>NC_134411.1:82950604-83550604 GCF_038048845.1 Mixophyes fleayi | reverse complement strand
TTCAAATGAGTCACATTGAAGAAGTCTGTTTTCTCCGTGGATCCAACAATCTGCCTCCAAGTCAAAGTCTATACAGACCTAGTATCAAGAGACCTTGACAGTCTTTTGAAGAAACTGAAAACCAACTTTAAAATTAAGACTAATCTTAGCAAAGATGAGCTGGCTGCTTTGAAAGTAATTGAGACTTCCTAAGACATATAAGTCAAGCCATAAAGCAAGATTGTCAATTTTGTGGGTCTGGCCCTGTACCAAATACATGAGATTTATCGTCAACTAGGAGATAAAAACTGTTACCAACAGTTAATGTTCAATCCTACAGCAAACATTCTGAAGCCATATATGGAATTCATTAACAGATCTTTGAAAGAAGAAATAATATCAAAAATAGAAAAATAACAACTATGAAAAGAGAAAAAGAAGAGTAGCAATTGTCATTACCAAGCTAATTGATTTGTGGCTAATTTAGAACTGTTTTATATATATTTTGATTTGTTGAAACTATTATAATTTCCCCTATTGGGATTCCACAGAAGCACCCAATATGTATCCATCTTTTTGGATAGGGTAAAATATATAAAATAGACTACGAATTTGTTCAGGTGGAAAACCCTAGGATTCCAACAATTACATGTATTACATAAGATACATAAGAATGAAAGAACCCACCAAGAAGACCAATAGTATAGACGGACTAACGGAGAATGCAAGCAAATTTGTTGATCAACATCTACCTCACTTTGTTGTAAGTCTACCATCATATATGAGACATATCCTCGGTGTTTTTTCCAAATCAAGGGGATAACTTTTGGAAAGGACACATGGCTTGCAACATTTGACATTGAGTCCCTCTATACCAATACAGAACATCAACAAGGGATACAAGCGGTTCAATATTTCTTAGACATGGAAACAAAAAATGAATTCAACCACTTCATTATAACACTTTTGGAATTTTTTCTAATGAAAAAAAAAAATCTTTTTGACAATAAATTATATCAACAAATCAAGAACTGCCATGGGAACAACATGTGCCATGACCTACGATAATCTTTTTCTAGGTTGGTGTGAAAAAGAATATTTCTTCAATGGTAGCAACAAAAGTCATATAGCACTGTAGCCAAGATATATTACCAATGGTCAATTTTGCGGATATGAAGATAAAGAAGACCGCTGATGGGAACTTGAGTACTGATATGTTTAGGAAGAAAACTGCAACTCATAGTAAATTACATTACTCAAGTGTGCATTATACCTCAGTATTAAACGGGATTCCAAAAGGGGATCTTTTGAGGACCAAATGGAACTGTTCTATAGATCATCTCCTTTTCAATATATTTAGAATAGACTCAAGCAAAGGTGATAAAGGATTGTACAACAAGCCTCACATGCAGTAGATAAGAGAGACATAGAATCTTTAATTTATCCCTCAAACAAAGTGAAGGAAGAGGAAACAAAAATCAGAATGGTTGGAACCTTTGTTGCTGAATGAGACTACAAAAGCACTGGCAGGTACCTTAGATACCACCTTCTTGAACATGTGGGCAATATTAGAAATGCCAAACAGTGTTGAAACACTTTTGAAATCATCAATGAGGCAATCCAAAATTTCTATGCAACAGAAAAAAATTAATCAGAGCATTAGAGGTGGTAATATACAACGTGAATTACTGAAAGAGTAGCTAAAAAATTATTTTTCATAGTAATTGTCACTCCCCATGGTTTGAATAACAAAAATAGTTTTCTGATGTATCTATAAAATCTAAATTAATACATTCTTATTGGGTATATTCCATATGCTGTCATCTAGCAAAGCAGGACCATGTCCTATATGATATTATATGATATAAAATATGCATAGGTTACACAGATGATAGTACTGTATATGACATATTCTATTTATATATTACAGGTGTAACTAGAATTATTTTGGGAAAACTATGGTTTCTTATGGACTTAGCTTATTAAACATATACTGTATAATAATATATATTACACCATACATTCAAAAGACTTACTATTGCTATAACAGATGCCATGTTTCCCATAATAAGATATATTTCAAGTAGATGGTAATATTATTATTATTGTTATTGTTTTTTACTTTCTCTCCATATGTCAATCATGCACCATACACTATTATTTCTCTATAGTAACAATTTAGCTGTAAAAACAAAATAACTAACTGTAGACTAATATTTCCAACAAGAATCATTAGAACATTTTATTGTTTTTTGGAGAATTTATATTACTAATAAGGATGAAGATTATATTATATTCTTAGATACAATCTATATATAGGTATGGTATATTTCTATATATATATATTCAATTATTTCTTAACTCAAGCACTATATTATTATGGTGAAGAATATACAATTGCGCAAGGCTTGTGTGGTGTTGTTGTGTTTGCGCTACTGACACGGCTTCCTCCACCTAGTAAAACTAGGAGTATGTAGTACTAGAAATAGTAAATACTTATCTTTTCGTAGCCTTGGAGCACGGTCCGTGGTAGTTTGTCTTGATATGGTTTTGCGGCTTTTGTCTGTGAGGTGTGTCTGTTGTGATGCGGTCGAGGTTCGTGGAACTGGATGTACTAGAGGCATTGTGCTGGGGATGGTTGTCCCAGATGGATATCTAGGGTGAGATGGTATAGGATATGGGAGATGGAGAAAGGGTTAGAGGATTATCAAAAATTTAAATAGCAATTAGAATACCAAATGGTAGTGGATAGGATATATATTAGGAATGGTGCTGGAGGAATATCTATAGATAGGAGTATTGATATATGGAAGGATAGCAGTGTAGGTTTAGTGGAGAGTGGAAATTGGTTTTGGATGTATGTGGTGGTGCAGGAATTATTTTGAGTTAGAGGCTAATAAACTGATAGATGGAGAATACAGTGTAGGAAAAGAAATGGAACTGGAGATGGTAGTGAATGTGTGGTTTGGTATATGGGTATAGGTGTAAATAGGTGTGGAGTGGGAGTAGGGGTGGAGTGGAGGTGTAGTGGAGGTATAATTATGTATGTGGTAAGGTATATATGGAAGCAGGAATTGGTGCACAGATAAAAAAAAATTAGGGATAGGAGTAAAGTAGGCCAGATAGTGGGTGGTTGTAGGATGGGACAGAGTAAAGAATTTGGGGTGGGGTAGGGTGTGAAAAGTATAAGAAAAAGATTTATAAGCCGCTATTAAAGCAATGTAGGTGGGTGGATATAACGGTGAATGACAAGCAAAATAGGATTAAATTATTATAATTTTACAATTAGGACTAATGAAATAGGAGTAGGAATGAAAGTAAAGAAGAAAAGAAGTTGGACATGAAAATGGTAGTGATACATTTGGAAATGGAAAGTTAGAATGGGAATAAAAGTAGAAATAAAAGTGAGAATATAGAATGTAGTAGAAGTAAGAACAGAACATATAGACAAGGAATAAGAAAAGAGGATTTATATACTTACGTTAAATCCGTTTCTCTGATTCCGTCTGGGGGACACTGCTTACCATGGGGTGTGAAGGGGAGCATGGGAGTTGGCACCTAGCTAGTTAATTTCTAGCATTGCTGACAGACCCCTCCCCTCCCCTCTACATACTCCCGCCTCTTCCTCTTCAGTTAATTCAAAAAGCCCCAAGGAGAAAGGTCAATCAAACAAGAGCATACAGAGGAAAGGCAGAAGGGAGGGATCGCAGTGTCCCCCAGATGGAATCAGAGATATGGATTTAACGCAAGTATATAAATCCTCTTTTCTCTTTCATCCAGTCTGTGGGACACTGCTTACCATGGGGACGTTCTAAAGCAGCCCCCTAAGGGTGAGACCGATCTGAAAGCCCCGCTCGTAGAGCACTACGAGCGAAATCTGCATCTGCAGATGCGAATACATTAAATTGATAGAATTTGGTAAATGTGTGGACAGAAGACCAGGTGGCTGCCCTGCAAAGCTGGTCAGCAGAAGCCCCATTACTTCCTGCCCATGATGCCCCTACCAATCTGGTGGAATGGGCCGTAAGTCTCTCCGGCACAGGCAGGTTAGCTGTCATGTAAGCCTGCCTAATAGTTGTGTAATCCATCTTGTAATGGACTGTTTAGAGGCTGGCCAGCCTCTTTTGTTAGAATCATATAGGACAAACAGAGAATCGGTTCGTCTAATCTGAGATGTTCTTTTGACATAAATATGGAGAGCCCTGACCACATCTAACTTTTTCATAGACTGCCGATCAGAGTGAGAAGAAGATGAAAAAAACGGAACTACAATTTCCTGGTTCAAATGGAAAGAGGACACCACTTTTGGAAAAAAAGAGGGGAGTGTTCTCAGAACCGCTCTGTCCTCCTGAAAAAACAGATATGGCTCCCGGCAAGACAGAGCTCCCAATTCCAATACCCTACGTGCCGATGCAATTGCTAAAAGAAAAACAACCTTCCAGGTCAATCACCTAAAATCTGCCTCAGGTAAAGGTTCAAAGGGAGGCCCTTTAAGCATGTCCAGTACCAGGTTAAGATCCCATGGTGCTGTAGGTGGAACATAGGGAGGTTGAATATGTAAGACTCCCTGAAGAAAAGTCTTGATATCTGGTAACTCCGCTAATTTCCGATGAAAAAAGACTGACAGAGTCGATACCTGAACCTTTAGGGAACCTAAACAAAGACCTGTTTCCAGCCCATGCTGAAGAAAAGCCAATAAGCGAGGGAGACGGAAGGAAGACGTGTGATATGACCTATTTTCACACCATCTGATATAGGTTCTCCAAATCTGCAGATAGATGCGAGCCGAAACTGGTTTTCGAGCTTGCATCTTAGTGTTAACTACACTAGATGAAAACCCCTAACCCTCCAGAGGCTGGCTTCAACCTCCATGCCATTAAACTGAGCTGAGGAAAATTCTGGTGACTGAAGGGACCTTGAAGAAGGAGGTCGTCTCGTGGCGGAAGACAAAATCCTTATCTTATCGGAAGACCCCTTTGCCTTACTCGTCTGAGCATGCGAGGAAGCATGGGAATCGGAGGAACCAGGTATCCCAACCTGAGCTTCCATGACATTGTCATTTCATTCACTGCCACCACTAAAGGATCTCTTGCCCTTGCTAAAAACCCGTGAACCTTCTTGTTGTGTCTGGAGGCCATGAGATCTATATCCGGAAGACCACACCTCTGAACTAGAGACTGAAATACATCCGGATGGAGTGACCACACCCCGGCATCCATTGATTAAAACTTAGATAGTCGGCCTCCTAACCCCTTATTCTTGGAATGAATATTGCCGAAATTGCCGGAATCTATTGTTCTGTCCAACAAAAAATCTGAGCTGCAATTTTCATTGCGGCTGCACTCCTGGTTCTTCCCTGCCTGTTGACATATGCCACAGCCGTGGCATTGTCGGACTGAATCCTGACCGGGTGGCCCTAAAGGAAGGACTGGGCCCCCAGAAGGGCTAAAGGAATTGCCTACAACTGTAACACATTTATTGGTAAGGCTGATTCCTGGACCGACCACGGTCCCTGGAGCCGGGGAAGCAAGATTATCATCCCCCAACCTCTCTGGTAATGGGAGGACCCCACTGTGAATCTTAGGCGGCAAATGACTCTTTTTAAAAGAAGAGAGGCGACACAGACTTGTATTGCCTGACTTCCTGATCGCCCTCGGGGTAGAGGTGTAACAAAAAAAACAATGTGGTACCGGACCCAGCAGGTCTAACATGTACCTCCCTGCTATAATACCCCGAATCCAAGTGCCTTGGGATGACGCTGCCCACTGTTCCCGAACAGAGACAGACGTTTCCCCCCACGGCACCAACTCTGGCAGAGTAGAGTGGTCGTCAGGACGCAGGCTTCTGCTGTATCTTAGAGGCCTGGCGCCTAGCCGCAAACGAGGATCTACCCCTGACTGAGGAGCCTCGAACATTTGGCTGTCTACCTCTAAATGACTGTCCTCTAGGCCAGGAGTTCTCTCTAAAGGGCTGACGAAAGGAACTGACCCGAGAAGTCCTGCCCCTACCTGAGAATACCGGCAAAGAAGTGTTTTTGCCCCTTGTTGCCTGGGAAATCATAGTATCCAATTCCGGCCCGAACAAACCTGCTGCTAAAAAAGGAATGGATTCAACGGACTTCTTTGATTCCGAATCTCCTTCCCAGGATTTCAGCCATAACATTCTTCTTGCTGAAATGGATGCAGCCTGAATAGAGGAGGAGGACACAGACGCTGAGCTCTGAGCCGCCTCATAAAGGTACCCCGATGCCTTTTTCAGATGCAAAGCCAGGGGAAGTAACTCCGAGTCCTGTAAGGCCTCTGCCAGTTGGTCTGCCCATGTTTCCATGGCTCTAGCAACCCAAGCTGAAACAAATGTGGGTCTAAAGGAAGAACCCGCAGCCACAAATATAGATTTTAGCTGGGATTCCACCCTGCGATCATTGACATCCTGCAGAGTTGCCGAACCTGGGACTGGTAGTAAAGTGTGTCTGGCCAAACGGGCTACTGAAATATCTACCTTAGGAATACTCTCCCAGCGTGCCACATCTTCCTCCTATAATGGATAGAGGGAAGAGAACTTTCTGGGAACAGAGAACCTTCTATCAGGGTGTTTCCAGGCTCCCTCTGCAATATCTCTGAGTTCTACCGAAGGGGGAAAACGAATAGCCTTCCTTTTGGCCTACTTAAAGAGACTTCTGTCTCTAGGAGTAGGATCCTCCGCTAAAACCAAATCATTAACAAAATGGCTTTTAGGGTCTTCTTCCTGCACCAAAGATTGCCCCTGGTCAGGATCAGAATATACTTCCCCCTCCTCCTCAAAAACCCCCTCCAGGTCTGAAAGGACCATAAGGATATTAGTGGGTCTAGGCCTCTTCCTCTTAGCAGGCAGGATGTTTGGGGATTCAAGTAACTGGTTTAGTTTATCCAAACCCTTAATAAAATTTGCGGACCATGCCGGCTCTGTGGGAACAGGGGCCTGGTCTGTAAGCAATGAGGAAGGTCCTGGCATAGACTCTTCAAAAGAACCTGTGGCAGCAGGAAGGCCCAAAGGCGTACTAGCACTATTAGCCACCGCGGCTGCCACAGTAGACATCAGCTGATTGGACTGTGAGACCATCTGTGCTAAAGAGGAAACCGACTGTGTCAGGGAGGCCACCCAGGCCGGTTCCTCCGTCAGTGGGGCTGCAACAAGCTGGGATTGCGTAGGGGGACCCCCTGCATCGCAGACAGAACATAGAGCCAACGGGTCCCTCTGCCCACTAGGTAATTTTGAATTACATTTTGAACAAGTGAAACACTTTACTTTAGGGCCCTTTCCTTTATCTGTCATTTTACAAAGGAAGGCACACCAAACATACAGGCTTAAATTTAGCTGTTAGAGAGCGAGAGACAGCATAGAAAATAATATGAATAAGAAAAAAGAACAGGCATAAAAGTTATACTTGTAAATTATAAACCAAAATAAAATAACTTGGCAAGTGGGAGAACTATAATATAATTTCCACTAGCCCACTTTGCAGTCAGCAATACAATAATATATGTTTAAATAAATCAGATACTTAGCCCAAAGAGGGGAGAAGTCCAACAGCAGTGCCTGGTGCCTGCTCCCTCTGATCTGTGTCCTTTCCCGGACTTATATTTGGCGCCAGAAAGGCTGGGCTTATCCAACTTTCCATGGAGAGCAGGGAAGCTCTATATCATAGCTGCCCCCCCTCTGATAATGCTGTCTCTCTGAAGTGCTTTTCCTGCCCCATTAGCGGGGAGGAGAAGAAAACAAATAGTATATGGCAGAGTAGTGGAGACCTCAATTGAGGTCTCCGCAGCGGATTTTCACCCCGATGCCCCCTCCTATGTATGAGGGGGATCTTGGTATGGCCCCCTTCCGTTTCCTCTCCTCCGCGGCTATATTTTTAAAATGACCACCGGCATTCTTTTCATTCCGATAACCGGCCCTTCATGCCTAAAGGCAGCGCCGGTTATCGGTGAGGCCCCAAGAGTGACAGCGGTCCGGAGAGACTGCTAGTCACTCTGTATTCAAGCACCCTAATTTGCTCTGCCAGTGAGAGCCTCTGGCTCTCAGCTGAGAGAGCAGTGCCTGTGCTGCTGTTCTGTGAGTGTGCTCTCTATAATAGAACACACTCCCAGGTCTGCCCAAGATATTCTCCTACAAAATAATCAAGAAAATTAAATAAAATCTAGCAGCAACTAAAATAGTGCCTAACTCCATGGGCACCTAGAAAAAAACTGAGGAGGAAGAGGAAGATGCGGGGGTATGTAGAGGGGAGGGGAGGGGTCTGTCAGCAATGCTAGAAATTAACTAGCTAGGTGCCAACTCCCATGCTCCCCTTCACACCCCATGGTAAGCAGTGTCCCCCAGACTGGATGAAAGAAAAATATTAATACTGGTTTATATTAAATTAAATAAGAGTAGATAAGTACAAGCAGATAGGTTAAAATAAAAATAAAGGTAGATTCATAATTAAAATAACCATAAGAATTACAATATAAATAATAATGTGAATAAATAGAAAAACATAAAAATAAAAAGAAAACAAAAGTAAAAACAAAAAATAAAAAAAACAAAACACAACAAAAAATAAAAAATAATAAAATAATAAGTAAACATAGCAAATTATCCTCATAGTGTAGGTAGGTAGGTGGGTCCCAAATAAGTTTCACTATATAGCGTCTTCCTCAGTGGGTTCTGCATACAGACTGGTTGGCCATGTTTGAGGGCCGCCTATTTAAGTCCTCGGCCTGATTTTGGCACCAAAAGGATGTAATTTCATTGGTGCTTTAGTGGGATTTGATGGGTTGAATTTACTCCTGGCGTTGGTGGTACAGTGGGTGAGGTGTATGTATGTATTTTTAATGAGGCTCTCCTTGCCGGACATGCTTTTAAGCATATCTGGTCACATGTGGCTGTGATATTGGTAGCACAATGGGAAGATGTGTGCACGCGTCTAGTGTGATGAGGGCGCCATCTTTGTTTGGGGATACCACACCAAGATAACCTACCACAGACCATGCTCCACGGCTACGGAAAGACAAGTACTATATTATTTTGCACAGAGTTTAATTTTTAAACACATCACAATATGTATTATTAAGCACCTATTAATAGTATTGGATTCGGATTTATATCTGATATTAAATTATTAATTGTCACCAATAATTAATATATCATCATATAACATTATAGCATATATGTAATCAATGCTCACAGAACACAATATTGTATAATTAATAATCACTTTATTTACACCTCACTCTTATGATGATGGAGACTGGGAGGGGCATGACTACATCACACTCGATGTATTGGTTCGCTATGAGATGTCAATCCGGAATATCAATGCAAACACAAGCGGAATACCATGATTGGCCATCAGACGGTCACATGATCAAGGGGGATTGGCAGGAAAGGCTATATATAGTCATTAGTGAAAGAGAAAAATATAGTCAGCCAGATCTCCTTTCGGCTTACCTTGAGAAAGTCTTTGCAGCAAAAAGCACGTCGGCATTCGCCTAAACTATACGGCTCATATCGAAATACATCATATGGTTGAATGAATGTCCTATTAGTTAGGATTTTGAATCTGCTGTCTAGGCAGGAGGGCTAGTTAGCCACGAGTGTGACCTAGTGCGAATGAGATATTACTACTGACAGCTCAATAAATCTGTGCTGCATACTAGCTAATAAACCATTGTACCACTCGTTAGCTACCTAATAAGTGCTCTCAGAGATAGGGGTTAGCATCTGCTACAAAGCAGGAGGGCTAGTTAGCAACAAGAAGCACTTCAGTATCAATGAGATATTTCTGTTTTATTGAAAACAGCTCAATAGAGATATGCTGGTACAAGCGTTAACATCCATCTGACAATTACTAATTTTGATATATATTTTGGAATAGTTATTAAAGGGTCTATTACTATCTATTCTACTTACAAGGAAGCTTATAAGATCTCTCACATTGATATTACTGTGGAGAGACATTTAGACCTAAACCAAGTACGGTATATTTTAATGAGCCTGACTGTTATAAATAATTAAGAGCAATATAGTGGGATAGAATGTTGGTACAAATATGAAGAATGACAGTAATATACTGTTACTTTTAAATCATGTTTGCACAATTTATGCACAAATACACTTGTATATGTTTTCAACATTTCGCTGCCACAAAACAACAGGAGGTTGACCTATTTTTACTCAATTATTATTAAAATTGAATATTTAAAAAAAAACTAGCAAACTTGTGTTTTGCATCTTAGAATTTAGAAAAGAGGCATCTAAGAGGAGATATGATTACTATGTAAAAATACATTAAGGGTCAATACAGAGAACTTTCGTGGGAACTTTTTACCCCAAGGACTATACACAGAACTTGCGGTCACCCCCTGGGGTTAGAGGAGAGGAAATTTCACAACCAGCAAAGGAAGGGTTCCTTTACAGTAAGGGCAGTCAAGATATGGAATTCACTGTCAGGGAAGGTTGTGATGGCAGACTCAATAGATATGTTTAAGAAAGGGTTAGACAATTTTTTTGCGGAAGGGATACGACCGTTAATTAAAATGAAGGATAGTAGTGGTTATAGGGTAAAATTAGGACTGCAATATTGGGTCTGGGGGGATTTTCACAATTGAAACAGATTGGCCGTTGCTTACTCTGGATCAATTTCAAATATAAGTGAGGGATCATAGGAGATCCAAAATAGGTTGAACTTGATGGACTGGTGTCTTTTTTCAACCTCATCAACTATGTTACTATGTAATGCCCATCTGAAACATATACTTCCGTGTGTCATAAATGGATTCTAATATATGTTTGGGTGCACCACCCGGTTATATATATATCAGTTCATATTCTGGGTGAACCAATAATTTAACAAATTCCTGGAGATGCTCTATACCTGGTGCGGTTTCCTTGTTTTGTAGTAGATATAGGAACAAATTCTTCTGATAGCGCTGTATTATTAAGTCATTGTACATCACTACTTGAAAACCTCTATCGCAACAGTACAGGAAAAACTGCACAACATGGGAGGAAACATACTGTGCTTTTTCTGGGACACTAACGAACTACTCATTACTGTCCAAACAAGTCGTGGTGCAAATTGACATTGCACTCTGGGCCCATAGCAGGTACAGTTCACGGTAACAATTGCAGCTGTAATAACTAGGTCATTGTTCCTGGATTAAATTTACCTGGAAGATGCACCATTGTAACTGGATAAAATCTCCCTGAAAGGGGCAAAAGGCTTCTTTAAAGCATAGGAAGATTCCCATATGGCAACACCTTCAGGATACCCCTTTAAAAGCTAATCATGCAGGCTCTGTGGTAATCAAACAAGAAATAAAATAGAATACTTTAAAACTCAGTTCAAAAGAATGCAGCTCAAAATATCCCAAAATGCCACCACACGGTAATCAAATATTGTAAAAAATGAAGGATACAAGCTAAGCACTTTCCCTGTTCAAACAATATACAGTATATACCTGTCTATCTTGGCCAGCTTCGCTGTCCCTGTTTTCCCTGTTTTATTAATTTTCGGCCTTCTTGCTGATTTCTACTATCCCTTTCACTATCTGTCAGATATAATCTGATTTGCTTTACCCTGTCACCTGTGTTTGTATATATTTGTGTATCATGTTGTCTCTTGGTTCTGTTTTCTGTATATGTAATGTACGGCGCTGCGGACCCTTTGTGGCGCCTTATAAGTCAAAGATAATAATAATAATAATAATAATAATAATAATAATATACCATAAGTATATAAATGAGTATAAATGTGCAAGGTCCAAATACATTTATGTTGTAACATATATATAAGAAGAGTATATATTTTTCTATCTACAATTAGTACTCCTCTAGGTGAAAAAGTTAATTAGTGAATACTCAAATTAAATTCTTCTTTTAAACACTGTGTTCTAATCTGAATCAAACATGCATATAAACATTTACATGTCCCATTCACAGCATCACTCCCCGTTGTTAATGTAATTACATTTCGAAGACTAGTTCAATAGTGTATATAAAATTTCCTGTGATAATCAGATATCCGCATAATGGACGTCCTCCATTCTTTGAAGATTATTTTAAAATATCTTATTCCTTAACCCTAAGTGTCACAAGCCGCGGTGATCCGCGGCTCGCTTCCTCCTTCAGCGTCCCGGCTGTCATGGCAATAGCATGGAAGTAACTTCCGGTTCCCTTCATCCTGACCATCTCCATGGCAATGATCGGGATGCCTTCTGAGCAGAACCACGTCCCTGCAACACTGAGCAGCCAGGCGCGTGCCCACAGTAGTGAACAGCCTGTGGGCTAATTAATCATACAGTAATTTAATAAGCAGCCCCTGGGGGTACTTACTGGGCAAGGGTCCTGATTGGCGCTCTTCTGTATTTAAGGCAAGGAGGGCTTAGCCTCCCTGCCGGTTATAGCGTTCCAGTCCTGCACTGCTGCTGACCTGCTGTTGGATTCCTGTATACCTGATCTACCGTTGTGACCTGTTGCCTGTACCTTGGACCTTGCCTGTTTGCCTGTGACCCTGACCTTTTGGCTTGTATTCTGGACTTCGCTGTTTGCCTGTGACCCTGACCTTTTGGCTTGTATTCTGGACTTCGCTGTTTGCCTGTGACCCTGACCTTTTGGCTTGTATTCTGGACTTCGCTGTTTGCCTGTGACCCTGACCTTTTGGCTTGTATCCTGGACTTCGCTGTTTCGCTTCGGACCTCAGACCTCGGCCTGCCTCTGACCACTCGCTCCAGCCTGGGCTAGCCACCTCCGTTCCATCTGCGCTGCGGCTATCTCTGATGAGCTTTTACTACTCTGAGCCTAAGACCTGGTGGCATTTGTGTACCTGTGAGCACATAAAGCTCTATGGGAAAGGCATCTGCTAAAGGTAAAGATCTCTACTCTAACTGTTCTAAAAGCTCATCTAGGTGGTCGTAAGCTTTAACACCAAGCTTCCTTTTGCACATGTGTGCAGTACAGGGCACATAAGTGCATCTAACCTATATATAACCAGGAATGCTCTGATTCACCCATCCACAATCATCAAGAGCAAACGTTTGCACTTGTCAGTCACCACCATCTTGATGCACTAGCCCATGCTCTTCCCACAGAGAGGATCACAGATAGCAAATATTTGACCCGAAGGCATATAAGAGCCCCGGTTGCGGCAAAATAAAATAAAAACACTCCCCCCTTGGAGAGTTATGAGACCCGGCTTCTGATGTGTAGGTCCCAGCTACTGAGCCAAATGAGTGTGAGTGGGGCTCGGCTATCAAGAAATGTCAGAGTATGTTTTTGTTTGGTTGCCATAATTAGGTGGAGTAATGGCTTGTAGCTGATTGGTTGTGCTTTTATTTGCCACCACTGTCATTGATTGATTTTTTTCAATAAATTTTGGGACCTTTGCTTCGCCAAACAAGTCTCATGTGTTTATATTTATTAAGTTACAGAACACTTGCTAAGGGCATTTCGGTAACAGTAAAATAGAATCAACTGCTAGGCGACTAATAGGCGCATTCACACACAAACAATCACATTTTTTCATAAAACGTCACTTGTTCTGCAGGGTTGACCTTTGCACTTTGGCTAATGACCTTCAGTGTCCTTTAAAAACAAGTTGATTGACCAATCCACAATTGTGAATTTTTAATTTGACTCTACATCGAATTTACCATTTGAACTAGATCAAATAACCAATGACTAAACAATCAGCCATCTCTAGCAACGTCTTTGAGGAAGACTTTTTAAGCAACATTTTCTATTAACACAGAGTTTATTTTGGTTTGTATTTATATCTTTTTAGTCACATGGAAATTGGTCGAGCTAAATATTGCAAGTATTTTAATTTAAAATCCATTAGCATTCAACATAATTAATTAGACATTTACACTACAGTGATT
Source organism: Mixophyes fleayi (assembly GCF_038048845.1). Lineage (NCBI taxonomy): Eukaryota > Metazoa > Chordata > Amphibia > Anura > Limnodynastidae > Mixophyes > Mixophyes fleayi. Next base: position 83,536,727 of record NC_134411.1, on the reverse strand, counting down.
TTGGCTTCCCTAAAGAAAACCAAGCACACAAACTATAATTTGATTTAATTTTTGGTCTACATTTAATCTACCTGAAACAATATTATACCTTGGGGAATGAATTGCCATCCTAGAATTGTACAGTTTCCATATTCATGCAGAAAACAAAGATAGTTTTACTACAGATGTTCAAACGTTACTGGTATTATAAGACTTACAAATTACATTGACCTGGAGGCCTGGTTGTGAGAGTTTCATAAAGCAGATGTTACAATTCATAAAAAGGAAGACGTAAGTGATGACACATCCTATCAAAATGCAGAGTGCGTCTACTAGTACATTAAATTAGGCAATGTTTAATTCACATTAGACTAGGCACTTAAAAGCCATTATATGTACAGCAGTCATCCTTATTACGCATGAACTTTAAACCACAGTGTATTTGCTCTTTCAATTTACAAATTACTACGGAAGGTCATTCATGGGGCTTATCTGCATACATAAAATAAGTAAGTAACATAATGGATTCTATACCTAGTTGAGTTTATCGTGCTTGTCTTTTTATTTAAAGGCTTTTGTTGTGTTTTTAGTTAGTTTGTAATTTTTTCTCTGCTCTATATTTTTCTCCAATATGAGGTTTTTGTTTTTACACTGTGAATTTGTGTATTAATCTACTATGGTCTACAGTCTTTTAACTATGCTGAAAACTAATGGGATAGTCTGTATTTAAAGCTGGATAGGTCATAAAGAGGTGTCATGTGTTATATGCAAATAAAATATTGTACTGTTTAAATGTTCATTCTGGTGCGGATTCATTAAAGAACGTAAATGCCGATATGTGCCGAATTTTGTGCAAAATTGCTCTGCGCAAGCTCAGAAATGGACTATATGTTTTTTTAAAAAACGTACATAAATCAGGCACACACGTCTGTATTCCAGAGGGAGTTGATATAAACATATGTCTGTTGTTGAATAGAGTCTAGGCATAGGCAAACCGAGAGGGGGTTTCCTAGTGCCTGGAACCCCCCTCCAAGCCTGGGGCACTGTATAACGGAGGTGGCTGTACCCTGCTCCCGCTTCACACAGCTCTGCTTGAAAAGGGAGAGCTGCGTGCACCTAACAGTAGTGCACGCAGCATTGCCCATGTATATTATGGGGATAGGGAGAGTTAGAGAGCAGCCAAGCACTCTCTAAAATCATAGCCACGCCTCCATGCATGCTGGTCACGCCCACTGGCGGCGTGGTGTGGAAACCCTGCTCTACAAATCCTGTGTTTGCCCCTGCTAGGGGCTAGATTTACTAAACTGCGGGTTTGAAAAACTGGAGATGTTGCCTGTAGCAACCAATCAGAATCTAGGGCCTGATTCATCAAGGTACGCAAACTCATACGCATCCGCTAAACGGGACTTGAGCTACGTAAAACACCACATACGCAGCGCAAACAGAGCAGATACGGCACTCAAAAGTCAACTCAATCTCAAACTCCAACGCAAATATAAGGGTTTGCGTCACTCAAAGTATGAAACATCAGTTTGCGTACCTTGATGAATCAGGCCCCTAGTTATCATTTATTTAGTACATTCTACAAAATGACAGCTAGAATCTGATTGGTTGCTAAAGGCAACATCCCCACTTTTTCAAAGCCGCAGTTTAGTAAATATACCCCTAGGTCTTCTCTGCTGTAACAGACAATACACTACAGGATACGTCAAATACATATGTGAAATATAAAGTAACAAAAGCATGCACAGAAGAAAAAAAGTGTCAATAATATAGTAATTAAGGACAAAACAATTTTATTTTTCATTTATTTTTTCCCATAAAATATATTTATTAGGATGTTATTAATGTCTACTGTATATAAAATGCATTTTTTCAGTTGCTCCTGATTGCAAACACAAGTCCTAGCAACCATAGGAGACCATCATCGCTAGTAATGGGAACGAACACCAGACCTTTAGCTGGTGTAAGTGATACGACAGAAAAACACGTTCCTTTGAGATGTCCATAGCTTGAATCTAATGCTCGTCCTTGGCACGCCCTTACAGTACATTGACTAGGTGCATACGCCCAGTCCCCTCCCTGTTCCGCCCCTGAAATCGAAGGCTGTAGTAAGGTTCCATTGTGCTTGAAGATGAATTGGACGTTGCTGCACTCTCTGGCATATAGTTTGTTTCTGGGCTTGCGCAAATCGCTTTTTCGCAAAATACGGCACGTACCGGCATTGACGTTCCTTCATGAATCAGGCCCAAGGTGTCCAAGAAAAGAGAAATAATAGATTGCAGTTGGTCTGAGGTAGTGCAATGCATTTTGTCAAATTTAATTTAAATGGATGTATATCAGTGTAACTGCTAGGCAAAGAGTATACGCTGGATCCACCTCTATATACTAGGCAAGGCATGAAAAGCAAGTATGCATGAAAATGGACATTTCATTAATTGGCAAAGTAAGTACAATCTGTATTTTGTTAAATAGGCTATGTGCCCACCTTGGACCATTATAAGTGTCACCTTCTGCATTGTAAGTCACGTCAATTCCATGTGCTGGTATTTGCTGCTCTCGGAATGTAAAGGAGCCGTGGAGCAGGCGTGTCACACATGTGGTCTGCCTTATCTATAGTAAGTCTGCATTTCCTCTATATTTTGATTATTGGAATCGGCTTTATCTTGTCGTTATACCGATTGTTGGAATTATCAGCATCGGTGTAATGACTACCACCCAAACACAAATGCTCATGCCCTTATCAAACGTCTATTATCTGGCAACAATAAATTCCATTGTTTTTTTTTTATAGCTGGCTTTAAAAATGTCAATGACTATTGTTTCAAGCTCGTTTTGGCATAGAGTGAACAAAATAATTTTTCCCAGCTATTTCCTAACTCCCGAACCCTATGCCACACATTGGGAGGGAGACGTTCCACCAAATGCCTTAGCGTCGCCTCTGTTAGTAACTTCTCTGAGCATATATTGTGAGAGCTGATTGGAGCATTTGTTCTCTTGTTCGTGCATTTATAACTTAGTAATACTTTTCCTTTACATATTGCACATAGTTTTTTTTTTTTTTTCCCTTTCTATGGAGCACAGCTGAACATTAACTCACCGATAATTTACATAGCAATGCAATCCGCAAAGAGACATACAAAATCAATATGATAAACATAAAATAAGATAAATGCCTGAGATGGAGATAAAGATCTAAAATGTAAACCTAAATAAAGAGCCAACATAAAGCTTTATTGCGCAACTAGAATGCTTTCCCAGCTGGTGTAGCTTAGAGTTGTATATACTGAGAGAATTAAAGCTAACAGGTTCTCAATAAAATGTCTCTTAAAATGCATCTTACGCATTTCGCATAATTAGATTTTTTTTTTTTTTTTATTCAATGTTCTTAGTTCATTGTAAATCTCCATTACAAATTGTTCAAACACTATTGAACTAATCATGAGCAAGTTGTGCTTTTTGGCTATTAACAATTGTTCAACTGTTGTGCGGCTGTGTAAACTATAACATTAGTCAAGCGTTTAATGTTTTTCACAATGAGATTGTTTTTAAAGGTGTTCTGGTTACACTGGCGTCTAATGATGAGAGATCGATATTTATATATACATAGCTAGGGAGGTTTCTGGATCTGTTGAATATGAAAGTGTCAAAATGCATTTAGAAATGGGCTTTTTTTTTCTGCAGAAGTCAAACTGGAAAGTGCCTAATGTGTTGCATTAAAAGTCCTTAATGGGGAGAAAAAGAGCTGTGCTATCGCAGAACTAGGGAAAGGCACATGAAATGCACTCTTTTCACACCTTAATTTCATTGAACTAATCCATAGTTGGCAACATTGGCAGCTCGTGTCCCGGGAGGTCCGGGGGGCATGTGGGTGTGTGGGGGCGGGACTTGAAGAACCGTGCCGTTAGCTATGCACCCAATGCTGTCACCACCCTTTCGACCAATCAAACTATGGGACGGGGCCACAATGACACGTCCATGACGCCAATAAGCCCTGCCCCCTCCTATTACTTTTCCACAGCCGGTTGGGAATCGGGAGAATTGCCCTCTCTCCAGGGAGTCCGGGAGACTGACCCATATTTCAGGAGTCTCCGGGATATTCCGGGAGAGTCGGCAATTACGAACTAATCTTGCCCCACAAAATTAAATCTTGTGTTTACATTTGGGGGCAAAAGTAGACACATTCTTGTTCCTAGTCCCTACATTGCAAGGAACACCCCTGATTAGTCAACTCCATCCCCTGCAGATCCTGCCATCTACGCTTGCAAATCCATGTGTTACACTGTAAAATCAGGCACAATTGAACCAAAGTTAATGAAACTACACAAGGCCATTTGCACGGTCTTTTTCTACTTTTGTGGTTCATAAATGACCATTAGTGTCTCACATAAGGATTTATTTTTTTATGACTTATCACATGTGACCAGATGCAAACCTGTGCATCTAATTGAATAATATTAGGCCAATCTTGCTCAATTGATCCTCTTTGATCATAAACCGATGGACTATACCTTTGGATATGTTCTCAGATGGTTTTGCCATATATTGTACCATATGATTTGTGACTGCAATCTGCACGGAGCTGGGGAGGTTGAAATATCAGGTAAATGCAATACCTATTTAAGGACCCCTTAGTAAAATATATATACATTTGGACAAACCTTGCTATTTAGGAAACCTTCCCATGTACATCTTCCATAGAGATCCCAACTCTGGGAATTTCATTGTTATCAGATTATAAATGTGCATCACCTATACTGGGTGACAACTAGGATAAGTGAGTGGAGACAGTGAAAATTTGGTGGAAGAGTCAAACTCCCCCTTGATACAGTGAATATGGTGCTTGATTGATCAGCAGCCACATCCCATCAGGAGCCAAGTTCACTGCACAAACCCCATTCCAGCTGCTTGAGCAGCTTTGGTCTGTCAGCTCTCTTCTCTCCAACAATTCCAGTTTTGTAGCTGAATATGGCAGTAATGTTGGTGCCTGTAGGGAGAGGATCCCCACCAAAATTGTACTAGGTGAAGGGTAGCAGGAGTTGACCAAAGGTGTACAAACCATTACAGTAATCTGAGGTGGTGTATAAATTTGTGCCTTTTGCATTTCAAGAAAGTTCTCAGACGTCCACACAATTGGGCCTAATAGGTTACTTTAATATCCCGTGTGCATAAGTATCGTTTCATTTTCATTATTTAGTCATGCATGTGTGTGCATAATTGTGATTATATAGTGATGTTTAAGAAAATTGACTTTCTGGCCTGATCCACTCATCACCAATAGCAAAACATTGCTCGTTACAGAAGATAGTATTTTGCAATCCAGGTCCATGTGCAATGCTTACAACAGGCAAAAATTGCAAGACAGCAGTTGCATAATGGATCAATATAAAATAACTTCTTCTGTGTACAAAGGGTCTTCGCATGGCACAGGTCGATTGTGGATATGAAGAAAAAATTGCAGTCCACCTTTTGCCACTTCAGTCCTGCATTATGTGTTGGTGACTGTTACCAGCAAGGACTTTTCTCATAACAATCAATAATCTTTAATCCAAAAGCATCATCTCCCAGAGGTAAAACATTAACCAGCATGGGCAGATGAAAACCCTACTAGCTCAAAATGTGTTAAAAACAAACAAGAACTGTGCAGTTACGTTTTCTTCCAACTCCCCAAAGCACAACTGAGGAGCCGTCTTTCTTTATCCTCTACTGAAATATGACATAATGTGCCTTACTCCTCTCACGCTTGTGCCTCTGGCATCGGGTAGATTAATAACAGATCTGAGGCTGAAAGTTGAACATTTCTACAACAAACAGCAAACATTATATATTGGTATTAGGTTTTTTTTTAACATTAGTTGATCAAAACTATTGTTCATGGTGACATTCATACTGTAAAGATATAAGCTACACTTGATATTTTATTTAACATGAGTTGAGATGGTTTGCTCTTACCTTGCATCTCAGTCACTATTCCCTAGGACCACACACAGTTAGGATACTTATAGGAGCTGTCTCTTTATCCCCTGTTGCATTGATCTGGTACAATGCACCTCAAAACAACGCTAAAATAAGCCAGTCTGTGCACACCAGGGTTCAATACAAATGCAAGGTAATAGATCAATGTAGGAAAATAGTGCATGCATTGATCCGTCACTTGCCATTGATTGAATGCTTATGTGTACAGATCATGTTATCTTCATAGGGAACATAATCAGGGGTGTGTTCTATCCGTATTCCAATGCCACTGATGCACCACAGATTACCAGAACATGGGTTCGGACAAGTACCCTTAGACTCAAAAAAACTGGTTTACCAATGAAAAACTAATATACCGTATATACTCGTGTATAAGCCAAGTTTTTCAGCACATTTTTTTATGCTGAAAAAGCCCCCCCCCCCCCCCCTCGGCTTATACTCAAGTCAATAAGTTTTCCCAGTTTTTAGTGGTCCTCGGCTTATATTCGGGCCGGCTTATATTCGAGTATATACGGCACTTCAATCAATCAATTAATACAAGTTAGAGAGAGAGATCCCCTACCCCTCATAAAGTAATACAAATGCAGAGCATACAATTATTAAGTATACTGATTCAGAAAATATGACCTCCAATAAGAAAAAAGTTTATTGATCAGTTGTATAATCAAAACACCTAAGCCTTGATGGAAGGTAACATCCTCCAATTACAAATAACTAAAACTAAATTGTAAATAACTAAAATAATGAAATTACAGATAATAAATAAAAATTTTTAGTAAAAGGCTTGACTACAAGAAACCTATCAATTATTTATTAACTTGTGCTTTTGAAAACAAGTGTTTCAAAATAACAGATTTGCAATTATTTTGCTAAGCTCTAGTTTCTCCTTTGGGGTTCTAAAAAAATAAATGCCCCCCACTCCAAAAAAAAAACAAAAAAACTCTTTGTATAAAATAAATAATAAGACTTGTAAAATGATTTGACTCTGCCATCAGTCACAATATATTCCTCATTTGTTCAGGGCTTTCTCTAAGATTTACAGTGCATGATAGGAGTGGTAATGAAGGCTTATGAATAGCATTAAGGGGGCTTTGAGAATTGTTAATCAGCATAATAGATATTACTCTTGTACAATAAATAAGCATCCTTACAAATCACTACTGTGGAATGATGCATCCAATAAACTAATTATAGTTTTGAATAAACCTATTAATGACGACGTGCCACTGAAGCATGCACAGCTTCTTACTGCAAAGCAACTCAAATTTATTCAAGGGGAAACAATCTCTTAAGTTCAGAATTAATTGAAAATCAACTAGCTAATATATTTTTTTAAAGGCTGCACTTCTGCTGGGTTTTTTTTACTCTATATATAAAAAAATATTTAAGGGAGACTATAAAATAACCAGTTACAAATAAAGGCTGAAAATAAATAAAATATATTCCATTCAACTAATTTGCATAGTTTCCATTAATTTTAATGTTTCCATCTTATGGCCTTTCTTCTCAGTAGGATGGTTCGCAAACATTTACAGCCTATAGGAATTTCTGTTTCTGGCGGTGAGGTTTAGATTACCTTTGACATGTTTAAGGGGGGGACTAAACACATAGAAGAAAGCTGCACTTCAATATTAAAATATATTTAAAATAAAACTGTGCCACAATATACAACCTCTGACCATTGACCTATCCCAAAGACAGCGCCCGAAAAGCTAAAATGATGAAATACACACACAAAAAACAGCTAGTGAATGAAAATTACAGCATTAAATCACATGACTAAAACCTGCCAATCAGCACTCTGTCACTTCTAGTTTTAAAGGAACAACCAACATTATGTTAAGTGTTGATTCTGGAAGAAATTATCCTCACAACGTCATATTACATCAATAGTGAAATCATGATTGGCCCATGGAGTCATATTACCTAAAATAATATAAATAATGAAGGTCAATTGTAAACCAGACAATCAAATATCTATATAGATATAGCTTGTTTATGCTCACCCAGAGCAATCATCATATGATAAATGTTAAATGATACATGTTAATATGTAATACGCATTACCAGAATGTACTGATGGCTTGCGAAGATTATTTGGAAGCCAATTGGATCTCTTCAGATTCTGTACTCAAACTAATTAAATCCATGGTCATAATTACTATTCATTTGACGTTGACATATATCTACAGCAAAATGGCAACACTTGCGAAGCTGATTATGGTACAACTTGAATTGGACTTCTTTTCAAACTGCTTGATTATTCTTCTGGCCTATGCCTACTGCAATGATGATATCCTGGCAATCTTGACTGGTTCCGAAGACGATCGAATAGAATTCTACGAACACTTTAATAAGTTTCACTCCACATTAACCTGACACTAAAATATTGTCACACTGAGATCCACTTCCTGGATACCAGGAATAAGGATTGAAAACAACAAAATACAGACATCCAGAAACCTGCACCAGAAACCAATGGGTCTGATTTTATGGTTTATGTGTATAATTAGATAGATAGATAGATATAGGATATATAGACAGATAGATAGATAGATAGATACATATGAGAGAGATAGATAGATAGATCAGTGAGAAGAGACATATTGCACTATTAAACTGAATTATTTAATTATTTTCATTACATTTTTTGTTGGTTAATTTTCTATTTGAGAACAAACATATATGGTTTTGCTACTTATATACATTATACAAATCCAACCCATGATGACTCTGTCCTCAAAATGTATAACTTTCTATCACCGACGTCTCCCGCTTCATGGTACAGGTTACAAATCTTGAACCTTCAGTTGACTAAACTTATGTTTCATTTAAATAAAATGCTCTGTTATAGATTGTTCAATATGTTCTCATGTCAGACTTGTGTGTTGGGATCCTATCTTTTTCCTACATTTGGAATTCTCCACCAAGAATGTGTTTTACTCAGCTTTCACTTACTACTCCAATTATCTCCAAAAAGGAGGCATGACCATGTCATGTGGGTAACATGGTGGCATCACTTTGTGGGTGCGCCACGCGCTAAGCTGATTTCCAACACAACTCCCTTCCGCTAAGTGAATCCGTGCACCAATGCATGTCATGCTGTGCAAAACAGCCCTGAACGGGACATAACTCCCAACATTCCAGAAGTGGGGACAAAAGTTCAGATTGAAGTCCCATAGTATCAGGACTGTTCCACCTGTTAAAGTAATAATTGAATTTCTACCGCAAACTAAGAAAAAAAGTATAATTGTTTATTTACAAAATAAAAGCTTGTGCTGTGATAACATTATCATCAAGCTTCACATTTGAAGCTCTGCTTTCTATTAAGGATGAGCGGGCTCAGATTCCGCTAATCCGAGCCCACCCGAACAGTGCGGATCCGACGGGATCCGAGCACTGTTCAGGAACTTCCGGGCGCCAAACGAAGCCAAACCGAGGCTATGACATCCAAGTCTCGCGTCGGATCTTGTGAGACTCGGATGTCCTAAATACTCACCTTGCGGCCGCCATCTTCATTTCGCCTGACATCAGGGAAGAGGGAGGGTGTATAGTGTAGTGGTGCTCTTTACTTGTGTCTAGTGCTCTGTCCTTGTTGAGTCCAGTGGTGCATCAGTCCAGTGCTCTGTCCTTGCTGAGTTCAGTGGTGCATCAGTCCAGTGCTCTGTCCTTGCTGAGTCCAGTGGTGCATCAGTCCAGTGCTCTGTCCTTGCTGAGTACAGTGGTGCTTTTGTCCTGTGCTTTGTTCTGCTAAGTGCATAGTTATTTTAAAAGTATTAAAAAATCTTCAAAAAAAAAAAAAAAATTATACAAATATTTTAAAACAATATAAAAAAAAATTCAAAAAAAGTATAAAAAAATTCAAAAAAAGTATAAAAAAATTCTTGCAGTCCAAAATCATTAATACTGCAATCTATTAAAAATTGTTCACTGTTCTTTCTTGCAGTCCAGAAACATTATTACTGCAATCTATAAAAAATTGTTCACTGTTCCAGCAGTATTTAAAAAATATTACTGTAATACAACGTGTGCTGCATATAATGGAGTACCAAAATTTGGAGGATAAAGTAGGGAAAGATCAAGACCCACTTCCTTCTAATGCTGAACCTGCTGCCCCTAGTCATAACATAGACGATGAAATTGCATCAACGTCGTCTGCCAAGGCGGATGCCCAATGTGATAGTAGAGGGCATGTAAAATCCAAAAACCCAAAGTTCACTAAAATTAGAAAAAAAAAAGGAAATTAAAAACATCTGAGGAGAAACGAAAACTTGTCAATATGCCATTTATGACACGGAGTGGTAAGGAACTTGACGAAGAGGATGCTGATGTGGTTATGTTAAATGAGGCATCAGGGGGGGGGGAAACAGTTGATGTCCATGGGATGAAAAAGCCCATCGTGCCTGGTCAGAAGACCAAAAAATGCACCTCTTCGGTCTGGAGTTATTTTTATCCCAATCCGGACAACAAATGTATGGCCATATGTAGCTTATGTAAAGCTCAAATAAGCAGGGGTAAGGATCTTGGCCACCTAGGGACATCCTTATTTGCTTCCGGTCTCCCAGCTGTAAGGACGTGCCAGGTGTGCTCTCCACTGGGGGCCTAACCCTGGGCCCCTAATTCTAGCGTGGCAACCCCCGGCTCGGACCCGCTGCCCTTCTGCCCCCACTTGCCTTTCATCCTGCTGATCTGCCCACCGGCGATTCTGCTGGTGATTCAGCCTCCTCTCCACTCAAGGCCCCGGCTCCGGCCTAGTGAGGTCCATCTCCTATCTTCTCGCCTGGCTCCAGTACCCTGTGTCTGCCTCCAGCGTGCACCACCAATCCAGTGCCGACCTCCAGCGTGCACCACCATCTCCTCTGGACTGCGCTCCTGCTGCCTGGTGATTTCCACTATCTTGCTGCCTGCTCTCATCTGCGGCCTATTTCCGGCTCCATCCCCGATCTCGGGTACCAACTGCCTCCACACTGGGGCCTACTTCCGGCCCCTGGCTCCGGCCTTGATGCCCGCTCCGCTTCCAGCTCACTCCTACAGCACTCCAACTCTGCCACGTCGCCAGCTGCCTGGTCTTCAGTGGGTCTACCGCAAAGAAGTCCGGGGTTCCCTCCGCTGGTCCCGCCGGCGACCTCTTCCACGTGGGTCCCCGGCTCCGCCTCCTGCACACTCCAACTGTACTCCGCTCCTACCGCCTGCCATCTTCGGGTCGGCTTACCACGTCCTGATGCCTGATCTGGTCTCCTGCTGTCTGCCTGCCACGTATTCGGGGTCTCCCATTGTCCATCTCGGCCTTCTCGACTCCCGCTGTTTGGTCCTGCCTGGTCCACAGTTGGTTGTTACTTCTGACTCATTGTGAGTGCGGCCTTTCTCACACTCCCCGGTGCACACTTACACTCCTCTGGCACTGCTCGGGTTCCTGCAGTTGTGTTCCCGGATTTCATTGCCACATGTTGCCACAATGCAACCCTCCTCACCACGGCCTGGTGCACCACAAGTACACTGCCAATGATCTGATGTGATCGGCCCTGCACTCTCCTGGTCTCGGGGACTCCTGGACTCCGGCCTCCCTGGTATCTTTAACTTGGACTGGACTCTCTCCTGCCCTGGACTCTCCTGCTCCTCTTCCTCCACACCTGGTACCGGCTCTCTGCAGCCCTCCTTTACTTCTACTACCATTTTCATTTTGTGCTTTTCACTGTGCATTTACCAGTCGTTCATCTTAGCTTATTTTACTCCAGTTTAATTTTATGTATTGTTTTGCTTTCTATTTTATCTCATTGTTTGCTATCTATTTTAATTTTACTCGCATTTCTTTTAATTTTATGTGCTTTTCATTTTACCTCATTTCACCTGCACTGTATTTCAAATTTTCACTGTACTCAAATTTTTGCTACTTCTCATATTGTTCTCATATTGTTTTTGCCACTGACATCGTTCTGCTCTATACCATGCCGCCCCGCTCCTTTCCTATACCTATCCTCTACCCCAGCCCCCTTCTCCAGCCCAACTCTCACTTCCCCGCCTCTCACCCTCCCCCTCGCTCCATCAACCCTAGCAATCTCATCCGCATCTCCCCTGTTCCCTCCCTCCCTTTCTCATGTTCCCTCTGGAACTCCAGATCCATCCGTAACAAACTATCCTCCATCCATGACCTCTTCATCTCCAACTCTCGAACTCTTCTTGCCATCACTGAAACCTGGCTTACTTCGTCTGACACTGCCTCTCCTGCCGCTCTCTCCTATGGGGGCCTCTCCTTCACCCACTCCACTAGACCGGATGAGCGTCCAGAGGGTGGAGTGGGCCTCCTCCTGTCTCCTAACTGCACTTTTTGGGTCATTCCTACTTTACCTTCCCTCTCCTTCTCCTCCTTTGAAGTTCCCTCCATCCGACTCTTCTCCACTATCCACCTTCGTGTCTCTGTCATCTACCGTCCCCCAGGCCCCACCTCCCTTTTCCTCGACATTTTTGCTTCCTGGCTCCCCCACTACCTTTCCTCTGACCTCCCCTCCATCATACTTTAATATCCCCATTGACAACTGTTCCGACCCCGCCACCATCAAACTTCTTGCGCTTTCCTCCTCTCTAGGCCTCACTCAGTGGACCTCCTCACCCACCCACTGTCTCGGTCACTCCCTCAACCTCGTCTTCTCCCATCTCTGTGATCTTTCTGACTTCTCCAACTCTCCCTTCCCACTCTCTGACCACCATCTCCTCTCCTTCACGCTGTCCTCCTCCCCTGCTCCCACCCCACCTAAAGCCACCCTCACTAGGCGCAACCTTGATGCTATCAACCCTTCCTCCTTCTCCTCCTCGCTTGAATCTCTCCTATCACCCCTTCCCTCCCTGGCCTGTCCTGACCAGGCGTCCTCTCTCTACAACCTCTCCCTCACTACTGCCCTTGATGCTGTCGCCCTGGCCTCCTCTATCCGCCAACGCCGCGTGATTCCCCAGCCATGGCACTCCAAACTCACCCGCTTCCTCCAAAAGTGCTCTCGCACTGCTGAATGCCTCTGGAGGAAATCTCGTTCCCTGGCTGACTTCCTCCACTTTAAATTCATCCTCTCCTCTTTCTACTCTGCCCTCTGCCTCGCTAAACAATCCTTCTTTAAGTCCCTCATTTCTTCTCAGTCCTCCAATCCCCGCCGCCTCTTTGCCACCTTCAACTCGCTACTCTCTCCCCCCCTCTCTGTCCCGCCTTCCCTCTCCGCTTCTGACTTTGCCACCTTTTTCTCTTCCAAAATTGAGGCCATCAGACTGAACATCTCCTCTTCCCCTTCTCCAGCCACCCTTATTGCTTCTCCTCCCTCCAACAACCAACTTTGGTGCTCCTTTTGCCCCACAACAGGCGAAGAAGTCTGCTCTCTTATTGGCTCCTCCCCACCCTCTACCTGTCCTCTCGACCCCATCCCCTCTCACCTCCTTCGCTATCTCTCCCCCACTGCCTGTTCTTATCTCGCACACCTATTCAACTTATCACACTCCTCTGGTGTTTCCCCTCCTCTTTTAAACACGCTCTTATCTCTCCTATCCTCAAAAAACCCAATCTGGACCCCTCCTCTCTTGCTAATTATCGCTCTCACTACTACCCTATGCCTCCAAATTACTTGAGCGGATTGTCTGCAGCCGCCTCGCCAAACACCTCTCTGACCATTCCCTCCTCGACCCTCTCCAATCCGGCTACCGTCCCCAACACTCCACCGAAACTGCCCTGGCCAAGGTTACTAATGACCTCCTATTGGCTAAGTCCAAGGGTCACTTCTCCCTACTCATCCTCTTTGACCTCTCCGCAGCCTTCGACACCGTGGACCACCCCCTCCTGCTGCAAACTCTTCTCTCTCTCGGTCTCTCTGGTTCTGTCCATGCCTGGTTCACCTCATACCTCGCCAACCGCTCCTTCTCTGTATCCACGTCTGGTTCTTCCTCCTCCCCCTACCCTCTCCCTGTAGGAGTCCCGCAAGGCTCTGTTCTCGGCCCGTTACTCTTCTCGCTCCTCCCTTCTTGCTCTCATCTCCTTCTTCGGTCTTCAGTATCACCTTTATGCTGATGACATTCAGCTCTACATCTCTTCTCCTGATCTTTCTTCCACCCTCCTCTCTTGTGTATCTGACTGTCTCTCCGCCATCTCCTCCTGGATGTCTGCTCGCTTTCTCAAAATTAATATCTCTAAAACGGAACTTATTGTCTCTCCTCCACCCAGACTCCCATCCCACCATGACCTCTCTATTGTCGTCAATAATACCACATCTCCTCTGTCACCCAACTCCGCTGCCTGGGTGTCACCCTCGACTCCTCTCTCTCTTTTGCTCCCCACATCCATTCCCTTGCCCAAACCTGTCGCTTCCAACTACGCAACATCGCTCGCATCCGTCCCTCTCTCTCACAGTATGCCACCAAAACTATCATCTCCCGCCTCGATTATTGTAACCTCCTCCTCACTGGCCTCCCCCACTCCCGTCTCTCCCCCCTCCGCTCTATACTCAATGCGGCCGCTAGACTCATCTTCCTCTCACGCCGCTCCTCCTCGGCCTCCCTACTCTGCCTCTCCTTACACTGGCTTCCTTTCCCCTATAGAATCCTCTTCAAGCTCCTCACCACTACTTACAAGGCTCTCTCCCACTCTATCGCCCACTACATCTGTAACCTCCTCTCCATTCACACTCCTGCCCACTCCCTGCGCTCAGCCAATGATCGCCGCCTCTCCTCCACGCTCATCACCTCTTCCCACTCCAGAATCCAGGACTTTTCCCGGGCAGCCCTCCTTCTCTGGAACGACCTCCCTGGTTCCATCCAGCTCTCTCCTACTCTGTGCTCCTTCAAACGTGCACTGAAAACTCACCTCTTCCGTAAAGCCTACCAACCATCCACTTAACCACCTCTCCTCCTCCACTCGCTCTCCCGTCTCTCTTTTGGCTCCCCTTGTGCCTGTTCTGTCTAACCTCCCTTAGGATGTAAGCTCACATGAGCAGGGCCGTCTTCCCTCCTGTCTCCTCACCTGTTCTTCTACTCCATGCTTATTGTATTAGCCTGTGTTGAGCTTCTGAAGTATTGGTATTTTTGTTTATTGTTCTGTACTGTTTCACCCTGTATAGTCCACTGTTTGTACGGTGTACGGCGCTATGGATACCTTGTGGCGCCTAACAAATAAAAGATAATAATAATAATAATAATAATCCTCCCTTATACATCACCTGAATAACGTTCATAGTTCAGTGATTAGTTCAGGAACTGGGGCTAGGACCGTCATCAGTCCATGGACACCTAAATCCCTTGGTCCTGTTGGATACACCACCAACACCCTCCTCGTCAACTTCCTCCACAATCTCCATCAGATTTAGAACTGCAGGCCATGTCACCAGCCAGACTGAGTCCTCTTCATCCCGAGATTCATCCGAGGAATCCTGCAGCGGTACGCCTACTATTGCCACTACTGCTGTTGCTGCTGGTAGTCGGTCATCTTCCCAGAGGGGAAGTCATAAGAACGCTACGTCTTTCACCAAACAGTTGACCGTCCAACAGTCGTTTGCCATGAGCACTAAGTACGACAGTAGTCACCCTATTGCAAAGCGGATAACTGCGGCTGTAACAGCTATGTTGGTGTTAGACGTGCATCCGGTGTCCGCCATCTGTGCAGTGGAATTCAGACCAGTTGGAGGAGGTATTGTGGCCCCGGTACCAAATTGGGTACCGGGGCCACTCCACTATGCAGTCCAGATAGCTGCGTCTCAGATATTAAACTATGTTCACTGTTGCTGCCAAATAAAAAAATAATGAAAATGCCCTGTCATCAACGAAAACAAGAGGTAGTGACGCGCTAGAACTCCACCCTCTATATGCTGCAGAGGATGTAGGAGCAGCCATCTGTGCAGTGGAATTCAGACCAGTTGGAGGAGGTATTGTGGCCCCGGTACCAAATTGGGTACCGGGGCCACTCCACTACGCAGTCCAGAAAGCTTCGTATCAAATATTAAAGTAATTAAATTGCGTTCACTGTTGCTGCCAAATAAAAAAATAAAGAAAATGCCCTGTCATCAACGAAAATAAGAGGTAGTGACGCGCTAGAACTCCACCCTCTATATGCTGCAGAGGATGGAGGAGCAGAAAAAGGCCATTCAAGCCTACACAGCCACCTACAATGGGCCACGTGTTTGTGCCGCCCACTTGTGTCGCTTAGCTTAGACATCCAGCTACCTCGGTGCAATGTTTTGGACTAAAAACAATATTGTGAGGTGTGAGGTGTTCTGAATAGACTGGAAATTATTGTTATTGAATGTTATTGAGGTTAATAATAGCGTAATAGTGAAAAAAAAAAAAAAAACCTGGATTTTAGCACTTTTTATGCTTTTTTAAAAATAAATCAGAACCCAAAACTCTAAATCAGAACCAAAACCTTTCGTCAGGTGTTTTGGCAAAACAAATCAGAACCCAAAACCTCAAGCTAATCAGAACCCAAAACACTAAAAGTGGCCGGTGCACACCCCTACTTTCTATACACAAAGAAAACCTTTTTAACAGAGAAGAAAAAATACATAGTATTACAGTTCAAATGGCATACTACAATTAGCTGAGATAATGCATAGGTGTTTCCTGGTTTCTTGAGTTCTCAAGTCAATCCTGGAGTCAAAGAAAGTTGAAATGTCTTTGTCCACTACTGATTAGGAACATCTGTTCTTCAAATAAACTCTTCCAATGCTTCTCACATTCCTTTCAGCTCACATGAACAGATCAAAAAATACCACATCAAATAAAATAAGACAATAGAAATCTATTTTTATATATTACTTACTAATATATTGGCTTCATTCAAAAATAACTTTGACACACCTAAATCAGGACAATTGGGAGGTATGCAACGAGTAAATAAAGTTTTAATTCACAAATGGAAACATATTTCTTTCTCCTTTCCTGCTTCAAACCAGACACCAGTTCCAAGCAGGCACAATATCTGACTACTCTCATTCTCTAACTATCCAATAACGCAATAAATGTCATGTTAACAGGTTTATTATATTCCACCCAGATGTAACTTAATGAGTTTTGCAAAAAGAAAAAAAAACAATTATCTGATTAAAAAGAGAATGATTAAAAAGTAAATTAAATGTAAACTCCTTTTGATTGCTTAATACAGCACTGCCTTCTTTTTATCAATGTTTCCTGTCAATTAAAATATATTTTTATTGCATTTTTGGGCAAATAGATAGCTTACTATAGATGATCCTATAATTAAGTAAGGCACATGGGATTCCGTATGTTGACATAACTTTTTAGAAGGCTAGATAGTCACTATGTCTCTATTTGATATGTGTGGCATTAATCACTGGCTGCTTGTTGATATTCTACCGCAGAAATAAAGTTTTAAGTTTCTCAAGGTCATTTAATACACTGCTGTTTTAAAGTACTTTTTTTTTTTTTTTTGATTCAGCAGAAGCCAATTACCTTTAATCCTAATTACCTGTTAGGGGAGCTTAAATTTGTCTGCTTTCTTTGAAATATGGTCAGTATAGGTGAGGTCTCTGTCATGTCTGTTTCTGATAGTTCAGTATCAATTATTGGAATGAGTACATGCTGTGAAAAAACACACAAAGTGCTAGAATAAATTGTTCCTTTGAGTGCGTCTGATGTTTTAGAGAGCTCAATTTCTCGCTCAACAGCGGGATGTGCGTTTAGAGAAATGTAGCAAGTGCTCAATTAGTTGACCATAACTTGAATATGAAAGTTTGAAATTGCATTTAAATAGTAAGGCAAAATAGAGCAATATAATACACATGTGATATTAATATATGTATCCCGTTCTGGAAATAATGTTTGTATGTATCCAACTGTCACTGTGTGTAGAGTGGGATGCAAAGGTTACACAACTCCTCTAGTGCCCTTACTTCTCAAGCCCTGGCTAGCTGATGGGCATGGGTGATAATGACCAGAGGGTAGCTACACATGCAAGTGTTTCTTTGTAAGTAGCGGTACAGAGGTGATGTCACTTTTTGGTGCAGTGCTATATAAGTCAGAATAATTTGGGTGCCAGACCATCTCTATGACAAACTGAGCTCTTTATTTACACTCCTCTTCCTCCTGCATGATAATCATAATGGTCTCAGCAATACAGAAATATATATATACAGCTCTTTACTCCTCCTGCACAGTTCTTAATGTTACCTAGATGTAATATAACATAGTTCACATATATCCTTCACTCTACGGGGTAAATATAACATGTTCTGATTTCTGCAAGTCGCCAGAAATCGGCGACTTTGCAGAGGAAATTAAAGCGGCGATGGCTTGTGAAGGCAACTTGCCTTTACAAGCCATCAGCGCTTTAAATTTCCCCTGCAAAGTCGCCAATTTCCGGCGACTTGCAGAAATCAGAACTTGATACATTTATCCCCAGTACTCCATACTTCACTACAGTTCACCCCTTCTCTGCAGGGGCACTCACATTAATGCTAACAGGCAGACAGCTTCTCCAAGGCAGTTCTGACATACGCAGTGTAAATTTCAACTGCAGCTCCCCCCTCCTCTGCGGTAATAATTTCTCCCTTGGGCTCTGACACTTCTCTCTGTGTACTCTCAGCCCCTGGCTTTGACACTTCAGCTATTATGCATCCACCCTCTCTACCAGGGTCTCTTCCATAAATGTCCACCTTTCTCTCTTGGGGTTCTCTTTTGTGATATAGGGTTCTCCCCCTCTGTGGGATAAGGGACGCCTTCCCTCTGTATATGCAGCCACACTGCTGGTTTTATCACAGTACATACCAGGTTCTCCTGGTCACAGAAGTTCCACAGCTACTCACAGTTCAGCCGGAATCACAGTGTACCTTATCTCAAACACATATGCAGCTCTTACATCCCTTAGTGTATGCATGCTGCCATTTGCAGCAATTCCCCCTTTCTTTCCAGAGGTCTGCTCTGGGGACCTCTCCTTATTCAGGCACACATTACTTGCCCTTTTGCATCCACTGCTCTCACACACCCAGGCAGATGTTATCTTGGATATCTGTGATTTGTGTAAAGCCACTTGGCCTACAGCCATGTCATATTGTATGGTCACACAAATCCTCAGTGACACCTAATATTCTTATAATATACACCAAAAAGAAAAAGATGGTAAATCCCTAATGCTCTTCATAAGATATTTTCATATTACATGCAAATAGATAGGGATATTGTGGTGGTAGTCAGCAAATCGATGCTAACTACACTGACAACACTTACCTCGACATCTTCAGCCCCGACGGCTGTTTCCAGACGAGGATCCATGACGACTGTTCTGTGAACAGACTCCAACCAATCCCGATGAAGGAAGACGCCGGCGTAACTTGATGACGTCAGTGACATAGGCAACGCTGTTAACTGAAATTCATTAAAAGCAGTAATTTGGTATCTTTTCTAAACAGTCTTATGCAATAATGCAACAAATATAAATAAATACAAATATATAAAAGGTCTGTGAGAAAAATGTAATATTGCCTTTCCCAATAATGGGACATAGAATGTTAATTTAACATTTTATGTAAGGGTTTCTTACACAATAATGTGTTATTTACCCTTTTATAGAGAATGCAGATGTCTCTCTTTCGGTTTTGTATGAGTCGGGAATCCTTCCTTAAGATAGGATTTGTTGTGTCCCGATACAGAGAGACTTTTTTCAAAGGCAAATATAGTTGACCGTTTTTGCAAGACAGTTCCGTTAGCGGTTTCATGCATTCATGCGCGGAAGATTGCTTCAGAGTTCAAAATAACAAACATCTCTAAGGGACGTGCTCAACTTACATGTGCAAGATAAGTTTCACTCTGTATACAAAAGAAATACTGAATATGATATTAAGAGCAGTGTGCAAAATACATTCTTATATCACTCAAATGGACTAAGAGCCAATTGTAAATGAGGTCTACAGCTTAATTGTTTATAGTTTTGGTAAAATAAAACATAGATATTCCTCAACCACCATCTTAACCTCACTACCTTTAGCCTGTTACACAATTTCACACAAGACAACTACCCCCGGACCAACATTGTTGTGTGACAGGATCATTTAGCTTATGAGTCACCCTACCTTTGCAGTCTGGCTGGGCCAAGATGCAAAATGTATACTTAACCTCATGTGTCAATCTCCCATTGTCCCATAGATTGTAAGCTTGCGAGCAGGGCCTTCTCACCTCTTTGTCTGTTTTACCCAGTTTGTTTATTAGTTTATTACGTTTGTCCCCAATTGTAAAGCGCTACGGAATATGTTGGCGCTATATAAATAAATGATGATGATGATGATGATGATAGATAGATAGATAGATAGATGTGTTATATATAGATATAGATAATGAATTGATGTATCAATAGATTGATAAATTGATCGATAGGTCGATAGATAGACAGATAGATAATGAATTGATGGATCGATAGATTGATCGATAGGTAGATAATGGATAGATAGATAGATAGATAGATAGCTGTGATATAGATAGATAGATAGATAGATAGATAATGAATTGATGGATCAATAGATTGATAGCTTGATCTATAGATAATGAATTGATGGATTGATAGCTTGATCGATAGATAGATAGATAGATAGATAATGGATAGACAGATAGCTGTGATATAGATAGATAGATAATGAATTGATGGATCGATAGATTGATAGCTTGATCGATAGGTAGATAATGGATGGATAGATAGATAGGTAGAGATAGATAGATAGATAGATAGGTAGAGATAGATAGATAGATAGATAGATAGATAGATAGATAGATAAATAGATAGATAATGAATTGATGGATCGATTGATTGATGGATGGATAGATAGATAGATAGCTGTGATATAGATAGATAGATAGATAGATAGATCGATATATTGATAGCTTGATCGATAGGTAGATAATGGATAGATAGATAGATAGGTAGAGATAGATAGATAGGTAGAAATAGATAAATAGATAGATAATGAATTGATGGATCGATAGATTGATAGCTTGATCGATAGGTAGATAATGGATGGATGGATAGATAGATAGATAGCTGTGATATAGATAGATTGATATATTGATAGCTTGATCGATAGATAGATAATGGATAGATAGACAGAAAGACAGATATACAGATAGGAAAACAAAAAAATAAACACACGAAAAATTGTTTGGATTCAGCCATTATTGCCATCAGAACTGAAGTAAAGGAAAATGTGTAACTCTTATACCTCCCACACAAATAGATACATTTATGTGTAGGTCACCATTATATTTGATGCAATTCAAAGCAATTGAAACACTTAGGTGTGCTATCATGCCATGTAGATTTAAGAGCCTAACAGCCTCCTGTACAATCACACAGGTATTTGTCTCCTAGAAGCAGGGCTGCAATTGATGACAATTGACACCTTGGGAGGTCTGTGTTGGGAAGAAAAAACTGGAAATATAATTATTATGTTTGCATCTTTCAATTTCCTGTTTTGTAAATAGAAATTGGGAGGTTAGTAGCAAAGCAATACAGCTTATTGTATAACTCATCCTGTTGCAGTAAAAATGTAAAGTATAAAACTATAATATTTGTTGCACATTAGGTGCGTAACATCAATAGCCTTCGCTTTAGGGCATTTCAAATAGTGCTCTTATGCAGCAATGGTGGGGGTTCTGTAACAAACACTCAATAATAATGATTAGAAGCATGGAATCTGTTATCACTAAACCCATTATCCAGAAGGTTCCAAAATCCAGAACGACAGAAAGTAAATAATTGCCACTGTTCGATGTCTCTGAGTATTTTCTCTTACAGTAATTGCAAGGACCAATGCTTAACAATGTATGGGATGGGAATGCTAAGAGCAGTGCAGGGAATGACAGGTAGTTTCTAAATGTAATTTAGAATATTTTAGACTTGGAGCTCCAAATTCCAAAAAATAATCTTATCCACAAAGCCATAAGAATTCCTGATATTCATTTAGATACCGGCATTTGAAAGAGGAAACAAATAGGCAATCAGCAAAAATAACTATATTGCATTCATATTACAAGTAATCACAATTCCAAGACACTCTTATCGTTGTACCAGGAAATACAATCACTACAATAATTACTAATTCAATCAAGTTGTTCTGATAACCAAGAACAAAAATGAAAAAAATGCCATCCTTTTCTGTAGCATATCAAAATATGTTTTAATCTTTTGTTGCATAGGCAAGAAACCTATAGTTAAGGTGTATTATTCAATGATAGTTTACCTTCTCTACTTAGAACACATATCTAGAGTCAGCACAATGTGATATTCCAAGCAATACAGATAGTTATCTTTGAAACCACTTGCTGCAGTCTGAGGTGTATTTAGATAACTTAGCGTAATATGAATTCCTTTTGGGATAACAATGCTGCTCTTAAACCTTTGGCTACAATGCAAACGGACCCAAACACCTGTAATTTTCCCTGCAGTCTTTGGATCTTTCTTTTGAGGAAACCAGAGCACTTGGAGGAGACCCACATGAACCAAGGGTGCATACAAATTCCACATGGATAAGACCCTGGGGGATCATCAAATCCAATCCCCCAGCATTATGTGGCACCAATATTAACCAATGTGCTACCGTGCACCGAAGCTTTTATAGTTTTTCAATTAATCAAAGTAATGCTGCTAAGAGCCACATCTTTAGTTTAGCATTGTCTTTTGGCACAGGCTCGGTTCATCAACAACTATTGTTACATCCACAAGCAGAGGTGTTCCTGCAAATACCATATCTCAGGCTGCAGAACCTTGGGGAAGAAGAACAATAAACCTAACAGGATACCGTAACTAAACAATGGTCGATCATCCCGTCAACGATGCGATACATTCACTCCCCAGTACTTCTATTTACTCCCTAGTCAGCTCGCTAATTAGACAGATGCAATAGCTAGTGAGCAATGATCCTGGTACACTGTGACCTGTCACCTCATTCTTTCAGCAGCCTTGTACGGAGCACACCAGTGACATCTGCAGGCAGGGGGGTTTGGTCATAGGCCATGACTGAAGGTTTTCTGGTAGTCCGTTGGCCCCATGCTGTTGTGAGACCATATGGTGGTCACCGGAGGCAGTTTTACAAATGTAGTTTTTCTGGCTAAAATTTTATTTATCTACTTTATAACCCAGGGTGGGATGGAGTGAGATGGGCTGGAAGTGAGCGATGACAGGCAGCCTGGAAGCAAATCAAAGTGAGGCAGCTAAATTCTGATGTGCTGCCAGACAGTCTCTCAGTGCATAGAGTGGGTTAAGGAGCAATTAGATTAGGAATAAATCATCCTGGAACAAACAGTGAGATCAGACCTTTGCTGTTCTTATTCTGCAGAAAGCTCCCCAGTGACACTGCACAGAAACACATGTACAGTGAATTGGTGGTGGGGGGGGGGGGCTAAGGGTAACTACCATAGAAGACAATCGGAAAGTTAACTATTAACTATAACTTCAACCAAGTCCATTATTTTCAGGAAACTGCAACTTTCTTTAAAAACACTTAGGGGTATATTTACCAAACTGCGGGTTTGAAAAAGTGGAGATGTTGCCTAAAGCAACCAATCAGATTCTAGTTATTATTTATTTAGCACATTCTACAAAATGACAGCTAGAATCTGATTGGTTGCTAAAGGGCAACATCTTCACTTTTTCAAACCTGCAGTTTATTAAATATACTCCTTAATGTTGTTTGGGTTATTTGTTCTCCTCAATCCCCAATAGATGATGCTATTATACTTAATGGTTGTAAAGGTTAACAAAAAATGTAAACTAAAAAGTTATGCTTTACATTAAATATTTAAGTTAGCATTTGCTTAATTGTTGATGCTGGTGTTTACTGGTAAACATAGTTATATTTAAAAGTATTTGTTTATATATCTGTAAATGACACCCGTGCTCCCAAGAAGAGGCATGGAGGGCATTGAAACCTCTTCTTGAGAGCAAGGGCATGTCTACCACCAGAAGCCATCCTAACATTTTGGGTACAGGTAGGCAAAGGCAATGTAAGTTATATTGTAGGCTGACTATGTTACAGGCTCCACCTTCCATTGCTGTGACTCCACCCATGATGTGTTACATTGGTCTCACTTACTGCCAATGTGGCTTCAGCTCACAGTGGGATAATACCGCCAACTTGTGTGTTGGCCCTGCTTACCATTGATTCGGTCCCACCTTGTTTTAAGACACTTTCAGACTTTTTTTTCCCAAGGCCAATTTTATTTCCCAATTCGCCCATGACTTCAGGAGAGGGGAACTCGGTGGCTGAATGGATATGCTGGCTACAGGCTGAGTTGCTATGTAATTTCCTTTATATTTTACAGTAGGTATACATGATTTTCTATAATATGCAGCATTACTTACAAAATGAGTTCACGTGACATCACTAAACACCACTCACTAAATATATATATATATATATGTATATATATATATATATATATGTATATATATATATATATATATATATATATATATATATATATATATCTATCTCTATCTATATATATATCTATATATCTATATCACACATACAGTCATGTGAAGGTACAAGGCTCTAGAGCAGGCATGTCCCCAATAGGACACAGTACAGTAGATTGGCCAGGTCCCAGTGGTGTGTTGTGTATAATGAACCCAACAATTATATAGTGGTGCATAGAGGTTCTTCAACCAGCTTTAAGGTTGAAGTTGCAGCAAAGTCCACTGTTCCTACACCACTGCTGCTGTGCTTTTAAAATTGTGGGTGTTTTTAGAGAGAGAAAGAGATAATTAGAGAGAGTCAGAGCCTGTTTGTTCTGGAGAAATCCTGTGATCAAGCACCTGTCATATGGTGCTTCACAGAGGCGGAACTAGCAAGCTGTGGTCCCCGGGGCATGGAAGCGGGAAGAAGGGAACTAGGGCCCACAGCTTGCTAGTTCCCCGTGCAGTGGGCCCCATTATCTCTATGTGCCCCGGTGCATCAATGGTAGTTCAGCCACTGGTGCTTCAATTGCACCATTCTCCCCTAAGCGCTTCGCTCTTCAGTAGTGTTTTATTGAGTTGGCAGTGCAAATATGGTTCATATATATATATATATATATATATATATATATTTAAATTTAATTTATCTATCTATCTATATATATATATATATATATATATATATACACCTTTATGTCTTCCACAAGCTGTTTCTGTTCACCTTGCACAAGATGTCCAATGTCCGCAGAGATAATTAGGTTACAATCACTGATAAATTCATATACTTTGTCATTTCCGCATCTTTACCAGTCACAGGTAGGAAAATCTTCAGAGTAATAGAAATGGCTTTGAATCTGATTCATTGGTGTGAGTTACCCTTTACTCCACATCGTATTTCATTTTTTGACTTCCCAAGCAATCTCAGGAATGAAATAGCATATCCATTAATATGTTAACGAAGTGCCAACAAGATTTTTGATTTGCATTTAGAATGGACAAAAGGGAATGAAATGGATTCTTCAAGATGTCCCTGTGCAGCTTCAGAAGTTAATATTGGGAAATCCAGCATTAAGATGCTTGTCCTTTTTTTTTTTTAAAACAGTGCCACGGACTATGGCTCTTGGCTCTCCCAGTAGATCTGAGGCCTAGAGGAATGTACATAATGTTTATTGAGTGGAGTGCACCAATGAGATGGCACATTAGGATTCCTGTCTGTTAAAGGAGGAAACTGTAGATCAGTAACTTGCAGCATGTACCAGCAGATTGAATCTCTAATAATGATGTATACTGATGATAGCTGATGCAGAATGTACTTATCTCCTTCCTACTCCATTTCATTTTGCTTAATCAACTGTCTCTTGCTGTCATCTTTAGCTCTTGCAAACACAGCCCACATTCATTTTATTCTGGTTTTGCAGACAAAACTCTTTTTTTTTTTTTTTGCAAGATTTAACCCGCTCCTTTCAAATCAAACCAGTAAGTGTCAGGAATTGTACATATTCCTTATAACACTGAATAATGATATTACTGTCATGCTATATTATGTCTATTCTGCACTATACAGGTAACTACTAGAGAAGCAGCTGCAGATTGATTCTCGAACCGAACACAAAAATGTAAAAACATTTTTTTTTTTTAAATTAAGACGATCGGACAGGTTTAATCGCGTTCAAAGCTTAAATGGATACAATTTTGTTGGTGAACGGTGAACCTCAAATGCAAATGAACTTTGAACTGCAAACACAGTAGATTTTGACAGTTTGTATTAAACAAATGTTTAATTGCTTTTTTATTATTTTAATAATTAATGTTTTAAAATGAAAACAGTTAAAAACGCTCATTTTAAAGCCAACGTCTACCCTGGAATGTGAACAGTGGATATCGTAAGAAGTGATATCACACCTTGAAAATCAAACAATGAACTGTGAATGGTGAAAGAGAGCTGCAAAGCTTAGAGTTGTAATCATGGTCTATAGACAATAGTACCGTGAACATATGCGTATCCTACGTACCGAAATTAAATCAAATTGCAAATCATTTGGAAATTTTCAAGCACCGATAGCAACTGCCAAAAAAAGTTGAACAAAAACACAAAGGGGTATATTTACTAAGCTGCGGGTTTGAAAAAGTGGGGATGTTGCCTATAGCAACCAATCAGATTCTAGCTTTCATTTATTTAATGCTTTCTACAAAATAACAGCTCGAATCTGATTGGTTGCTATAGGCAACATCCACACTTTTTCAAACCCGCAGCTTAGTAAATCTAGCCCAAAGTGTCTTAGGGGGCCTATCTTTTAATGGCCGCATATCCACCCTGTTAAGTATCATCATTTATCGCACTACGAAAGGATGATATACCGCAGCCATTTATTACAAAAAAAATCCGGGACAGCACATTTCAATAAGAGACTTTCCCGGCGATGACTTTACTAACTAACAACTCCGGAATTCGACTTTGAGTCCTCAATGCGCATGCGCCACCTTGAGTCGCGCATGCGCCACCTTGAATGGCGCATGCACAACCTTGAGTCGCGCATGCGCAACCTTGAGTCGCGCATGCACAGTGCCATTTTCGTTATTTAACCAAGGGGAGAACGAAAGTGTGCTGGAGAGGGATCCAATGGTGTCTTCAGATGGCGTCAGCCATTGAGGTCAAGCTCGAAAAAAGCTAAGGTTTTCAGAGCTTGATAAATTTGCCCAAACCGCAGTCCCCCATTGACTTTGTGCCATACTTTTAAGACTTGATATAAAGGCCTCTTAATTCCTTCTCGTAACAGGATGTAACTGTATGTCAAAGTTATTTGCTTTTGCTAGATAGCCTATTTATGAAAGGGAGAAAAACTATTTCTCTGTAGAAAATTGGTGTTTTCGCTGGAGATAGGGCTTCTGTCTGTCTATCAATGGCCACCGCCTTGCTATCGCCAGCCAGCAAAGACATTCACCAACTTTCGATAGCCTTTCCTATGCAAAGCATGATGAAGCCTATTTTACAGCAGTGGTTCAAGTACCCCCGAAGTCCTCCTCTCTAAGGATACATCGAAGGATGGCGATAGCAGGAAATATTCATTGAAAAAAAAAATGCTTTATTTATTTTAATAAAGCAATTTGTCTAATAGAGTGTATATATATATATATATATATATATATATATATATATATATATATATATATAAAAATAAATTGAACATTTAAATTATTAATATTTTTTTAACTAGTGGAAATGGATGCCCTATTCAGAGTTTGCCGTTACGCTGCACATGCATGACCCGGAAAGTGGGGCCACGCATGTGCATATCAGTCCAGGACTGGCCGGCGAAGTATCACTCCGGCAATATACTCTTGGTAAAATGCGGCTTTAACGTATTTTCCATCACTTCGATAAGCAGTGGTAGTTGAAACAAAATATTTATGCTTCTATAACAAAATATAATTTTTTTGCATTAATTTGGGAGTACTATTTCCTCGATATACTGTTGCTAGTCTACTGTAAAATTATTGTAAAGAAATATTTTTATGGATACCATTTTTTTAACACTATGCCAGTGTCCTTTTAAAATGTTAAAAAAAAAAGCCAGAGTTTTGCTGTTATTTATGTCTTTCCTTTTTTTTGCATAGAATTTTCTCTTTATTCCCCTGCTAGCTCCAAAAGTGTTCCAAACCAGATATGTTGTATTTGTGTCAGGTTTTATAAGTGATCAAAAAGACTCTTCCTTTTCAAGTCAGATAGCAAAAAAAGCAATTAATCCTTAAATTTGAGTATTTTTATGTTTCTCCGAGCAGAAGACTAAACCTCTCTACAGAGCCAGAGAATAAGTATTTATCTGGCAGCAAGCTTCCAAACTTGAATGGCCTTCAGGCTAAATAGATACAGTTTATAAAGCCTCCTCATTAATAACCCGAAATCTATCCTGCAAATTAGTTTTGCTCTTTTCCTTTTAGTACTGTAGGTATTATTTTTGTAGCGGGTGGATGAATATACACATTTTGGTTAAAAATACATTTCAATTATGTCTTTTAAGTTCATAGCACCCTTTCAACAGAGAAATTGCAGCATAAAACAATTTCGGCTATAAGCAATTTTCCCTGCTTGGATTTATAATATTTAAAGTTGTTATTTTTTTTAAAAAAAATAATACTTTGTATAATCTAGGGCTTGTCCACAACCATGTGATAAGTAAACAGTAAAATAATAATTCTCGCCTTAAACCGCCCTCTGCCATACTTTAAAACACCAGTACCTGACTGCAGGCCCGGTACTTGGATTCTTTTTGAGCCCAGAAGTGATGAGAAGGGGGGTGGGGAGGGTAAAATATAACTATGCTTGAACCTACATTGGGGGGTTTGGCAGGTTATAATGAATGGGATGGGGTCAGCTCAGGGTCCATGGATCTGGCTCTATCCTGCCTATCATCATCTATATAGCGGCACCAATTCCACAGCGTAGTACAGAGAACTCACTCACATCAGTCCCTGCCCCATTGAAGCTTACAGTCTAACACACACATAGACCGTGAAAGACTAAGGTCAATTTGATGGCAGCCAACTAACCTACCAACATGTTTTGGAGTGTGGGAGGAAACCGGAGCACACTCAGACAAACACAGGGAGAACATATAAACTTCACACAGATAAGGCCATGGACGGAAATCGAACTCATGACCCTGGTGCTGTACAACAGAAGTGCTAACCACTAAGCCACCGAGCTGCCCATGGATGGGAAGAACTGGAATATGGATGGGTAAAAGATCCCTTTCCTCCGTCAGAATCAGAAAACCCACAGATCATGGTAGGAAGTGATTTGTGGGTTTTTTTTGACCCCCCCAAATGCAAAGGACAAGTCTTTAGGACTAAAGGGATTTAGAGAATGTTGATGATATTTTTGTGTGTCATAGATAGTAGAACGTAGAAAATGGACATGGACACATTTAAACAAATAGGACATGACTTCTCTGTTTACTGAACCTTCTATTTTAACCATGAGTGGAAGCCTCCATTTATTTGTCTAAATTAGAGATAATAACTAGCATTTTTTAGGACGAAAGTATAGCAATAGATAAATGCTGAAATTTGCTTTGCAAGCCATATTTACATATTATATCAAATCTTGGTGACCATTCTGTTTATAGATTTGCTGAATTTCAATTCCAAATCAACATTTCTATTTGCTTCATCCAGTTCTATATAAAACACAACAGTATTTTACTATAGTAGGATGAACACAGGGACTTAAGAAGGTGATGAAGAAGGCAGACAAACGGGGCATAAACCTCTAAAGGCTACATCTAGTTACATTTACCGGTAATATAGTAATATATTGGAGTGACAAAAACATGATGGTAAGGTGGATATCGCGATCATATATCAATGTGTTATTATTAGACTTTGCAGAACTGATTGTTGTTGGTGGGTTTCTAAGCGTCCCGATTGTTCCCTGATGTAGTGTCGCCTCGGAGCTGCTTAAGAAACAGAATAACGTGATAGAACTTCAGGGATAGAAAGAAGAAAGTTGTGATAGAAAGAGGAGTGGGGAGAGAAAGAAGGGAGGGGACTACTGGGGAAATGTGCGTTTCATCACTAAGACTTCGTAATTGCCCTTGACGAATCCATAGTGATAAGTTACGTAAGAGGAGAGGCCTAACACAATTCAAGCAGTAATCTTTGGCACTTGTATGTCCTTGAGGAAGATCTCTGTAGACCACATGGGAATAAAGACTCTGAGGTGTTTTTTTTTTTTGTTTTTTTTTTCAAACAGACTGCTGGTCATAATGGAAATGAATATGTATCTATTTATCTCATATTTCTATCTGTCTTATGCAAATATATGATTCGGAGTCCCCCTTGCTGCACCCAGAAAATTTTTGCTTTAATCCAGTAGTAAGACACAATGTTTTTCTTCCAAGACAGTACGCAATGTGAGACCCTGCGGAAGATATCCTCATAAACAGTATATGATTCCTAATTACATTAAACTATCTTTTGTTTTATTAAGTTGAGGAAAAGGCATCTAGCGGTAGTTATTATGCTGATTGTTTAGTTCACCATCGCTGACCCTTATAAATAATAATTAGGGATTAATTCTCTTAGCAATTTAATGATCATCTTATGTACGCCATGGATTCTTTAGATTGATATAATCTATGTTATAACAACACATATCAGTTTTGCGTACCATGTACCATATACTTGCAAATCTCCATGATGGAAAGATAAAGAGAGGGAGGAATGAGTGGAGAGATTGTCAATCTTTCACTAGTGTCTGATATTAGATGTTCAAATACACCAGGGGTCAGGGAACTTTTTTACCTTTTACCCCCAAATATATTTAGGTACGCCGACATTGAAAGGAAGGAAATCATATATTATTAATTATTGTAATTCAAAATTTTATTGAATCTATCCAAAATTTCTTTGAAAGCTTCAACTTCAAAACTTCAGGTTTTGGAGAAATGATGTTGCTTCATTTTTGATACGAGAGCATCAATTTTGGGGCATTTTGATGTCAGAGCAATTTGGATACAGTCTTCAGCGTCCAATCGATTTCTCTACTTTGTTTTTATGTTCGTTAGAGTGGAAAATCCTTGTTCGCAAAGGTAGGTTGTTGCAAAAGGCAGCAACTTTTTGACTGTCTCCTCATGTGCAATTTTGAATGCCTTTGCAGCTGTTGACATCCATAAATATGACAGATCTGCTTTGTTTTCAAATGCAATACATGCTTCATTATTGCATCGCAGCTCAAGAAGTGCCTCTGCCAACCCTTGAGGCTCTTCTGGTACAACAGCAATTTCACATTTAAAGGGGTCTACAATCCAACTGACAGCATGTGAATCGGCAGCATTACCCACATAATTAAATTTTTACCCCATTTGGGGTAATTTACCCCTGTTCCCTGACCACTGAAATACACTAAATATAAGTAGTAATAATATTAATGATCATCATCAGTGTCATTGTACTCTTTGTCATAATAATAATTCTTTGATTTATGTACTAATTGTGTGACTGTGATAGTATATATGAAAACATGTGTATCTATGTACATTTAAAAATAATGTAATTATTAAACAAGCCTCAAACATTTAAACTTTACTCGGATGTATAATTCCTCTTTAATGATTCTCCAGTTCCTCTGTTAGTCTTTGTTCCCAGACGTTGTAGTGGCTAAATTGTACTGTGTGTCAGACTCAGGGAGCATTTAATATGCAGACATTAGCTTTATTGAAGAATCCTTCAATGCTTATTGACCCGAGCCCAGCAATTACTCCACTGGCCAAGTGTGGTCAATAATCACCTAAGGAGAAAACGTGCAAATAAAATGGCTTTCTAAGCATTGATGATGCAAATTCAATAAAAAGGATCATGTCCCATTGATGAAATGTGTTAGTGAAAAGGTTTCTCACAGTCTAGCCTCTGTGAATGTGCCTGACATTCGTCAAAGAGATGAGTCCGCAGGACAAAATGGCTGTTGATGTTACTAGCGACATCCAATAGTCAATATTTGTTATTAATGCCACGGAAATATGATATTAAATTTGTTTTGTAAATGTAAATATTGTTGAACTATGCTGCTTATTTTAATTTTAAAAAAATGTTTTTATATATACAATTAGAAATAAGCAAAATGTTTCTGCAAATGTTAAATTTCTATAAATTTCAGGCCAAATGTTTTGTTTAATGCAATTTTTTAATATATTTTTTTTAAAAAAGTAGAAAATAAATATGTGTAATTAATTATTTTTTTTTTTTGCTTGAATCAGTAAAACAAGATAAGTGAATCAATTCGGCAAAAATAGCATTCTTCGTCCAACTCCATAAACTAAGTCCTGAGATTATTAGTCATCTCACTGTTTAATATTTTGTTATCATAATCAGTCTTGTTATGACATTGGATTGCTTATTGGATTGGCTTTGTCATAAATATGTTTACACCAGTTCATACACGGTCTGTTTTTTTGCAGATATTGATGGCTTGCAGATCTGCAGAATTTTTTATTTTTAAGTTTTGTTTTGTTCAATAATGGAGGGAGGTCGAATGGTCTCCAGATCCATAATAAATATCAGTGATGATCGAAAAGTTTCAACCAGTGCCAAATGCTATGGAAGTTCACCCGATCAATGGCAACTAGCATGTTCAGTACAATGGTCAAAAGACCTCGATTTGGATTTGTGTTCACAAGTTGCTGCCCGCATAATTATTTCTGAGGTTCACATTTCGCCTTCAAGAATCAGTTTGAGAATCGATATTAAGCCAGCTGAACATCTCTCCCAGTTACACCCAATAGACCATTCTCATTTCAGTGCAGAGAAGCAACAGAGATGGAGTATCACTATAGAGCAGACCAAGGGCTAAATTTACTAAACTGCGGGTTTGAAAAAGTGGAGAGGTTGCCTGTAGCAACCAATCAGATTCTAGCTGTCATTTATGTAGTACATTCTACAAAATGACAGCTAGAATCTGATTGGTTGCTATAGGCAACATCTCCATATTTTCAAACCCGTAGTTTAGAAGATATATACCCCCAAATGGGATGTTGCATGTTTTTTGAGGTTTGCAATGCTTGCATGCTGTTTGAGCTATCTGGGATATCAGAAAAAAAGAATAAAGTAAGTATTTATTAGGGAATCAACATTGTCTTATTAAATATAGGAGCAATAATATTTTTATTAAGTTGGCAATATAAATTTATTAATTTAATTATGAGCAAATATAAATGTATTATTTTATAATGAGGTAATATTATTTTATAACAGGCAATTAATTGATTACGAGGGCAATACTATTTGATTCATAATGAGCAATAAGAATTTATTTATGATGGGGCCATCACTTATTATTGGGGGGTACCATTTATAGTGCATACTTGTGGCACTACAAGTGACAGCTTGCACTTGAGCCCATTATTACTTGGTAGCAGAGTTTTTGTGTGGTTTAAGAACAAAATCCTACCAATTAATAATAATAATAATTTGAAGGGGTTAAAGGTAAAAGTGGCTATGTTTATATGTATAAATGTATACATGTAGAAATACATTAACTTACCAGTTTCACAATTGTTTCCTAACAACTTTAGAACCAATTATATTTTGTAGCTGAACACAACTATTCTAATTATTTTACATTTAATGAACCTTCTAATTGTGTAACTGCATGAGGTTAATGCTTTCTGTAGAAACAAAGACCTTTGTCTACATAAAAGTATTGTTTTCTCATTTAAGTCTGGGCTGAGAGTGGGTGCGATGCCCTTTTAAGGGTAGGTGAGCGTGGCATCCTGTAAGACAGAGAGAGTGAGAGTTCTAGTTTAAGTGATAGTCTAGTCCGTCTGAACTTCAGTGTTAAGGTGTTAAGAGGAGCGAAAGAGGTTCCATATCGAGAGAAGAGAATGTAACAGTAAAACACCGACCGACTTCAGGTAGAGGAGTTGTTAGACTTAGGGTGCAGCTGAGCCGAACGTTTGTGACATCTGGAATTTGAGAAAATGGGTGTATGATGGGAGAGATATGGGTAAGATATATCACAGAAGAAGCAGGCACCCCAGTACATGTGATTGCCAATTATAGTGTGGAGAGTTTAGTAAGAGTTGCTATCCTCAGGAGAGTCCAAGAGGATTAGCCATGTTGCATTGACATCCCTTCGTATTTGGAACAGATTGTCAGCTGTATGCCTCTTAGTGAAGCCGCTGATACACAGAGTAGCCTGCCTCTGAAAAATGTGACAAATTCTGAGAAAAAGCCTGCAAGGACTTGTATATTTGGATTTCAACAATGACAAAATTACCAACTGCGGTCTTGTATTTGGGTGTATATTAGACCCTACACTTATTAGTGCAAATTCAGAAAAAAAGCCTGCAAGGACTTGTATATTAGTATATAGAGCTCTTCTATTTGCCATTCTATCCTAGCCCTTTTGTATCCCTCTCTCAAATGGCCATAGATCTCTGTGGAGGGCGGTATTTATAGATTCCAAAACTCGCGAGATCCGAGATCTAACAATGTCATGACGACGTTTTGCCTCATTTTGGAATCTGAAATAGTGAGAAAGCCGACTCGGCTCGGTACTCGGATCTCCGAAGTTCGGGTGGGTTCGGTTTACAGGAAGCCAAGCCCGCCCAACTCTACTTTATTCATCATAGAAGTTGGCATAGTGCCCATTAAGCCTATCATCTATGCTTGTGCAACGCTTTACCTGCGTCATGTCTATTGCTTGTTTCCTCTTTAGCAGGGACACTTGTGAGCCTATGCAAACCCAAATAATCCTGGAAGGAAGAGATTGAGCGTCATCCACGCACACACACAAGTGAGCAGCGGTTATACTAGTATCTTCTGGGGCAGAGATTTAATAAATGCTGTATATTTAGCTGGTCTAGTTTCCCCAAGTAACATTATTAAAATCATTTAAACAGCATGCTTTGTTTTTGAAAATCAATCATTTTATTGTTTAAGGATTTTAAACATTTTTTTTTTAATAAGTGGAACGGGGAGCCCAAATCTGAGCACTAAGTTCTATGGCACATGCACAAGCCAGCTAGCATGCTCACACATGCACATATCTGTAAAAACTGACCGGCAGAGTAGGAATTTAACCCTTACCATTCCAGCCAGTATTGCTAGGGCTGCTGACCATTGCCCAGCTGCCCTGGCAAAATCTATTTAGTAAATTGCAGCTATAAATGATTTAAAAAAAACAAGCAGCCTTATTCCCACAAATTAGAACCCTTGATCTGTTAGATGCAATTGTCAGTTTTTACTGTATTGATTATGATTTATCCAATTAATGCTCCTGGCCAACTCCAAAGGAACTGTATTGAAATACTTATTTTGCAAATGAAAAGCTACTCTCCTTCCCAACAGCAAGCTCCGCCTCCCATGCACACCTCTGACATCACTCACAACTTCAGTAAAACGCGCCAGTAATTCTGATATTGATAAACGTTTAATAGAGAGGTGTTTGAAACACATCACACACAACTTCCTATTCCATGGCACCAGACACTTTCTAATTATCTTATCTTTTTGCTTTAATAACCTTGCCTTTCATTGTGTTAAAATCTATTATTGAGATCGGTATTGTTATCGGTGTTGAAAATAATATATTTTAAAGCTAATTGGATTTGTTCCCTCATTTGAGTCTTTTGTTTACTAAAGACTTTGATCTTGTTTTTTATTTTTATTTAATTAGAAAAATAGATAAGGAAAAAAGCAATCACTGGTTTTTTTTCACATGAAATCCAACACAAAACAAAAACTTTTTATAATTTTGCTGCTTTTTTTCCCCCTCCCTTTAGGACTCTATACCGTTGGGGTTCAGCGGGTGGCTGCTTTTTAATGAAAAATATTTGCTCAGTCTTTACAGTGTTAAGGATGTTATCAAAGTAAAACATAACATCTTACCTATACAGTTTGCCAAAATAATCAGCAAACAGGGCAGAACAGAATACTCATTGCTTTGAAGTATTCTATATACACCAATAACCAACAATTCTATTTTACTGAACATAATTTGTCTCAAATCCAGTGACTAGTTCACGTTTACTGGCTCCCCACTGGAGCTCTGCTCCCATTAAAAGGATCAAAACGAAGCTCAGATAGCCCTTATCACAGAGAGCATTGATCCCTATGGAGAAATAGGCCTCTATGAAAAGAACTTATACAGAGAAAGGAAGATGGTCAATATATACGTTTTCCTTCCATCTTCAGTTCTGTATAAAGGTTTGTGTACATTAGGGATACCCAACATTTTTTCTAATTGCTTCCTGCACCAGTTTGCTGAAACGGTTCTAAAGTATGGACATTTTCTGTAGTTTGTTAAACTTTTGATCAGACTAGGAGATAAATTTGAACATGTTCAACTTTATTGGCAACATTGTATAGTAATTTTAACAGTTTTCCATATGAACAAAAAAAAAATCAAATGTTTAACTTAAACACGAACAGAGTAAGGTTCACTGTTCAAATTTAATAACTGTTTAAAAATATAAAAACAAATGTTTGCTATTTCAACTCTTACAGGCAAGATCTTACAGTTTATTTTAATGTGTTTAACAACCGTGAACAAGAATCGCAAATGCAAACTTCAAACTCTGAACATGAACATTAAGACACTAACACAAGTTTGAGATACGCTGTTAATGGACAGGATAGTCAACGCAGTTGTACCAGATTGAACCAGCCAAGTGTATCACATATAAGTTAAACGCCCTTGAGACAGCCAAATTCACTCTTCTAATTGGTACATTCTCACTCTCCATTAAAAGAACCAGTTGGTTAAAGGAGAACGTAGCTGAGGGCTAGCAGATCTATAATATAAATGTCTAGTGGCGTGTGTTAGTCTGTCTGTGTGTGGAAAAAATAAAACCAAGCTGCAGCGCCACCTGCTGGGCGGAGTTATACACTGACCTACTAAATTCTTAGTGTGTGTGGGGAAAAAAATTCAGAAAGGGCTGAAATTTGGTATACTAAGATGTTTTTATTTTGTTAATTTAATTTGTTAATTGTTAAAAGTGTCTATAAAAATTTTAAAAAAATATATATATATATTTTTTGAAGGAGAAGTGACAGTTGGGAGTGGTTGGTGGTTGCCGGGGGTGACAGTGGGGAGTGGTTGGTGGTTGAGGCCTGGGCTATGACCCAAATGCATGACAAGAACCTTTTTAACACCTTAAGTAGCTTGATTTGACTAGAATGCATGAGTATCATGCACGGGTTAACTTGTAGATATAAATGTATTATAGGTTCCTAGATAGACATACTGTATATCCACTCTATATAGGTTAACCAAATAGTATAGCCATTATGCTATACCTGAACTTCTGTCTACCGCTCGCTATATATTAAAGGATACAACTTTCCAATGCAATTCTTAATATTTCAAACTAAAAGTGCACAATAACATCCTTTGTAGCCAATAGTGCATTAAAGATTCGACCTACTAACATTAATGTAGACTTTTCTTCATATAACAAACGCATTATTCTAGTTAAATAACAAAGACAAGTATTTAAAAAACAGCCACCATTAGAGTCATTAGATGTAAAATGAACATTTCAATACTTAAAAGGAAAAATGTATCAATTGATTTTAGTACTATATTTATGTAAAGCAAAGTGAAGCGTAAAGACAAACGGCAAGTTATTTGGAGCAAGTATAGCTCACTTTATATGCATTTTACGTGCATATGTATTTATATCAAATTTGTTTTATACACTTTATATGATCAATTTATATACCAGATGTGTCAAGCTGGTTCCTGAGCCAAATAAATAAAAAACCTACTTTTTACCTCTAATAAACATATTGAATCTATTGCAATAAATTATGAAAGCACATAGATTCAACACATTGGAACAAGTTGCGTGACTTTGCAAAGCCTTAAGTGCACAGGGAATGCTTAGGTGTGTTATGTTCCTTGTTGTGTCGTGCCTGATTTTTTCCCTTCACTCTTACAGTACTGCTTGTGACCACTTTGGGTCTGTTAGTCTAACATGGCAATATGCAAGTCAAACAGAGTACAATTCTATGCATCTGCATATGTTTGTAAAGTTTGCAAAAGTCACACGGCCTGTGATACATAATTCTCAGTAGCCAATAGGATTCTGGGGACCCTGCATTCAAAT
Organism: Mixophyes fleayi; assembly: GCF_038048845.1. Taxonomy (NCBI): domain Eukaryota; kingdom Metazoa; phylum Chordata; class Amphibia; order Anura; family Limnodynastidae; genus Mixophyes; species Mixophyes fleayi. The sequence continues at coordinate 83,498,747 of NC_134411.1, read as the reverse complement.
TTACATGTATTTATAAAATATTTTATTATGAAGAATTACATCGACAGGTCACCTCTCATTTTCCAGTATGTCCTGGAGGCATTACTTTTACATATTTATAGAGTCGAATAACAGAAGTTTTGAAGAATCTCAGATAGGTGGCAAATTTAAGCGACTCAAGTAAGATGTTCCAATAATGGGGAGCCCAGTAGAAAATTTAGCAACCATTCGAAGACTTCTGGAAGTAGATCTTAGATGATAAGTGTTGTTAGCTGCAGCGATAAGAAGTCTGTTCAGGTAATTGGGTAAGTTATCCAGAGTGTATGTGAAAGACATTTTACATTTCTTTTCAGAATAAACATTTTTATTTGTTATAGTACTTAATATGGGTAGAGTGTGACACTTTTTTTCTCACAAGTGGCTGTTTGAACATAATTAAAATAAAATTGTACAAGTATTTCTGAATTTTACATTGACATTGGGAACAATCATAAGGGGTCCTTATGATTTATTCGGTATTGTACAGTGCAGTGACCAAGGGGATGGCTCTACACCTGCTCTTAAACAAGTCAGAGAGTGACCAGGACCACAAAAGGAAAAATGTGGGCAAGGTCATTTATTCAAGCACAACAGACAATATATATAGTATGTAACTTTATTTAAATTAATATGCAGTCAAAGAATGCTTTACATAGTTTAGTTCCTTGCCCCTTTTTCCACCACATCGGGTATTAGATGCTGCATATGTTCAAGGCACTTGTTGCAAAATACCTATAACATTTTTCCTGAGTATTTTTGTATACCAAAAACAAGTTCCCCCTTATTTACAGGCTTCACTTTGTTTCTTGAGAAATGTGTCATATTTTCCGTATTAGTTCAGTTAAGTGACACTTACATAGGGAAATTCTAGTGAATTTCTTTGCCAGTGCCTTGATGTTCCTGAAAGCTTGGGATCATTAATCCTGTAGGCTGTGCCAAGATGGCCAAAATTTTTTGATGTATAGCACTGATCACTTTGTTGTCCATAAAGAATGTTTGGTCCATGGTACCCTCAAATTCAGCAAGAGGTTGTGGTCATTGTTGAGATAGAGCTTTAGTTTTGGTCTTTGTTTTATTAGCGAGTGGTTCCCAGAGGTACCTCCTTTTCAAAGCCAATCTGGAAATTTGTTCAAGAACAATGGAGGACTCGATGACGATTATATATGGGGAACATTGGGAAAGTGATCAAACAACTCACCCAAAACAAGAACCCTAACCTGCATTGTGCAAAAGCAAAAAACATTTAATATGACTAGAACAGAACTTTCATTAAATAAAGCACTAAACTAACCTATATAGTATTGTACAGTAAACCTGCAGACATAAGCACTGCCAAATGCTGGAAATACTCTGCTGTAGAGTGAGAAACATCCTTCACTTTCTGTATAGTTTACAGGAAATAATGTAATTTAGTACTGTTTCTACTCAGAGCACAGTAAACCATCACAATGAAGCATCCACCATTAAACAGGACTCAACCTTTCGTTTACGGCGCAGTCAACCTTCGTACACATCTGTTTACTCATCTTACTACAGTGTAGATGTAAAATGCACCACAAGTAGGGTATTTTTTTTACAATCTCTCTAACCTCATTGGCCACTGAGTCTACTTTATAGATTGGTATACAATAAATGGAAAGTTGTGATCCATCTACTAATCTTACTACAGCACTAGGTTATATGCACTGCAAGTGGGGGATAGTTTCTGATCTCCTACAAGATAACCCAGACAGCACACCTGTCTCTGCCCTTGCAGTTTACAGAGCTGTAGTAAGATCAGTAGACAGAATGCAGGATTCCTCCACCATGCTGTAGAATTGAGCATTGTTTCGCCATGGAGAAGTATAATCACAACAGGCTTTGTCACAGTTATTATAAACACTAATGGCAATACAACATAGAAACAGTGGGTAGCAGAGTGGCTTAGCACTTCTGCCTCACAGCACAGGGGTTATGAGTTTGATTTTCAGTGTGGAGTTTGTATGTTCTCCGTGTGTTTGCGTGGGTTTCCTCCAGGTGCTCCAGTTTCTTCCCCCACTCCAAAAACATACTGGTAGGCTAATTGGCTGCTATTAAATTGCTCTTAGTCTCTCTCTGTCTGTGTGTGTATCTTAGGGGATTTAGACTGTAAGCCCCAAAGGGGCAGGGACTGATGTGAGTGAGTTCTCTGTACAGCGCTGCCGAATTTGTGGCGCTATATAAATAGATGATGATAACAATGAAAATTAAGAGAGACAGACATACCTTACCTGCTGGTACTTCCAACAAAAGCTCTTACACATCTTCCAAATTAGCGGTAGACATATTTTTCCATCATACTAATTAGTCTGTCATGGATCAATTAATGTTGAGGCTGAAAATAAAATGTAAGTACAATGAACATACGTCTATTGGCGTTCATTGACTTACACTTAACCTCGTTAACGAGAACTATCGTGGATGTAAATTCACTCAACCCTTGTACTATGCTACTTCATTTTTTAGACATTGTTTTTCAGCACAATGGACATTTCCTCTTCTGGTCTTTTCCCTTTATATTTACCTTGGACATTTCTTTTGTGAAACTGTTTATTCTGCGGTTACCAGGACAACTGTACAGTGTACCTTAATTGACTTTCACCTAGGCCAGGAGTAGGTAACCTTAAACACTCAAAGAGCCATTTGGACCCATTTTCCAGAGACAAAAACCTCGGGAGCCACAAAACTCTTTTGACATCTAAAATGACGATAACACTGCATATATAGTTTTTCTTACCTAAAAAAACTATAGTGTGGTTTTCTTCCTGAGCAGCATTGTGTAATTGCATTTTCTTCCACAGCAGCACAATTTAGTTTTGTCCATTTTTTATTATGCAGTCCCCTCTTGTAGGTCCCTTTCTATTATTCAGCACCAAAGAAAATATTTTTTTTATTTTACTATTTACTTACCTTCTCTTATCTGATCTTCTCTGCTCCTGCTCGGCGTGCTCTCTGTCAACTGAATGACGAGTACGCGACCTTAGTGTCACGTCAGTGTCATTCAGCCAGCAGGGAGCTGCGGAGGGGGAGGAGCGCTCTCTGCTCTGTCGGCTTCCATTAGTTTTTTATATTTTTCAATCACAATTAGTTTAGCAAAGGTGGTGACAGAGAGGCGCTCTGTCACCGCCTTTGCCACTGACACCCAGACTATGGAGACGCAACAGATGGCTGAAAGAGTCACCTGCGTCTTCGGAGACTACCTAGACTAAGTTATCGGGCAGCACAATGGCCAAGTGGTTAGCACTTCTGCCTCACAGCACTGTGGTCATGAATTCAATTCCTGACCATGGTCTTATCTGTGTGTAATTTGTATGTTCTCCCCATTTGTGCGTGGGTTTCCTCCAGGTGCTCCGGTTTCCTCCCACACTCCAAAAACATACTAGTAGGTTAATTGGCTGCTATCAAAATTGACCCTAGTCTCACTCTGTCTGTCTGTGTGTATGTTAGGGACTGTAAGCTCCAATGGGGGCAGGGACTGATGTGAGTGAGTTCTCTGTACAGTGCTGCCGGAATCCGTGGCGCTATATAAATAAATGAGGATGATTGGTCATTTTATTTGTGAAAAACAGTATGGTGAACCTTAATAGACTTCCACTTTCCCTTCATCATTGTCCTGTGCAGTAATTCTTATTGCATTTATATTAAACTAGAACATTGCTATTTCAATTTAATTTTGTTTAACATTTTAATTTAGACTCCCAAAATGATTTACATTATGTTTTCCTTGAAATAAATTTTAGTTATTGCTCTTAAATAAAATTAAAAATAGGCATGACCTGTGTTCCACCATTAAACGTTGTTTTCACTTATTTTATATTTCATTTTTATACTGTTCATTACAATAGTGGTGTGTGTGTTCAGTTAACAGTTTACATGTACATGGTAGACTGATGTACACGACAGATATGGATCCTAATAACAATTCATCAATATGTGGATTACAAACCCTCCCGTTACAATATTGGTGTCTGAGTGCCCAGGTAACAGCAGGCCTATTTATAAATACAGTACAGCATGTGAAATTCAATAGCTTGAACTTATTGCAGAGAAAACTTACTGTATTCTTACTGTAGCACACATACAGATGACTGCCGTACTCTGCATATTGCAGGAGACCACCAACATGCTCTGTGATGAATGATCATGGTGAAGTGGGTGGGGACGGGGGCTAATCGTGCCATCCTGGCCCAGCTCCCTGCTTCAATAGGTCGAAATTGTATAGCAGGTGGGTGGGGCCTAATGACGGTTAGTATGGCCCCACACCGAAGACACGTCCAACTTTGGAGATCACCTGGAGGGGCTGATCGTTAAAGTTGGTAAGTATGGTACAAGCAGCATATTATACACAGTACCATACATACAGAGATGTACATGTATTGTGTAATCAAAGATTATTTAGTTCTTTAATGCACATACACATTATAGAGTGATGAGACAAAGAGACAAACATGGAAAGCAACACGGCTAACATGCATTTACGCCTTTTAGGAGGTGTATAAAATACACCTGCTATAGGGCTGGTTAGAGTACTCGCTGATGATGACTTCTCGAAATCAGGAGCATATACTGCTGATGCGGAGGCGAGATGTGGATGGCTCTGCATATTGGTGGAAATGTGCTAATTTTCTGCACTCTTTTTAATAGTAATTTACTTTAATTTTGCATCCATCTCTGCAGCAGCCCCTAAGTGTGCATTACACCGAGTCCAACCATAAATGTACTTCATCTCTACGTGCCTATCTTTGTACTGCAATACCTTGTTTAAATCAACATGACAATCTCTATAAAATGTATCATTTCTGATATAAGAGAATATTTCTGAATATCGTCTGTTTGAGCTTTATTTTATTTTAATACATCGTAAGATATTTACATAGTACCTTGCCGAAGCCATCCTATCAAAAGGAAATTACATTGTGAATTTTAAAAACATAATAGTAATCTTGATGTCAGATTTGATACATTGATGTACCGTTCCTGTAACATCAAATCAATTCATGGCCCATTAGCGTCAAGCGTTTACCATATATATCTCGTACCTGGAAACCAACACAGCCAAATCCAGCCATCTGGTAATTGTTCTTCCACCAGACGGTGAAACCAGCTTTATTCCAAGCCTTCTCCTCTTATATCATTGTTTAATGGCATTTATAATCTTTCATGTATAATTTGCGTTCTCTATCGGCCGTTTTGCAAACCCCATTGAAATGTTTCTATGTCTTCCCTGGCAGCGGTTTCAGCGATGACTCAAAGAGCAATGTCAGAGATAGGAGTTAAACATTAAAAACGCACATTTGGATTGTTGAAGTGTTTTCGGCTGCAAGATGGGGTAGATAATGAACTCTGATTGCTAATTTATTTTTCAATTAAGTCCTACTCATTTGTGACTTGTGCATAGCAGTTTTTAAGAAAATAAAATTGATATGCAAAAAAAAAAAACTTGCTCTTTTGGAATAATTTGATTTTCCAATGATGTTGGCAGAGTTTTGTGCATATTTGATTAAATAATGAGAATAGTTGATATCACATTTGGCAAACCTTCCAGCTGGAGATGTAATGCTGAAATTCATATATATATATTTTTCAGCTGTTTATGTAAGTGGGAATCAGGAGCATCCATCGGCTTCTGTCTGACAGCAGAAATTGGTTCTCTTAGAAGAGCCTGTGTTAGAGCGCTACGTTGGCAACAAAATGTGTTACTTTTTAGGTGACAAATTTGAGTCATGAAAATGATAGGGGAGAAAAGCTGTTGTGAGAAGCGCTTGACAACCAAAGGAAAACGTTGCAAACAATCAATTAAATAACCTTTAATTAGCAGATTTCCGATATTGCAGAAACATATACAGAAAGCTGGTTTCCGTTACTGTGAATTAAAATAAAAAAAAAGTATCTTTCCATGCTAGACATTTGTACAAATACTATTTTAAGCTGGGTACACACTACACGGTTTTCGTCCAATAATCGTCTCAAACAGCCGACATACGACCGCTCGTTCAAAAGTCGGGTCAGTGTGTGCAGTGACACGATGGTCGAAAGTCTGCCCAAATGGACGATTGTCGCCTCATTTGGTTGGTCGTACCGTTTAATATTTTCCTTCCAATCTCGTTTCCGCTGTGTAGTGTGTATAAACTTCCGACCGATCCACAACAGTGAGTACGAAATTACAGTCATTGCTCACGACAACATGGCTGTAAAAAGTCGCTAAAGGGACGTCCGCTCTTCCCTTTATCGTCCTAAACAAGGCTAGTGTGTATGCAGTCCATGGACTGAGCGATCGGAACATCGATCGCATGTAAAATTGATAGGCATAAAAAGTTGGTGGAAAATTCTGTAGTGTGTACCCAGCTTTAGTCATTCACCATTTTATCCGTCTCCTCTGTATGCAAATCAAATGAGGAAAGAGATACACAAAGCAGTTTAGTAGTTTCAAAAAATGGCTTTTCCAATTGTAATAAATTCTTTTTTGTAATAAACTCAAAAGTTATCACAATTAAGCCCTAATTATCATGCGCGGATCATCGACAGACAGTGTGATAGCCAATTGGTGGGCTGAACAAATATTTATAAGAATGCAACCTATCGATTCCCTAGGAAATCGAATGTCATGAATTTTGGTTCTACCCACAAAAGAGCTGAAGTTTAATTTACACAAGAAAAGAAAAAGGAAAACAGCGCTAGTGATTAATATTCAATAATGGATGAGTTCATGGAAAACACAATTTATATATCATTGATAAAAACAAACAATATAAAAAAAAACACACAACTGAAGAGCTCGCCAACTCAAACTTAATCTTTCTAAAACAGAGTTAATAATATTCCCACCCACAAGAGTATACCTGACATTTCCATCTCTGTTGATAATATGACCATAAATCCCACCCCACAAGCTCGCTGCCTAGGTGTAATCCTTGACTTACGCCTATCCTTTGTTCCCCACATTAACTATCTAAATCATGGTACATACATCTGAAGAACATTTCCAGAATTTACACATATCTCACGCAAGACACTGCAAAAGCCTTAATTCATGCACTTATCTCCCGCATTGACTATTGCAATTCCCTCCTTACTAGTCTTCCCCAAAACAGACTCAAACCCCTACAATCTATTTTGCATGCTGCGGCAAAACTGATTTTCCTTGCAAATCATTATACCTCTGTTGATTCACTCTGTATGTCTTTACACTGGCTGCCTGTCTTCTACCGAATCCAATATAAAATACTTTTACTAACCTGCAAGGCCATCAACAAAGCTGCACCGACATACATCTCCTCTCGTCTCAAAATATCTCCCAACTCGATCTGCGTCTCTCATCCACCCTCATTACATCCTCCCATTCCCGGTTACAGGACTTTTTTCGGGCTGCACCCACTCTATGGAATTCTCTCCCTCGCACAATAAGACTCTCCTCTGGTCTACAAACTTTCAAGTGTTCTCTGAAAACCTACCTCTTCAGACAAGCTTATAATATTCCTCAACCACCCTCTTAACCTCACTACCATAGCCTATTACCCCCCGTTACACAATTTCATACAAGACAACTACCCCCTGACCAACATTGTTGTGTGACGGGATCATTTAGCCTATGAGTCACTTTTACCTTTGCAGCCTGGCTGGGCCAAAATGCAAAATGTAGACTAAGCCTTAGCCTCATGTGTCAATCTCCCATTGTACCATAGATTGTAAGCTTGCGAGCAGGGCCTTCTCACCTCTTTGTCTGTTTTACCCAGTTTGTTTATTAGTTTACTATGTTTGTCTCCAATTGTAAAGAGCTACGGAATATGTTGGCGCTATATAAATAAATGATGATGATGATCTCACAATGACAAAATGCAGTGAAAATACTATGCAGTACATATCCTGGGTGCCAAAATTTTTTATATTTCTGTTGATTCTATTGCCAGACAGTATAAATATAATAATTAGATGGTCCAATCATCCCAATAGGATAACGACTGAGTGTAAAATTCAACCGTCTAGCTAGACATAAATTTGGCTCAGAGCAAAGAGAAGATATATAGGTGTATTTTGTAGTAATCACAGAGTTGATACTCCTATATTTTCAATAGTAAATCGATATTCAAAATACAATGATTTTTTTGTTGTATTTTGCTGAAATTTAATTTGTTTTCTGTTGAGATAATTATGTCCATTTTATGTTAAGAAAAAAAATGATTTTATCGTGTTAATATTTATACGTTCAGAAACTTCATTGGAAGGTTTTTTTTTTGTTATCTGATGATTAGCTGACGTAGCTGCACACTAATAGAATGCTCTTGAGGGGCATTTTATTTGTTGAGTGATGAAGGGGTCCAACGTGTGATACAGTGGAGTTGGCCGATAGCTTCAATGTGTCACATAATTAACCACAGCGGCTTAAGAGCAGTTCATGCAGCTCCTATGGGGCCCCAACAGTGAAGGGGGCCTTGCGATATTGGATCATGCGCTCCAAAGGCCCCTGCTCTGCTCTTCCAGAACTTAAAGCCCAAATGTTGCTTTACTGTACATTAATTGCCCCCAGTCATCCTCAGAAGAGCAGAACGTGGGCCTCAGGAGTGGTTGGACGTGTTTAGGTAAGACCCCCCTCCCCCAATTTTGATATGGGACCCAGTGCTCACATGTTAGTCCTCTGGTTTAATAGTTTAGTCTATTGCATTACACAGATGACTGGATTGATTAATTGGTTAAGCTGAAAACGCTGTCTTGTTGCTAGAAAATTTTTACAACTTTCCTTGCCTGTATTAATGTAAGAAAATGCAGTATGCACCCACGTGTCCCTTATATAATCTGACCACCTGGTGATCATATGAAAAATAAAAATATATACTTGTTTATAAATATCTATTACTTCAAATTTCAAGATATAAATTCTCCATAAAGAATAATAATATTGCTATATGGTAATATTTGAAAATTTGTCATCAACAACCTTTAATGGAAAAGGACAATGGTAGAGGTCAACAAAGTTTGTCTCCAAGATGGTATATCTACAAATCAGGGTAACATGGATCCCCTCTCATAATTATTGCTCCTACAATGGCTTGCATATTGTGTGTAATCATAACTCTACCCTTAGCTTTTAAATTTTGTTTGTCGCATTTTGGGTTACAATTTTACAATTTGGTATAATGTCTATCGGTTCCCAGGTATATCCCTGGTGGCTGCCTTTCACACTGAACTCGTGTCTTCCAGTTGAGTCCTTCAAAGGGGACAGCAGAGGCCAATTAGCTGTTTTTAACAGAAATCGGGGTAGAAATCGGGGTAGAAAAACCGCAGCGTATCCGGCTTCAACACGGGAATATCCGTGGTCACGAGGGAGATCGCCCCATTCACATCAACACACGACCGGGGTTATTTCTGAGACCATTCCTCTGTGTGAAAGGGGTATTACACATGCATTGTAATGTAAGTTACTATAACTTATGTATGTAATATAATAACTTAATAAAAACACATTAAAAAAGCATAAAGCAGAAATACAAATATGCAAAGTCTACAGTAAAGTAGCAGACCTTAGTTTTGATCTAGTGACTGAGAATAAAAACAAACTGCTAATTGATTGCTATGGATTAATGCAAATCTTCATTTTTAAAGAATTCCCAATACCTATTAATTTATAAAATGATACATCAGCTTTTATTCTGCTAATTTATTCTGCTGCAAGAAAACCCTGACAAATATACAACAAACTAAGTTATTATTTAAGCATAAACATAAAATATATAGCAATGCCGTAATCAAAATAGTTTGGAACAAATGACAAGATGAAAATAAACTGTGGTCTGTTTGATAGAAATTCCCACAGTATATTGTGAACAACTTGGAATTTAAATGAGATCCTCAACTTTGATTTAAAGGTTATAACAGCAATAAAGTCACATATATTGCAAATGTCCCTGCAGTTACTATGATGTATCACTTGTTGCGTTCCTTATAATTATATCCCGCTCTCTCTCATTGTCGCAGTAAAATGGTTGATGCACCATAATACCGCTCTTTCTCCAATAATCGAAAAAACATTTTTCTTTCAAAATAACAGCCCTTAACAAATAGTTTCCAACTTATTATACAGCACACATATCTTATATCAAGTTAAGTCCCCAAAAAGCACGGTTTATAAATTTATATAAAGTTCTGTTTTAAAATTTTCGATTTCCACCATTATTTATGTAGTCCATATATTTTGTTTCCCTTATACGGATATACATTTATATTGGTATATTTTATTTAAGTTCTATTTGTGGAAGGAAGCCCACAACCAGTGTTCTATAAGCAAAATTGTGGTATGCGCTTGCAGACAGAGGAACGGGCGTCTGTTTTAGGGTATTCTGGGTAAATTGCCCACACAAACATAGCTGGCATCAGATGAGGTAATGACTCATACAATAACTACAACTAAAAGGGACATTTGTGTGACATATACAAGGAATGGAGGCCCCTGGGCTAAGGGGGCCTCCATTCCCTCGAGAGCCGCCCCCCAAGCGTTTACCTCATTCTGTTCTCCTCTCACTGTAGCCCTTCCACGGCTACGCTGTAAGCTCCTTACTGAGGAAATCTCCTGAGTGAGACTCACTCACAAGATCTCCTCAGTAAGGAGATTACTGAGCACCATGGAAGGACTACAGTAACAGGCTCAGCAGCATTGATCGGGCCAGGGGTGCCCCCGCACCGATCAATAATGCTGCTGAGCACTTTCAAGGGCCCCCTGGATGCCTGATGCCCCTGGGCTGTAGCCCAGTTAGACCTTGGATTAATCCGGCCCTGGGCACATATACAATACTCTGCATTGTTACATCACAACATATTATTCTCCATAACCCTTCCTCAGGCTGGGACAATGCTGCTTGCATATGGACCCACACAAAGCTGCAATTTTGTTGGGTTAGCGCCTCACTGTGCTAAAGAAGAATGATACCACTGGCCAAATCACTGGTCAATTGATGTCCCTCTTTCATGCACCTAACCTTCGAATGTCCATATTTACATTTCATTAATACCATAAATAACCACACAGACAGGATTAAATATGACAAAAGGTCACATGTATGCATGTATATATACACATATATAGTGGCGGCGAGAGCAGAGCAGACAGCTAATTTTTCAAAACCAGAGAGTATGGCCATCTTTTGCAATTGGCCAGTGCTAAAGTCTGGCGTCAGCGTGACTATACCCCTTCTGGACTAGACAAGGACGTATGTGCCCATGCAAAGCAGGTCAAGGGGTCTTCCACACAAAAGGACCAAGAGTCAGGTTGCTTCAAAAGGGGCAGTGACATGCGGCAAATCAGCGGCAGCACTGCATGAATTAGTCGCCGACTGCAATGCTCTCCTGCCTACTGTGCCTCCTCTGTGACAGGGTAAGAAATATGGTTAGCAGTACATCAATGCAAGATAATCATTACAGCAGCCGGGCGGGAGAGGTATTTGGTGCAGGAAAGGAAAACCAACATCCATTGGGGAAAAATTATATAGGGATGCTTACAACTCTCCCTGTGGATCTCATTTGCTGTGAATGCAGGAGATGACATAACATGATTTTAAGTGCATTTGGCTTATGGCCTCTCGTCGTTATTCATGGTGATCAACCCGGCAGTTTCGTTAGTGGACAGGGCGTGTTCTAGACAAAAAAGGTGCCATATAATTGGTTTGTGGAGCTGGTCACATGATGTTCACATTCACTTTTACCAGGTATACCTAACTGTTGTCAATCCTCCCAGCTTTCTGGTAAATAATGTATCAATCCACCTAAGGAACACTAACTGGATGGTACCAAGATTCTAATTAGTAAATAGTTGATGGCCATTTGTGTCTTCTTGCAACTATTTAATTATGTTCATAAAATGCAAAAACAGATGGCGTTGCCAATCAATCTTGGAGAAACTTCCCCTTCCATGTGTAGATTGGAAGATGATCATACCAATGAATTGAAAGTAATCTGTGCCAATATATGTATGATTGGGTGGGGCATCTTTAAAAGAAAATATTTGTTAAGGTCCCATATGCCTTGATGAAGATTTTCAAAATCGGAACACGTCGGCGGTTAGTACAGCTGGAGATTACGTGCAACAGTGGACTGTTCCTCCGTCCTTCATATCTTCTGGCCTTTCTGATACCATTGTGGGGAGTAAATTTCTATATGCGTATATCTTATGTGATTGGGGTGACAGTCCACCTTTTATCTGTGTGGATCAATCTCAATCTGGGGATCATTGTTATTTTTATAATGGTTTTATCTTTTTAATAAATGTGTAGACAATAATGCACTATTAGTGGTATTTCTTTTTTCCTATACATAAAGTGTGCTCATCTTACGGAGATATTGAACGTATTTGGCTTTAAGAAGAGTACATCTTTGATATACAGCGCAATGTTACAATCAATATTCTGTGAGTGCTTTCACAACGGGGTGTTGAGTTCTCACATGGTGGTATTGATTACTATTAATCAACTAAGAAGATTACTTTGGGAGCATATCTTTGATTATTATTCATTATTTACAGTATTACACTTTTTTGTTTTATTTTTATATCTGTCACGTGGGAGGAAGAGAAATCGATGTCAGATATTTTGTTGGACTTTTTGATTAATTAGAAATTAGACTACACAAACGTTCAGACGATTGGACATTTTGGATATTGAAATTTTGTTGTTTTTATACTTTTTCACAGAGTTTGATTGTAGTTCACATTTATTACACTTTAGTGTATATTCTTTTTGAGTATAAGATAAATCATCGGCACCTGCATTTTTTTTTTTTTTTTTTAATTTTATGAACATTGATTTTCGGCTTGACGGATCAGAAGCCAGAAAACAAAGGGCAGCTCCTGATTGTCAGCCCTAATACACCAATATAATTTATTCTTTAACTAATTATGCTCCTGGCCCAATTTATTTTTAATACATGTATTTCTGCTTTATTTGTTTACATCTAGGATATAAAGCACTGAATAAGGCAATTGAAGAACAAAAATAAAAATAAAAGATTGGCAGGGTTTGATATTCTTTGGATATTGATAGAGATGACCAAAGACTTGGCAAATTAATTCTGGTGTTCGAAAAGCTTGAGACGCAGAATAGGTGGGATATATTAGGCAGCAAGTAAACAGTCAGTTCTTGAAGTTGATGTGTTGGAAGCAAGAAAAATGGGCAAGCGTAAAAGGGCCAAATTATGATAGCTAGATGACTGGGTCAGAGCATTCCCAAAAGAGCAGGTCTTGTGGGGTATTCCTGGTATGCAGTGATTAGTTCCTACCAAAAGTGGTCCAAGGAAGGAGAACCGGCAATAGGGTCATGGACACCCAAGTCTCATTTATGCGCATGGGGAGCTAGGGCTAGCCCATATCTGGTCCAATCCCACAGAAGAGCTACTGTAGCAAAAATTGCTGAAAAAGTTGATGTTGACTTTGATGGAAATGTGTCAGAACACACTGTGCATTGCAGCTTGCTGCGTATGGGGCTGTGTAGCCAAAGACTGGTCAGAATGCTCATGCTGACCCCTGTCCATCTCCAAAAGCATCTACAATGGGCACATAAGCACTAAAACTGAACAATGGAGCAATCATGGGAAGGAGGACTGGTCCCGTGAATCACATTTTCTTTCACATCAAAGTGGATAGTCGGGTGAATGAGCGTCATTTACCTGGGGTAGAGATGGCACCAGAATGCACTATGGGAAGAAGGCAAGCCGGCGGAGGCAGCATGATGCTCTGGGCAATGTTTTCTTGGGAAACCTTGGGTCCTGGCAGTCATGTGGATGTTAGTTTGACATGTACTACCTACCTAAACATTGTTGCAGTCCAAGTACACCCCTCCTTGGCAGCATTATTCCCTGATGGCAGTGACCCCTTACTGCAGGATAATGTACCCTTCCACAAAAAATGGTTCAGGAATGGTTTGAGGAACATGACAAGGTGTTCAAGGTGTTGACTTGGCTTCCAAATTCCCAGATCTCAATCCAATCGAGCCTCTGTAGGATGTGCTGGAAAAACCAAGTTAGGGCCATGGAGGCCTCACTTCACAATTTACAGGACTTGAGAGGTCATGTAGAGTCCATGCCTTAACGGGTCAGAGCTGTTCTGGCAGCACGAGGGAGAAATATACAATATTAGGCAGGTGGTCTTAATGTTGTGCCTGATCGGTGTATAATCTTGAAGTTACACGGATAGCAGTGAGACTTACGCCCATCCAATGGCCATCCGTGATCAGGAAGAATAGTCTCCCACATGTAGAAACAGACTGTCCTGTTAAGGTATCTTTTAAAGCTGTAAAGTAGTAAGAAAAGTCTCCAGGTAAGTATTCCAAGCTGGGTTTAAAATAACTAATGATTTGGATTCAATGCACATATATCTGTTTTAATGACTCCACCTAACTCAGCAAATTTCCTTAACGGTAAAGAATAGAAAATATAAAACAAACCCTATCTGGATAATATTACTAGCTTGTTAAAAAGCACAGAAAGCAGCTGTCAGGTTTGCACATGAAGTAGTGAGTGGGATCCTGCTGTCTTAACTGGGATTGGATAGACTCCCCTAGAGGCACAGAGTCTAACATTGGAAGGTATTCACCAATTTGGACTTAGCGGCTCCCACCCTGCAGGTCGCGGCCCTCCAGGGAAGTTCCCGGTGTGACAGATGGGATAACAGATCTAAACAGCATACAGAGAGATACAGTTCAGGTATCGGTTGATAATGAAACTATTACCACTTAGAAGTGGAACATGAATGCAAGTTCAATGAAGTACAGGATGCACTGCAGATGATGAATCATGACAGTGTGCAGAAGGGTAGAACCAACGAAGTTTCACAATGTAGGCAGAATACATAGTGAGTGTAGACAACAAGCGCTCCTAGGAAGTGGAATACAAATACAAAGTTTACTGGAGTGCAGAGAATACTGCAGATAGTGGAGCACGGCTGTTATACAGGAGAATAGACACAGTCAATAAAGTTAACAGTTCAAGCGGATACATAGTGAGCATTAGCAACAGCGAGTTCCACTAAAAGTAAAATAGAATATAAGTTCGATTGTATCCATATAGGCAATAATGAAGAAGGGACACAGGCACCACCGAGATGTGGAACAAGTCGGCAATGGTCAGCAATCCATGCAGAGTAGCTATCGGGCGTTGAAAGCAGCGATCAGCCGAATCAGAAATATAGCAATGATGAGCCACAGCTTACCACAAGAATGTGGACATAGACAGCGGTACATGTAGGAGAGCTAGCGGACATAGACCACAGCGATACCACAGATGAATGGAACAGGTGAACAGAGATCAGCGAACACTTAGAATGCAGCAAACGATGACCCACGGCTTACCACAGGGATGTGGAAAGAGTGGCAGCAGTCAGCGGTGTATGCAGAGTAGCTTAGCGGGTGTTGATCACAGCAATACCACAGATGAATGGAACAAATAAGCAGAATAGATATGACGGGAACAGGCAGCTGAACCAGGCGAGGTGTAGACTTGAAGAACAAAGCAAAGGATAGGTGAAAGGAGGACTGGCCAATAGTAGAATGACTAAAACCACAGGTGAAGTAATCACAGATGTAAAGCGTGGCTGACAGCCTGTACCAAGAAGGTTTATTATGAGAATCAGTGCTTTGAGGCTCGGGTGGAGATACCCAGGGAGCGGAGTTTAACAGCAGCCCTAAAGAATGAATATATTTAGCAAACATTGCAGGAGGTCATCTAAAAGCCAGTCAGTAAAAAGTAGAGATGCTCGGCTTAGGGTGTCCTAATAGGCTCACGAGTCAATACTTTAGCGCGTCCTTGGATCTAAAGCGAGGCAAAATGTCATTGTTGCGTTGTCAGATCTCGCGTGTTTTGGATTCCATAAGTGCCTCCCTCCCCAGGAGATCCAGCGGCATTGTTCACACAAACAGGGGTAGCAGTGTTCTTGTCACTTGACAAAAATTGTCTGGAAATGAATGTTATTGAGGTTAATAATAATTGAGGAACAAAAAAAGAGCCAGTTTATGTGATTTTAGAAAAACAATAGGGATCCAAAACACGCGAGGATGGTTTGCCAAAACCAAAACACGGAGTAAATCCAGATTCAAAACAAAAACACGCGGGTCAGTGAACATCTCTAGTAAAAGATATTGTGTACAAGCACTATAACATAATGTTTGTCAAATGCTAATTCTTTCTTAATCAATTTGTGCAAGGCTGGATACACACTACAGACAAATTTCTCCCAATACAATATTGTTAACGATTTTACCAACAACTGAAATAAAAAGTCCCGATCAGCATGCTGATTCATGTGTACACACTATACACATTATACAAGATTTACCTTCAGATCTGTGCTCTTCATCTGTCATAACCATCAGCTGAAAAGATTGTGACTCTGCACACACCATAGAGACCTATGGATACACCCGGACCTGAGTGCATACACACTGCAGGACTGGAACATTGTTCCATCGGTTAATGAGATTTTTAGTTCAGTTTAAAAACCAAATTAAATGATACGACGTCCTTTGGAACGATAATCGTTCATCGTCTGAATACACTCACTAATGCGATATCAGGCGGAATGGTCATCGTGTGATTTGCCTGATAATTGGCTGAAATACCTTTAGTGTGTGCCCAGCCTTACCCCTCAACGCATCTATTGGAATCCATTTGCATTTCTCTAGAAACCATCTGTGTAAATCATTTACCTCATGTAAATGTAGCCTGTATTTGGCATATACCAGTGGTCCCCCAAAGTGTACGCTCCCAGGGTGCCGTGGCGCTGTCACAGGGGTGACGTAGCCAGGAAAGAGTGGCAGGAGAGAGGAGGATGCTGGGTCCCGGGCGCCGCAGGATTGGTAAGAAGACAGAAGAGAAGGCAGAAGAAATAGAGGAAAGATGGCCAAGTATGGTAAGTAAAGAAACGGAGGGGAAATGGTGATAGGAAATTGCAAGGAAGGGGCACAGAGTGTGAGGGTGAAGGGGCACAGAGTGTGAGGGTGAAGGGGCACAGAGTGTGAGGGTGAAGGGGCACAGAGTGTGAGGGTGAAGGGGCACAGAGTGTGAGGGTGAAGGGGCACCGAGTGTGAGGGTGAAGGGGCACCGAGTGTGAGGGTGAAGGGGCACAGAGTGATAATTTTTGTACATGTTTTATTTTGTTTGATCTTATTCCTCTTATTAGCTGTAAATTATTCTTTGACAAATATAATTGAAAAAAAGATATATAAAAATATTCTTTCCCCTTGGATTTATTTTTGCAAGCAACTTACTAAGTATTTCTGTCCTGACCTAAATACTTATTACGTTACTTTGACCCAACTACTTATAAAACGGGACTGCTCTAATTATTTTGGAGAAGTGCCTTAAAACAAATTATGGAGACTAAGGGTGCCGCGAACTGAAAAAGTTTGAGAACCACTGGCATATACTGTATAGTATATTATTCCTTATTTCTACTATACTTATAGAGCCAAGTGTTTTACTGCAATACACAGTGCTAATGGGCTTATTGGACCCGAGTCATTAAAGAGAGCAAAGCATAAAAAAGGAGAAACTTTGCACCTGGGCAAAACCATGTTACATTGGAGGGGGGGGTGTAGATTTAAAATGTGGGGACAGATTTATAGTTGGGGTAGGGTATGTCCTAGATCAACTTTAAATTTCAGTGTAACAAAGCTATCGAGTATTTGTGTGCTACATGAAAAAACAGAAAATATTTTACATATATAATTTGCACCCCTTGCACTGTAAAATGGTTTGTCCAGGAGTAAACTTACTCCTTTTTTTGCCTTGCTCTCCTCAATGACTGAGGCCTGTTGTCTTTACTGTGTATCATTGCCCCTTCCGTGATTATGTAGTTCTGTGAATTACAACTGTCTGGTTACGCTCTATCAGCAAATTATCGAGCTCACTTAACTTTAGATCTTGCTGAATTCGACTAAAATTAAATCCTAATTGAGTAGCGAGGAAAGTAGAAAAAACAAAACGTTTTCACCAGTCAAAATTAAGATTTAATGACTCCTTAAAAAGTCCTCTAACACAAACTACTTTCATGGCTGGCATCTGTAATAGCCCTGGTGCGATTTAACTTTTGGAACAGACATCGTAAAATAAGGCAGCAAAATTGAACCATGTTTTCCAACAGTTACCATTTAATTACCAGCGCCTATACCGTACATTGGCCAAAGAACATCGTGGTGAGCGAAAATGTTTATATAGGATTTTTTTCTCTTAAAACTATACTGCTGGCACTAAATTATCTGCTGGGAGCCTATTTACAATGAATGTTATCTGGCCAAGCAAGTTCCAGAGTAGTGATGATAATATTTCTGAAGCATTCCTGCTGACTGAAAGAAAAGATCTGCCTTTTGGAACGGATTGCTGGCATTTCTACTATATAGTTATGTGTCTTTATGTAGCTTTGAAATTACATAAACAATGTGAGATGTGTAAAAACTATACCGCGTGTACTTAGGGCTCAATTCAGATTAGATTGGGGAATTATAAATCAAGATATCCCTTCAGGATATAGAACGGTTAAGTGCTCAGATAAACAACTTCCTATGTGACTAATTATCACACTCTCTCTCTATTTCTTAACCTGCAGATAGGACCGTGTCTCTGGGCACATTTCATTGTTATGTAGAGAATTATGGAAATAGTAATGGAAATAGCACAGAAGTAGACTTCATGCTGTTTTGTACCATACAAAAGTTAAGTCTTTCCATCAAATCTACCATTGTGACTATTAGCTCTACATAACAAACTAGTGAAATTGAGTCAATCGGTATCTGAGTATTTAAAGTGCAGTTGATGTTTGCCCTTTGAACCATTCTCATTAACAATAATATCTTAACCTTGTAAGTAAATAATAGGCACAGAAGCCAGGGTCCAGCAAAATAAAGGTCATAGTTCATTAGTCATGAACATAAGTATAATGGAGGAAAAGCTACCCCTGACCAACATTGTTGTGCGACAGGATTATTTAGCCTATGAGTCACTTTTACCTTTGCAGCCTGGCTGGGCCGAAATGCAAAATGTATACTTAACCTCATGTGTCAAACGCCCATTGTCCCATAGATTGTAAGCTTGGGAGCAGGGCCTTCTCACCTCAGTCTGTTTTACCTAGTTTGTTTATTAGTTTACTATGTTTGTCCCCAATTGTAAAGCGCTACGGAATATGTTGGCGCTATATAAATAAATAAATGATGATGATGATGATAATGATGAAGGTATAACCAGCTCAGTTAGAACAAATGATCAGCATATCACAATGAGGATCATATAAGCAAATAGTGGGCCATTTTCTTCCCATAGGGCACCCTTAACAAAATTGGGTATTAGTCCCAAACATTGGAGAACCTGCCTACCTTCTGGGCTGACCGAATGTAAAAAGTCAATCAATCCACTCCCACCCTCGAGCGCGGTGCCTCTATCCAAAACAATGCCTGTCTATTCGAAGTGGGGAAGGGGGGGGGAGCAGACTCCTCAGCTACATAAATATAATCTAATGTACACTCGCCAGATACTGGTCATTCACTGCTAATGCTTTCTGGCTGACAGACAGCACATTAAATTTACAGGTGTTGGGATCCAAAGCACCAATCACAACCATACCGCCAAGGGTTGGTAATGCTGGAGACTCATACTTGGCTTTGAACAGGTGTTGGTACCCAACACACCCATTAAAACACAATATTCTCAGATGGGAACAGCCGACCCTCATCAATAATTCTCAGTCGGTGTTGGCACCCAAAGTATCATCAGATTTGAACAAGGAAGGCTACATGTCTGGCCCAAACATGTGTTGGCACCCTAAAGCACCATCAAACTATAAATCACCAGGGTCAGGAGTGGGGGCAACTCATGCAGCAATAATGAGGGAGATCATCAGCCAGAGGGGAAATTTATAATGTGACATGCTAAGCTACTCCCACACTGTTATACAATGGGGGCATCTTAGGTAAACCTGGCATGTCTACTTTAACCCCTTCAGGAGTGTATGTCATTCAGCATTTGCACACAAGCTTTAGCTTTTTAATTCCAATCAAGATAAAATACCCCTCAGTTATACTTATTAGTGCATTTTGTCTCAATTAAATCAAACCAGTCCACTTCAAACAAACGCAAACATTTGGTCAAACCAATGTCAAAAAGGTTTAAAGTTATCTTCGGTTTGATCAATACTGCCAAGCGGTTCAACTATGTTCGAACCTGAATTATTTCATATTAACACTCAAAAAATTTTTTTTAATTCAAACAGCATATATTACCATGCAAAACATTGAAATATGCAATGTAGCCATTTAAGTTTGAACCAGTTTGACAGTTTTTTTTGCTGCTGGTCTTTCATGTTGGTGATTGTGAGCTGGCAGTGTGATGCTTCGCTAGGATGTCTCACTCCCAACCTTGCAGAAATGGAGCAAATTCCAAACCAGCCACTGTCAATTACTTTTGGAAGCGTTATAAAAAGGGAAAAAGTACAGTAGGACACATCCTAAAGCACTCCCACAAAACGTGAACTGGGGGGGGGTAAATAATGATAGTTATAGAAATAAAACCTTTCAAATTTTAACCACATTTTTTAGCTTCCACTCACTCGGATGTGCGGCCTGCTGGTCCCATAGACATTGTAGATGTCATGAATAAGAAAATTGAACCAAATCCCAATTTGAAAGCAAAGTTTAAACAAAATTGATCTGCTAATTTTGAGAATTTGCATTTTCCAGGTACTGGCCTTCATGGTCAATATGTTCCCAAGATGCTTCTAGTAGCATTGTAAAACTATAAGAAAGCGTACAGCATAAAATGACAAAAGGTAATTTAAAAAACATGGGGGGGGCAGCACGGTGGCATAGTGGTTAGCACTTCTGCCTTAGAGCACTAGGTTCATGAGTTCAATTCCCAACCATGGCCTTATCTGTGAGGAGATTGTATGTTCTCCCCGTGTTTGCGTGGGTTTCCTCTGGGTGCTCCGGTTTCCTCCCACACTCAAAAAACACACTGGTAGGTTAATTGGCTGCTAAAAAAATTGACCCTAGTCTGTCTCTGTGTGTGTGGGTTAGGGAATTTAGACTAAGCCCCAAGAACCTATGAATGTCCCTATTAAAGATCTGCCTACTTTTCAAAGAATTTGATTGGAAAAGTACACAGTGGAAAGCATTGAAATTTCCGTTCCACTACCACTTTAGTTCCTCAAACTGATCTCTTATACTGCTTGGTTTAGCCTCATGCAAGTCTTAAATGAAGCATAATAGTTAGGACTGTCTTTGTGTGTGTCACTTTTGTGTATTTAAATGTTATTTTTTGGATCATGCAAATGTGTCTAAAAATGCACTTAGACATATAGGGCCTCATTCATCAAGTTAAGTAAAAGACTTGAGTAAGTAGTCTCCTGGACAAAACCATGTTACAATGCAAGGGGTGCAAATTAGTTTTCCATTTTGCACATAAGTTAAATAATGTATAATGTATAGATTTAATTTAAATAGATAGGGTAAGTCGCCACATTGACCCTAATCCACCACATTCTCATACCCAATTAGGGACAGCTACACATTAACATAAACACCACATTGTCCCTTAAGACAAATTATCCTAAAGGACATTTTTCACACAGTCTAACTGAATAACTTCCTGAAATCGCTTAAATTATAAAGACCATATTTCAGAATGCTGAATAGACCCTTTTACCTCAGTTTTAAGTAGTAGTATGGTTAGCGCCTTATTCAAGCAGCTTATATGGCTGCATCACCCACACTAACTGCGCCAGCCGCATATTTGTTTTTTTTAAATATCGACAACTGTTCACTATGCATATAAACAAATGCCAAAAGGTCATGTGACACTTAAGACCAAGTTAATAAAATAGTGCAGCACGAATGTGTCAAACTAAAGTAATCAGATTGTTTTATTTTACTAGTGACATTAATAAAAATTAAAGGAAAGCTCCAGATGGTTGCCATCACATACCTCCCAACATTAGTTTTTGGAATTGGGACACCTTGGAAAATGTGGTGTGGCCACGTTCAAGGGGAGGAGTAGCCACTCCAGGATGGAGGTGTGGCATGTACACTTGGGGGCATGCCTAGCGCTTCTGATGCACTAAGCTGCTCCCAGTCCCCCCTCACCTCCCCCAAAAACACCTCTGCATTGCTGCACATGCACCTGCTTACTGCTGCTCACATTCCAGCGGTCGGGACTATGGTAATTGGGACCATTGGGCGTTATGTTAGGTGATATCGCTCAGCACCCGCTCCCACCTCATTCTAAGCATCCTACAGCCAAGGACTAAAGTTTACAACGTCTGAGCATCCAGCTCACATGTAAATAGCATTGAGGGCACTCGATTATAAGACACATGGGTCCTGATTCATTAAGGATCTTAAATTGAGAAACTTCTTATTTCAGTCTCCTGGACAAAACCATGTTACAATGCAAGGGGTGCAAATTTTGTCCTGTTTTTTCATGTAACACACAAATACTTGATAGCTTATTTGTACACTGAAATTTAAAGTTGATATTTGTGTGCTACATGAAAAAACAGGCAGTATTTAACTTATGTGCAAAACAGAATACTAATTTGCACCCCTTGCATTGTAACATGGTTTTGTCCAGGAGACTGAAATAAGAAGTTTCTCAACTTAAGATCCTTAATGAATCAGGCCCCTGGAGAAATTGATTTGATAGAAATAATTATCCCCAAATGTCATATTGGTGGCTCTCTGATGTGATGGAAGCACCGGTGATGTGATGTATTTGCATGCTAGATAAGATCTTGATCTAGTAAGAGTCAGATCATGTGTACCACACTGCCCCTAGTGGTGTTAAAAATAAACACTCAAAATAAACAAAGTAAAAAGGTAAAAAAAAGGTTATATATCATCTCTCCTGCTCGCCAGGCTTTTCTCAAACAGCTGTAGTGTTGTCAATGTCCTAGCAGAGCAAGCATCCAATTACTAAGAGGCAGTTGTGTGCCAGGGAAGAAGCTATATTTATCTAATGCTCTTCACCCTCTTTTACCAACTAAAACGTTGAAATGATATGAGAATATAATTTGCTCTGAGAACCTGTTTTGATCTTTCCCGGCTTGCGTAAAACCCAGAATAGTTAAACATGGTTGGAAGCAGCTTCCTGAACACTGATGGATACATACTCTAAATTTGAGTCACAGCACAGAGCTGAGAAATAGTCAGAACACAGTCATTGCCTGAAGCGAAGGTTCTTTTTTTATTTGCTATCTTCGTACAAGGTACTGCAGTTTATGCTGCAGGATTCCATAGAATTGCAATAATCATCACACTATGAATATATAAATCTTTGTAATTTCCTTTTGATGGCTCTCTGTTTACAGCCTACAGTTATAGAACAGGGAAACTGCTTAGCGAAATTATAAAATCGTTCCTTACAGTCAAATTTTACTCTATCATTACTGAAGGTCGGTGTTTTGCCTTGAAAACATGCCGTGATTTTTGACTACTTGAAAATAGAAATGTGTGATTTTAAGGTTATAGCTCACTGTAAACAGCAAGTAAATCCTACAATTGGACATTTGTATAGAAAATCAGGTATATTACTGAATTGAATATAATTGTACAAGTGTTTATTTGTTCCATCACGTCCTAAAGACACAAATAAACAGTTGCAGAAAATCAAAATAAATCAACTTTCCCATCAACTGCAATTCTTACAAAGGACAGTTATGTAGAAAGGACAGACCGATAAACTTATTAGGATCCAACTATATTATTTCTAAACTACAGACTTGCAGAAAATAGTTTTATTTTTCAAGGACCCCAATTTCTTTCCTCAAATGTATTTCGATGGATAAAGAATTGTCTCAGAGGCAGCTGAAATGTACTACTAATTTTAATATATCACTGATAGGTCTCTTTAGATGGGGATCTAAAAACAGGAAAGATATATTAAAAGAGGCCTTTTAAAATGTTTTCCTAATAACACTAAATGAAGAGATAAAAAGTTGACAGAGTGATAAGCATCTGGCTAGTGCTACCAATACTATTATTTCTCTTAGTCATGAGGGGGACCTACAAGCAGACTAATTACATTATCAGAACAATACTTCCCTGCCATTACTGTATATCAGAATGACAATGACACCTAGAATATGAAGAGATATTGAAACATGAGACCATGTGATAAATTCTTGAATTCAGGTTGGCTCATTTCTCTTTCCAAACCGAAATACAAAGCTTTGCTTTGGTCCAATATTCATATTTTTAACCAGCCATAAATTCTAAGTCTAAATATATTATATATCTCATCTATTATGTTTGTCAGATGAAGTGAAACAAGTCTGGGGATAAATGTATTAAGGAGCGATTTTTGCAAAATCGCCAATATTTGGTGACTGACTGCTAAATTTAAAATGGCAATGTATTTAAAGGATAAATTTTCCTTTAAACACATTGCCATTTTAAATTTAGCTGTCAGTCGCCGAATATCTGATTTGCAAAAATTGCTCTTTAATACATTATCCCCTGATGAGCATCCACACCATCACCTTCTCTTTAAATGCTTAATTAATGTTATAATTAAACAAACATTCTCAAAAATGAACTGTGCATGATCCAAATGGGTCAGGCCAAGTTTTCCAAGAGTCCACAAAAACAGCTCAGTGACAATTATAACAATACATAATCAATTGATAAGGCACTCACAGTAATTGGAGGCACAAGAGTACCCTACTGTACTTTTGGACAATAATGATGTGTACTTTAATTTGAAGTATGCCAAAACAGATTCTGACCTATATTCTACACAAACAAAAATCTGAGACTGGAAGCTTTGTAGATATCGGAGTACAGCAAGATGGACAAAATGTATTTAAATTTACAAGATACTGGTCAAGGTAGTAATTTAAACATAATTTCTATGATGTCAATTTGTGTTTCAATATACAACAAAATTATATATACACATCAAGCGCTCACAAGAATCCATAGAACAGAAAATCTTCCTTCCCAGCGGGATATGATGGGTCAATTTCCATAAACACTTCTAGCAAAGAAAAACCGAAACATGAACTCAAAATAGAGAATATATAGTGTATCATATAGTAGCAAATAAATGTTCAATCAACCAAAGTGATACATGGATGTGTGAGTCTCCAAATAGAGGAACACAGAGAACTCTTGTACAAGTGATGCAACAATCACCCATGCATCAACTCCTTCCAGTGACTATATACGGGCTTGTAGCCCATAGCCTTGATAAAGACTATATGGAGTTGATATGCGTTAGATGACCGACCTATTATATCCATTCCTTGAAGATCGCCAACATTGGAACTAGTAGAAGGAGGAAACATCCCCTGTATTCCATCTGCCCTTCTTTTCCATGCGATACCATCTACTGGCTCCCTGGTATGGGTACTCAATCCACAGTTAATTAAGGATGGTTTATATTGATTTCAATGTGTGAGTGCAATATTTCCAATACCACTTTGCTATACAATAATACGATAATGCACTAGATGTTTTTCTCATTTTCCTTGCATACAGTGGTAGCCCCGAATATGGAGCAAAGTCTATGAATATCAACTATGTGATTGACAGGATTATAACAAGAAACCTCTCTTAGCATATTTCCTATGGTCTATAAGCCCGTATATCATTATGGGAAGGAGTTGATGCATATTTCATCACTTGGACAAGGGTTCTCTTTGTTCCACTATTTGGAGACTCGCACATATACCGTATATCCATGAATCACTGTTTATTGAACATTTATTTTATGCTATACACTACACTAAATATTCTCTATTCTATGTTTTAGTTCTTCTATTCTAGAAGAGTTTATGGAAATTGATCCATATATATATTCCGCTGGGAAGGAAGATTTTCTATTCTATGGATTCATGCGAGAGCTTGATGTATATAGAATTTTGTTATGTCTTGATACATGCCATTTGGGATTTACTAGCGTTGTGCATATACACTACAGGCAGTACACAGTAGGATCGCCACTACATACCCATTCATTAAATAATTTATGGCTGTTTTTTCAGAAGTTTAACCATTAGTATATGATTGAGCTTTAACTGAGCAAGTGGATCATCTTTAAGATAACTAACAATAATTATTTGAAAACCGATGAAGCTTAGTTGAAGGCTAAGACAAGGTACACACTGGGAGGTTTTTCAGTCGATCAGGCCAATCGCCCAATAAACGACAGCTTGACCACATATTGCGTTAGGGTGTATACTCACGCGATGAACGACAATCATTCCAAAGTGCCGATTGTCGTTTAATTTGGTTGGTTGTACTGTTTAATAATCCTGTTCGAATCACCTTCCGATCTTGTACTGTGTATGCACTCATGACAACGATCTCCATAAAGTTTACAGAGTCGTGGTCTTTTCAGCCAATGCCGGTAATGAACATGTCCCGATGACTAACTGTATAGAGTGCTGTAGAGGGAATAGTTTGCTTGCTCAGAGACTGAAAAGTTTGTTTCAGAGTCACAGAAGCTAACGAAATTCGTAAGGACATGTGGATAGCTATAACAAGGCGGTTATTCAGTGTGTCAGGAATAAATGAATGAGAGACTATTGTGCTGTCATTCTTTAAACAACTAGAGGACCAGATGAAGATCACAGATCTGAAGGTAAACCATGTCATTGTGCTCCTTAATCACCCGCGCAATCGGACCTTCAGTCATTTGTAAAATCGTTGTAGATAACACGTCGGTCGGAAAATTCTTCAGTGTGTAGCTAGCCTAAGGGAGAACTTTTTCAGTGATTTACCGTGAACATATTTAGGGATTAGAACCAGTGTGCCCAACGCTAGTACACAAATGCCAAACACTAGAGGGGAAAGAGGGCATCGCTGTCTCGCTCCATATACTTAAAACTACAGCATTCCTGGGATATAAATGCTATATTGCAAATTTTAGTCTAGGTTAGGTATGAAGGTTATTAGCCATTATTTTTTAACCTGTCCTGTAAGCCAAACCTCCACAGCACCTACTTCATATATCTCCAGTAAACTGTCCAATACTTTTTATGATTTCCTTAGTTTGAACACCCAGGCTGAAACTTGCATACATGGATGGCTCAACCAATGAAGATTTTTTTAAAGCTTGTCATCCATGATTTTGACCAGTTTAATGAGTTGATGAGTCTTTAATTATAGCTTAGGGGAGTTTGAAAGATTATAAACGTAATTATCATTTGTAGATAATTTTACAAACTCCCCCAAGATATTAATTGGGAAATAAATCTATGGCCTGTTTAACTCCCAGAGCAAACAGCCTGTTTTATATGTTACGGCGTTATCTTTCTAGCCATCAGAGGATTGTTTTTTCTGCTCTTTTCATAGACCTTATGTTCGGAGAAACACATTACCTTCTTAGCAACTTCAGTCAATAGTAAATCAAGATTACTTTATACGGAGAACATTTTGACAACCAAACCCTCAGAATATGAAGCGTTATGTGTTTATGTTTCTTAGGACCCAAGATTCTAGAGCTGGTGTGGTTTTAGAACAGTGTATGTTTGAATAAGTGGATTATTGCTTTTTATAGGTAAATAGACTTTGTACTCACCAGTTTCCATAAACACTCAATGGACACGTTATTAACTCAGCTAAGGCATTCTTACACTATAGATCCGTCACGCTTCAATGCAGAAAACTGGAAATCACAGCAATGGAGCCTGGAATATGATGAAAGCATAAAATGTTTATTGAACAGATATATCAATCAGAATACAGGAAATGGTATGAACCATGTAATGCAAATACTGATCAAGGATTTCTGAGCGAAGCTGAAAACTGGTAGCTATAATAAATACAGCTGATGCTGGTCAAATGACTGAGAAGAGAGATTCAGTACAGAGATGTCAGCAGCAGCATGTAGAAGTCCCAGAGAACAGGAGAAGCAGGAGAGCACAACAAGAAGGAACAGCAACATAACAATGGTCAGCACAACAGAGAGGCAGGTATAAATAGGGAGCCACCAGGTGCAGGTGATTAATTAGTGCAACAGGTTAACCCCTAGTAGAAAGAGGAAGCAAGGCACAATAGCAGGAACTCTGGTGGATTAGCGGTACTGCTGGATAATACAAGTCCAATATGGTCCTGGAGGCAGGAACTGCCAATACAAAGCAGCATGCAGATGCAGTAAAGGTGAAGGCAGATCATGACAAGGACCACCCATAGTGGGCACTTGAACAGATTTCCAACAAGCTGTTATCAAACCTGTGGCCTCCTTTAATAAGTGTAAGAGAAGCAATATCTTCTAGTCTGGCTCACATTAATTTTAATAGAAACCTATAAATTCCAAGTTTATTCAAAGCAACGCCTTCTTTCTTCTAGGAATCAAAATAGTTGGTATGTTTCAACAAATTCTATTAGGAATTTGGTAAAATATTTGGTAAAATAATTGTGAATTACATATTTCAAATGGCAGAATTTAGGATTGTGCTGGAAAGACCATGACACATGGGCTTATTGTTATATTTGTTCTATAGTCACTAGTAATTCAATGATATTCAGACATTCTGTAAATTGTATGTGAAAGAATACTCACTACTTCTGTGAGCAAACTGGTTAGTGCAGTTGTATAATTAAAGCCTGCAGTTACAGAATTATTTTAAAATCTAAATATTAAATAAAAATTTCAATCCTGAATTGAGAAACTTTTCATATTCTATGTGTAATTTTTCATACTGTTGTATTTTAAGCAACTGATCATCTCATTTACTGCAAAAAGCAACTAAATTTAATAGTGTGAATGTTAAATGTTTAGAAATATTAGCAGATGTAAAACAAAAGGGGTGTAGATGAGGTTATCAAAAGCTAAAGTATGAAACAACTACACACATCCTAGATCAATCAGTATAAAAAAAATGAAACAAATACATTTGTGTGTAAACTAAACTAGGGGGTAAATCACTCCAAGTCGTGCGAGATCACTAGCGATTTTATGTGAAAAGTTGCCATATGTATTAACCTGCGATGTTCACATTCCAAAATCCAATCTCCGGCAATGTGTGTCGATTTTAAAACCCCTAATCCCGCTGCAGGAGAAGTCAAACTAGCCAGAGATTCAACAGAAACAAAAAACGCATGAGGTTAGAGCTATCTGGCTATTTTTAACATAACAGAAGGCACAATATAAGTTTTATTACAAATGCAATCATGATTTCTTGTTTAGAGGAGCAAAAATGTATTGTTAATTATTTTACGGGGACCAATTTATTTTATTAAATTAGTAATGTCATAAGTATGTACTTTAAATGGCGCCACCATCTGAAAATATTAAGTGTTGTCACATTATAAAAAAATAATATTGTTCCCCCTGGTAATGAAATATTATGCCACTGTAATATAATCAAACAAAACATTTTCCCCTTACATATAATCATTAATGAACTAGGGTCCACTAATTTATTCATAAACTAATTTGGCCCCTGTAAGATTAATAATTTTTTCCACTCTAAACAGGAAATTGTGATTACCCTCATAATTAAAACTTGTATTGTGCTTTCTGTTATGTTAACATTGACCAGCAGTGAAAAGCTGATGTGTTTGCTAATCTCGCCTATTCAATGCAGTGTGTTAATTCTGGCGATTTTCACAGCAATCTCGGGCAAGTTTGCAAAATCACAGCTTCATACATATGGCGACTTGTATTTTTAGAATGGGCAAAAATAGAGAAGGTGATTTAGAGCGCTTCGATTTGGTTACATCTCTGGTGAGTTATTATCAACTCGACTTTCATTCATCAGCGGGTTCAAACTCACCCAAGAAAATCACTGAAAAAGGCAGATTGCAGCTTGCTACATATTGCCCCAAGTCACCTATCTATACATTTTTGCAAGTGCAAATGTAATTTACATAGATCTATTTGTAACACAGCATATTGTCAAACCATGAAACGTACAGTTATCATAATTAGCTCTTCTCAATAATCTGATATTGAATGTGACCTCAATTAACATATTTGCTCCTTTTCTTAACATTTTCAGAAAAAAAATATATCAGTTTATTGTTTTTTTTTTTCTTTGTGACTCCCCTACATTTTTCCCCCTCTGTGCAGTCTGCACAATACAGCCTCAGTACTGAGACCCAGTTGGTAATACTTATATGAAACGAAATAGGATTGTATCACTTATACCGCTTTCATACTGCGTCCCAGCTCAGAAACACCCTTCATACTGCACCTCGGACCCGGGAACTTCCCAGGTTGACCCCATTCATACTGCACAAGTCTGTGCCCTGGCAATTTGTGGGAGTCATCACCAGAGCAGTTTTCATTGGCTGAAAAATGGTGATGTCATTGAAAGGTGACTTTTTTGTCTTCCACGGGCTCCCACCGATGACATCATCCTCCAGAGACAGGCAGACAGCCAATCAGCTTGTTTTCTGTGCAACCCGGGTTGAAAAACCCGGGTTGCACCATTCATAGTGCAGGCAACCCAGGTCCGACCCGGGAATTACCCCTCGATAAATCCCGGGTTTAAGACCCGGGATTTTTTACTTGTACCATTCATACTGCACCAAGACCCGGGTCGTTTGAGCTCGCCCCGGCAAAAACCTGGGATTTTGGTGCAGTATGAAATGGGGTATTAATTAAGGACACCAACACCACAAAATCAATACTAAAATTCACAAGTGCTGGATTAAATAATAAAAAAAGGTACTTGTTATATTACAGCTTTTTTAAAAAACCAGAAGGCTAATATACCCCCAGACATAACCATTTCCCCTGGTGATATAAACTACGTAGCTTATTGAGTTTATTAGACTTGTAATATATTTCTGTCATCATTTTCCGGCAACGGAACATATTTACAGGAATAAAATGTCCGTATGTTAAAATAATCTCCCTGGCAGATAATATTGAACATCTGTTTAAAGGTGGTGTTAGAGGGTTGTATACTTAAAGTAAACATATATTTTTTTTATTGACAGTGTTGAAATTCAGATGTAAACTATTGTGTTCATTTATTCAGTATTTACATTGTTTATGCTTTTTTTGTATAATTTGATTCAATTTCTATGTAATATTCCAAAGAAAAGGAAATAGTGTATTTTCTGATATAAAAGGAAAACTCATTTGAAAATATAAGCTTTAATATGTGGTGTAAAGAAACAAATTCTGAAATTTATTTTAAATAATCGGAAAAAGAGAAAAGAAATTATCCTGTTTCTAAAGATAATCTATATTGTTTATTTATAATGTACAAATATATGTATCAACATCAACTCTTGTAAATATCTGTATTATCAGTGAGTTCTGATGTCATTGCTTAGTAGAATCTAGGATGTTTGAGGTCATCAATTCAGCGTTCATTAGAATAAATTGTGTATTTTAAGAAATAATATTTTCCTCCCACACACTAATAACAGGGTATTAGAAGTCACTTCTTATTGATGCGATCTGTATAAAAACACTAGCGGGTATATTTGCCAAACTGCGGGTTTGAAAAAGAGGAGATGTTGCCTATAGCAACCAATCAGATTCTAGCTGTCATTTTGTAGAATGCACTAAATAAATGATAACTAGAATCTGATTGGTTGCTATAGGCAACATCTCCACCTTTTCAGGCCTGTAGGCCCTAGGTCTGGGATATTATGTATATATACACACATTTGCTGACTTTTTATATCCTTATAATTTACGTTTCAGGATATATTACCCCATATATATTTGATGTAGTTCTCTTAAAATCAGGATAGTGGAGAATCTACCCGGTCTCTGATATTGCTTAACTATGGGACCCATTCTCCATATAACGAGAGAGATTTAAGAAAAACTAATGAAGATTCTCTGGTGGGATTTTCATTTTTAAGCAAAGAGGGTCTTCGTCTGATTAGAAGAAGCACTTCAACTTACGAGATGGAGTCTGGTTGGAGATCAATTCACACATGGACACTTGTCTCTCAGGAACAATATATTACAGATATTTGTGAAGTAATTTCAATGACCAGTAATACAGTACTGAGTTATCCTGAAATAACATTATATGACTTAACTATGAGATCTGTGGAGTATTTGAAAAAGGATACACTTGAGATACTTACCTAACATATGCAATAATATCACAACAGTGACTTAAATTGTTTCTCCTCGTGACATAAAAACAAACCGCCTACTGTACACTGGCTGCCCAAAACCGATACCACTGGTACTCCTGGTGCTTGTGTTCCTGCATCCTGCACCAGGCAAAGTATAACTAAGGGGGCTTGAATGACTGTTTTTCAAGCACAAAGGCTGCCAATAGGCACAGATATTTGAAAGGACAGCGCAGCAGACCGAGATGAGTACTATTGTTCATTTTTAACTTTTTGCAGCTAAACAGATTTACAAAAGAGTTATCCATTTAGAGCTCCAATATCTATGTACATTTTTTTTCCCCAAGAAAAATAAAATCATGAAATAAAATAGATCTTGAAGGCAATGGTATGGCTCTACTTCAAACTCAGCTTTCCATGTTTGGGAACACACCGATAACCTCTGTTTATATTGCTACTTGTATCAAAGACCTGTATCATGCTCACCATAACTTGTCCGGTGCACTCACCGTCAGCTGTGTCTGAACCAACTGAATTTCACGCTTATTTAAAATAACTTCTGGCAACCAATCAGTTGCAGATTGTTTTTTTTTTAACTCTCCAGCATTTCCATGTGCCTTTGTTCTCACGTTGAGGTGAACTATGCGTCTAGATTCCTGCGCTCCTGTGTTCCTAGATTACTGACCTGTGTCTCCTGCTATGGACCTCAGCCCAGGGGCTGAACTATGGAGGGTGCAGCAGTTGCATTGGCTATGGGGCGGGAGGTGAAGAGGGGCAGAGAATGCCGGGTGGCCCAATCACCAACAACCTTGTTCCCTCTGAGGTCCCAGTTCTGCTCTAAAAAAAAGCAGAGTGGAAGCCTTATCTGAGCATGATCAAATAAAACACCTACACACTGGGCACATGCCCTGGACCATGAATGTACAGAACAAGCCCCCACTCTGCACTATCGAGAGCAGATAGGGGGAGCTGGAAGCAACAATGCCTATGGGGCCCAGTGATGTATTGCATTTGCTCCACCCCTGTCTCAGCCCTTTAACTGACCCTTTGAATCCTGTCATCCACTCCCAACCCTGACTTACCTGACCTTGGTTCTAATTTACCCTTGGCATCCAGATAACCTAATGCTGCTATTCTGCATTACGGCCCTTGGTAACCTCTCTTGCACAAACCCCGACTGTAATAACCCACAAATCACTGCCAAATAGCTTTTTTGGTTTAAACAGTCAACATTTATAAACATGCCTGATAATGATCTGATAAAAATTGGATAATGGAGCATTGCATTCATTTTGAGGGGACACGCATGGCAATGTGTGTGTGTGGCTGGCTTAAGGCACGTTTGGACTTTTGATATACACTCCTGAATGCAACATTTGCTGCATCACACCGAGAAGACAGTTATAGCAAATATAACAAACATAAAAATATCTAATATTGTAAACAAAATACAGAAATTTAAACCCTTTAGTTACCCAAGTTATTTAAAAATATTAAATCCCTACATGGTTATGTTAACAATATGTTGGGTGTGGGGGCTTTGTACAGAGGGGGTACTAGACAATTGACACACACAACATTAATAACTGTGCACACTGTGCTTAATAAAAGACCAGCATTTTGTCTTACTTCTTCTAAGCACATAAGTCTGGTTTATGGCATGTAAATTGAATTAACTTGTTATTAATGTCCTCGTTCCTTAGCTCAGATTTTCTCTCTATGCCACTTGACTGACAATGGGTTTACCACAAAACATGACCATCTTGCCCAACAAGATGATCAAAGCAGTTTATGAACCATCAGCTTGTGCATAATGATATTGACATTTGAAAGCAGCCCTAGGTGGAAAAGATTAATTTGTTGTTTGCTATATATGAAATGTGCATTAAAACTCTGCTTTCCCCACGGTTTTGTTTTTGAAATAAAGTCAACCATTTGCGGAGGCTGTAGAAGTTTCTGCGGAGAAAACAATAGTATAATTTGCTGATGTATAAGGCCCAGCTGTTTGGTATCATTCCCCTGGTATTCCCATTGCTTCCTCATGCCGATTGCATCACAGCACTGTTTGATAGAAGATGAACCAGACAGAGCCGAATTACTCATTAAGCAACCTAAATTCCCGCCTAGGGTCCAGTGGGCAATAAGGGGACCAGATTGTACCAATTTTTATGTGTGTTTGACAAACGGAAGGTGCCCAAACCAGAACTTTGCCTCGGGCCCCATGAGTCGTAATCAGCCCCTGGGACAAGATACCTTTCTGTGTGTTGGAGTTGGTATGTTCTCCCTGTGTTTGCGTGGGTTTCCTCCAGGTGCTCCGGTTTCCTCTCACACTCCAAAAACATACTAGTAGGTTAATTGGCTGCTATCAAAATTGACCCTAGTCGCTCTCTCTCTCTCTGTGTATGTTGTGAGGGAATTTAGACTGTAAGCTCCAATGGGGCAGGGACTGATGTGAGTGAGTTCTCTGTACAGCGCTGCGGAATTAGTGGCGCTATATAAATAAATGGTGATGATGAGGATGTGTCGGAGAACTCCAGACATCCTAGACATTCACTTAGCAAAGACATGGGGATGTTTATAAAATGTTGCACACAATTAGTTGGTCTTGTCTCCTGTCCAATCTGTTACTATATTTACTCTATAGCAATCCAAAGATTTTAAAAACCAGTAAACATAAATTTAAGCAAACTTTTAAATATCTTTATATAAACCTATTATATTTATCCATGAGATAAAGTAGATCTTGATTTATGGACCGTGAATGTACTATACACTGACTATGTATACAAAAAGTAGGTTAAAACAGGATCATTTTTTTGTAAAAAAAAGTGCATTATGTCACAAAACACTTCAGTTTTGCCCTTTCATAAATGAACCTTACTGAGCGAGGTAATAATGTAAGTGCCCCCGACTGGAGAGATTTCTAAGCCAGTCAGCTATATAGATGCTGAGGTTTCCAGAAGGCAGATAAACTACAAAAAGTTAGCCTGGGGTAGGACCACTGACAGCCAACATAATTAATCTTAAACAGACTGTTCTATTAAATAGACCTCAGAGTTTCTAGTCACTTCAAGTAGACTTTTACTAACAACCTACGTAACAGGCAAATGGAAAACAATGTCTACTGGGAAGAAGGTGTGAAACAAAAACGTAATGCTTTACATATCGTACACTGTTAAAATCTCTAAGTTCAGTTCTAAGGCTCATTAAAGAATAACTCATAAGGACTCAAAAAGCTGTGAATGCAAACGACAAAGAATGAACATTCTAAACGCAACTCTAGAAAATAATTAGAGCCTAAAAACATAGCACATGGCATAAAAGCATCACTAATATGTCGCCAGAGGGGCCAACAATAGATGTAATTTATTCATGAAGAAAATTAATCATTCAATTATCCAACTAAGTTAACAATACAACTCATAGGATAATTTTAATGACTACATCTGCCCTGTATTCAGTGTCAAAGAAAAAAAAAAGAAAAAAAAAAATACACACACTATATATATATATATATATATATATATATATATATATATATATATATACATACATATATACACACACACACACACACACACACACACCCCTTAAGCATATATGCAGGACTTTATTATTTATGTACTTGTGTTAGTTCACTTGTTTTTCCGGCTTGGAATTTGTTGTCTGTATGGTGGGAGTTATATCTTTGTACACCTCCTGTAAAATAACTTGTTGTATTTTGTTTATTTTTTACATTTTTTTTTTTAGTAGTTATGCTAAACTTATTACAACTATTTATTAAATAGAGTATGTTTTATTAAGACAATTTAATAGCTCGACTATGTGTAGAATGGTAGGATAATTACTGCAACAAATATGAGAGGGTTAAAGTTTAATACTTATGGTCATAACAGGTATTGTTAAAAAAAAAAAAAATAGAAAATGGAAACTATAATCCTAAATTACATTTACATCACTAACAATTCATTTTTCTTCACCATTATTGTATAGTGTATAATATTTTATTGCATTGTATGTGCAGGAGTTTCCAACACTACATAAGATCTCATGGCCTATGTTGCTTGTTAATTGCACATGTATTAGTATAATTTTCATTTGTTGCTTTTCCAAAGCATAAAAGTTTAGATATAAAATATTTACTTCGTACTTCATTTTCCTGCTAGGTGAGGAAATAATCCTGGCTTGATGTCTAGCAGCCAGAAAATGAAACAGATGGCAGTGCAAAGGATAGAATACCAACATTCCGAGCATAAACAAATGAGCAGGAAATAATATAAATAGCATAAACTGCCAGAGACATTAAGCTTCTGTTGGTAAGCTTTAATCAAGATAGTTAGGGGATGCAAACATAAAAGATTATTAACATACTTTTTAGGGATTTATTAACGTTGTCATAATTGATTTGCAACATAGTATAATTTATGGTTACCCCAAATTAGAGAGATGGCAAATTTTAGCCCGGGGGGCAAGACTCAACTCAGCAGAGTATTAGGAACATTTTAAAGGAAAAAAAATTCAGGTGGCCCATTGATTTAGCCCAAGGCAGCCCACTATAGGACCAGCCCGTTAGGTAGATGTCCCCCTGCCCTCCAGCCCAGCCTACCCCCTGTGCCAAATACTTATCCTCTCCCTTTCTGAAAAGAAAACTAAGTGATTATACTTGTTCGGCACAATGGTTAGCATCGCTGACTGACATCATTGGGCACAATTCCAACCAGGGCCCTATCTGTGCGGAGTTTGCATGATCTCCACTTGTTTGTCTTTGAGGAAATTTTGGTGTTCTTGACCAAACTCAGAATCCCAGACCCGCTGCTTTGGTGTCACACTTGACTCTGCCCTATGCTTTATTCCTCACATCCAGACTCTCTCCCAATCAAATTACTCCCCCTTACCTACAAAGCCCTCAACAATAGTACACCTACATATATCTCAAATCTTATATCAAAAGTACCCTATCCCCCCTCCCCCTGCCCTCTTAGACCTACGTCTGACCTCCGGCTAGTCTCTGGTAACCACCTCTCACTCCCGCCTACAAGACTTCTCCCATGCTGCTCCCCACTTATGGAATTCTTTACCACGCTCAGACTTTGATACAGCCTTTTAGACACTCTTTGAAAACCAATCTCTTTGTAGAGGTGACCTTATTCCCAATAATACTATTCACACGAATGCACCCTCACAACTGTCCCAATCTCCTCTCTGAACCACTGTCAGGTGCCGGCCCCACATATCCAGGAAGTGCAGGGGACGGGCGACTTTCTCTTCTAAGCAGTCGCTTCCCGTTGCCTAGCAACGGGACGCATCCAGTTCCTGCCAGGCAGCTGCTGGCGCTTGCACAGTCTTGCTTTTCTGTTACTAGGCAACGGGACAAGTCTTCCTGGCTTCCTGCCGTTCTCCCTGCCACCTATGACAGCTCGCACACTTATTTAAGCGATACTCTGGTGCCATTCTGGGCCAGAGTATCAAGGTCCATCTTGTCTCTAGCTTCTGTACTTTCTGCATCCTGACTACTTTTGGCTCGTGACCCGAATTGTTGACTGTGCTCCTGGTATACCCTTTTGGCTCATATTGGATCTCCCGGCTTGACTCCTGCATTCCGGACTCTGCGTTTGCCTGCTCCTTGGTTCTGTATTCCTGCACGGCTCTGACCCGGATTGTCTGACCTCTCTCATATCTCGTGGGTGGCTACCCAGGAGGGCCGCGAAGACCTGGGGCACGTTAGACTCCGCACCTCCTGGACTAGCTGCGCCAATACCTGCAGGTGTGCCCAATTCTCACGTCTTGCTTGACAAGGACATTTGCTCCTCGTTTCAGCTGTGCCCTCTATTTCTAATGTAAACTCTCTAATGAGCAGGGTCCTCCATACCCTTTGTTTACATGTCTGCATTTATTTTGTCTAACTTGTATGTAGGTCCTGTTTTCCCTACTGTACAACGCTGCAGAGCACTGTGGCACCTTACAAACCTGGAGAATATTGTAGGTGCTCCAGGTCCCTCCCACACTACAGAAACATAGTTTAGTGCTATTTTAATTAGCTTCTGACAAAAATGGACATGTTTGTGTGTACTTCTATTCCTATACTTGTGGACATTGATCTGTGTACACACCAACACCGTGGGGATCTCAGTTGCAATAGTGACAAACTTACTAACACTAATCAATGCAGGAGAAATTGCTATTATAATCGGGATCAAAATCTGCCATGTCCCAATGAGTAACTTTTGTCAGACTAAAAGTGTGTGCGCGAGTTTCTGGCATTGAGGTGAAAGTGTGTGCATATCACCACCACCAGATGTTAGTGGAACAGCAAGGTCACACGTATGTTCGTCCATGCACCGGAAGTGAAGGCGATTGCAGCTTTCCTGCCCTTGTACACATAACAGGGATTATACGTGGTCAAATACTTCTCCCGCTTGAGAAAAGCGCGGCATGACAGCTCAGTGCTGTCTCCGACTATAGTCTGGAGAGCAGAGGAGCCTATGCTTCACACCTGGGAACTGCTTGCAAACAGGGCCGTCTCTTCCATTGGGCACGATGGGCAGGTGCCCGGGGGCCCTGCAGGCAAGGGGGGCCCGTCCAAATCCTAAAATACTTTTTTAAATACTTACCTTGCGGTCACATCAGCGGTGATCTGGCTCCCTCCCTGGTCCCCTCTTCCGTGCTGTGCTCGCAGTGAATGCTGGGTGTGATGTCACGCCCAGCATTCACTGCAACCACAGCACGGAAGAGCGCAGAAGAGACTCAGCGGCGTGGAAAAAAGAAGAGGATCGGACTTAAGGATAGTTAAGGGGGCCCATATATAATATATATATATATTTATTTTTTTTAGGGGCCCGGTACACTGCATTGCCCAGGGGCCCATAAAGTTGTTAAGGTGGCCCTGCTTGCAAAGGTCACCCTGGCATCGGTGATACTGAACTGAAAAGTCTCCTATAGTCACCTACATGCTATACATCTGTGTACAGTGGAAGCAGAAGTATGATTGTTGTGCAAAATATAGTTTTATATGAAATGTTATACATTCAACTTGTTTTTGTCTTTAATCAAACAAATTTATATAGCAACTTTTCTACCAATAGTACTCAAAGGGTGCAGAGGGTAAGGTGCGATCATTCACATCAAACCCTGACACATTGGAGCTTGCAGTCTAGTTTCTCTACGACGCGCAAACACTTATTATGTCAAAGAAGCATCCGCGGCGGTGCAATACAGCAACGCCGCGGACGCTTCTTAGCGCCGTGGCTGCTGTATACTACAGTAGGGCACTTGTAGGGCACTTTTTAGCGGAGGGGGGGGGGGTTTCTGGAGACCCAGAAACCCCCCCTGTGTGCGCCACTGATGTTATATATAGTTTTATAGTTATAACTAACTATATAGTTATGCTGTTCCCTCCCCTACTTAGCGCTTGTAACTGTTTTAATAGCTTACAGTTGTCACTGTTGCCATCCATGAATGGGTTTAGTCTGTCTAAACATTGTACACATTCTATAATACATTATATAATATTATACAGAATACATTATGAATAATATATAAAAAGGAGCAAAAATGTATTAATACATTGCAATGTTTAAAAATATTTATATTTTGCAAAACTAGCTACTGTGTTTTCATAATTTTCCTTTGAGAATATTTTTTTTTATATTTTGTCCTAGATAAAATATTGTATTAATAAACATTTTAAAATACAACAATGGGTCGAAAGCTCTGTTGCGGCCCCAGATGTGACAGTTCGTTTCCCAAAGTTCTAAATATTCGCCGACATTGATGGAGCTGGTGATTCTGCAGTGTAAATCACAGTGCAGGAACTCTGCTATTTTTCATGCAAATTAATTGATGATAATAAGCAGCTTGTGCGGTGCCAATTTTGACATCATAGACATTAGCGCGTTGAGCCAACATCAGATGGCAGTGTTTGGCACACTTCGGCTTTCTGCAACGTTGATCTTTATGAAACAAATGTACTTCAGGCACATCTATGGGACTTCATTATTGTTTCTAATGAAACCCTGCTCTGGATTTACAAAATGCTATGAAAATATTAAACAATCTAATAATTAAAAAACCCAAGCACATTTTCAGAGGAATATTACATGAAAATGTAGGCATCCGAGACCAAGGCTAGCCGTGCTTTCACTGAAATAATTAATAAGCAAGATTCACAAAAAATAAAGTAGAAACAAATAATTGTGCATCCTTGTTGGAGTCTGTGTTCCAAAAGGCCAAATAAACAAACTTACAGAAGATGAAGAAATGGTGCTATAACTATGTCAAGTAATTAGTCTTTATCTCAGTTATAGATAAGGATATGAGCTTTTGACTGACAGTATGGTGACCTTTAAAATTAAAAAAAAGCTGTTTTCTCTAATGAACATCACATAATTTATGAAGGGTTCAACACAGGAGCAATCAGATTCCTCCTGCCATGACCCATTTAACTTTGGTTAAAGCAGGACCCATATATCAATATGGGGACTGCAAAGATATACAATTAATTAAGCTGCAAAAAGCAAAGCTCAGAATAGTGATACCTGTTCTTGTCAATAAGATCCAGTTGAAGCCTCTCCGGCTTGGCTTGTGAATGCCCTATTCTCGTGCGCATGGGACCTTCTCCATTCGATGGCAGAAATAGGCTGCCGGTGAACTATATAAAATCTTTGTAGAGGAGGGAGGTCACAATGCTAAGTCTCCCAGAGCAGCCTCAGCATGGTTAATTGTAGTGGTACTGCATTATATCATACTTCCCAACTCTCCCGGAATGTCCGGGAGACTCCCAAAATTCGGGTCAGTCTCACGGACTCCCGGAAGAGTTGGCAAACCTCCCGCATCTCACTACTGCTGTCCCAAAATTACGCAATTCGCGCTGAATCGCATCATTTAAGCCCCGCCCGCCATGACAAAACGACATTTACGTCCTGGGGGCTGGGCCAAAGTGACGCGTTTGGGTGCGCCCCCTCCCTCTCCTGGAAAAAATTTGCCCAAAGTGGGCAAGTATGCATTATATATTGCTAAGATTTGCAGCAATACATTATGAACAGTACTGCTGTTTAATAATAGGCCTCTAAGTGATTAAAGGAACACTAACTTCACAATTTCTCTTTTATTAGTGTTGTGTACATGTAAAAAAAATAAATCTCATTATACCCTATGTTTGGATAAATTATTTCTCTGGGAGATAGTGGGTTTGTTTACACACCGCAGTCAGTCATGTGTGGACCCAGTGGTAATTGTGTTCCCTCCCCTTCTCCTGTCCCTCCCACCCAGCAAAATCCACACACCCAGTCCTACTATATAAAAAAAAACAAAACACAAAGAGAAAAAAAATCCCCCTCCTATTTCAAAATAGGGAGACCATGCAATTTGACAACATTCATTGACCCACTTTCTTGAACTTCAAAGTAATGTCAACAACCGTGTGAAGAATTCTGGAAGTTCTCTGGAATGGTGTGTTCTCTTGTCATGTACGTGATTTATTCCTCTTTCTCCCAGTGAAATATGTTAAATAAAACAATGAAAAACATCATAGTGCAGACTGCACCTTCTGTATTCAATGATCCACAATGACACTCAATGTTTTATAAAAGTGTCAGTAAGAAAGATAAATTGTTAGAATCTCTCATACCGACTGTGCCTTGGATAACAGGTTTATCCCCTCTTTAATTTTGTGGTTGCACAATCAAACATTACTAATTACTAACCAATCAGGTTCAATACAAATAGTGATTCCTATGTAAACCATACAATCATTGCTGATAAAATGCAATACACACTATATTTCATATGTTGACTTCAGATC
Organism: Mixophyes fleayi; assembly: GCF_038048845.1. Classification (NCBI taxonomy): domain Eukaryota; kingdom Metazoa; phylum Chordata; class Amphibia; order Anura; family Limnodynastidae; genus Mixophyes; species Mixophyes fleayi. The sequence goes on along the minus strand of NC_134411.1, from coordinate 83,456,903 downwards.
AAAACCAACACTTTAGTAAAACTATAGACAAATGTTCTTCATTACCAGAAAACAACTGGATAAAACCAAACATTTCAGTATCCAATTCTCATGCAGCCTTTGATCCCTGTACAGATGTACTCTTACCCCACTGAGCAGAAACACAGGCAGGTAAGTGAAGCAATTCTCTGCAGTGTGGAATAGCAGAAGGCCGGCAGCTTCTTCTGTCCATCCTGCAGGTCCCAGAGGATTTGCTCTTTCAGGGTATCAGGTCCCCCACTTAGACCAACATGTTTCAATTGTTAAAATCTTTATCAAGATGTGATTTGAACAGTTCCAGTATTTAAACTCTTCAGGGCCAATCCTAATGTTTCTAGCACATGTGCATACAATTAATCAATCAGCCAGGCAGCTAACTTCATTATTACCTAACATCACCTGTGCAAAAAATTAATTGTCTCCCAAATATACTGCTCTACTAACCAGGTACCAAAGAGTATTTGTTCCTATACAACAAAACTTCTAATTTTCCCATAATTGTTAAACAACCTAACTCCAATAAACAAGATTTACAAACACAATTAGCATAAAAGATCACCTTCATTAAAAATTTAATAAATGCATGCCAGAATTAAACCACAATATTTCAAATACTTAAAATGACTTTCATTAGTGTGTCCAAGGATCATACGGGAATGTATATGCATATCTCCATATCTTTGGGCGAAACATTTTTCAATTCTGTTTTTTAAATAAAAGCTTTTTTAATTCTATTTAAATACAGTCCTGACAGGAGGTTTGAACTCCCAACCTTCAGCTTTGTAAATGGAACATTACCCCTTGGGCCACATAGAGCTTATATTAAGCTTTGTAATCTGTGGACACCATAATGTTTAAAATAAAGTTGTATACAGAAAAAAAAGAGAAAAAGAAGTACAAAAGTATCTACCTATAAAAGACATTCCTGCACATTGTTGTTCAAATTATAATAAGTTTGTCTCCAAATACTTGGGCTTTAGAATCCGATCTTTCGAATATTTGTCATAACCCATATTAGTGTGTCCAAGGGTCATTATAATAAATGGAAAACGCTTGAAAATTTCCTGTTTCTTACAAGGACAATTTTCCATTGGAGAAAAGATTTTTTGTTACCATTATCCTAATGCCAGGACTGAATCCCCGACCTTCAACATTACAAACAAATCATTTTGCTTTATGCCACATGGACCTTGTGTTGGATTTCTTGATCCATGGACGCACTGATACATACTATCAGGATGTTTAATAATGACAAGAAGAGATTAAGAGATACAGCTATATAACAAGCATTTCTGCACACTTTATTTTTGGCATAACCCATATTAACGTGTCCAGGGGTCGTAATGAATGAAAATTTGTTTGCAAATTTTCTCCCAATCCTGTTGCCTCCACCTTAGAAATATTGGCAGAATACACCCTTTATTACCCAGCATGCAACCAAAACTCTTATCCAATCTCTCATCATCTCCCATATTGGCTACTGCAACCTCCTCCTGTCTGACATTCCCGTCACCCATCTAACACCCTCTTCATTCCATCTTAACAGCCTCTGCAGACTGATCTTCCTATATTTTAGCGCCATCTGATAACCAGAGCTTCACTCCGATACTACTCACTAATGCACCCTGTCCACTGTCCCAATTTCCACTCTGATCCACACTTTCTCCTCTTGTTTCGGCTCTGCCATCTTACAATGGCATCCCAAAAAATTTTACTGGTCTCTAATGCATCTTTTTAAGGCATCCATTTAATAATAATCAATACAGGTTCCTAGCGATCAATAGACTGCCTTGTCATAAATATGGTATCAGCTCACAAAATGGCTGCCTCCATCGTGGAAGTGACAAGTTAAGGTTTATCTAATGATGCTTATGCTACATGTTGCTTACCAGGAGAATACTGACTGTCGGCAGTGACAACAGTTATTAATATTATAATTATTAATATTATAGTGTAGTGTGATTTTGGGATATGGGTAATTTGAATGACAAGCTCCAATGCCCTACAGTGTTTCTTTTATAATATTTCACCTAATTGTCTGGAGTTCTTTAATATTTGATGAATGTGTGGATTTCTCTGACATTTTTTTTATATATAAAAAGTTTCTGTTACATAACAAAAGTCATATTTGAAAGGGGGAATAGCTGAGTGTAAGACATTTACTTGTTTACATCTGAAATTGAGAATTTTTCTCACATATCAGCCAATTAGGGGCAGTTACAGCACTAAGGTCATGAGTTCAATTCCCGACCATGGCCTTATCTGTGAAGAGTTTGTATGTTCTCCCCGTGTCTGCGTCGGTTTCCTCCAGGTGCTCCAGTTTCCTCCCACACTCAAAAAACATACTGGTAGGTTAATTGGCTGCTAAAAAATTTACCCTAGTCTGTCTGTTTGTCTTTGTCTGTGTGTGAGTATATTAGGGAATTTAGACTGTAAGCCCCAATGGGGCAGGGACTGATGTCAGTGAGTTCTCTGTACAGAGCTGTGGAATTAGTGGCGCTATATAAATAAATGATGATGATGAATTAGATGTTTTCAGTGGCTGTACCTGTTGCACGGGGTGAGACAGCTATGGGATCCGGATGCGAGTGGGGGACCGCGATGGAAAATATGTTAGTTTTATAAATTGCTCTAGAAAATGACTGCCAGAATCTTTCTTCTATGAGTTGCAGTATATTTGGGGACAAAGCATTTTATTAAATAAACATAGGTTAATTCAGTCTAAAAATGGAAGGAATCCAAATAAGACAAATATCTTCTCTTCAAATGAGTCATGTTGGACTGTCGGTATCTGGAACACCAACTACTGATATTTAAGCTACACGTTTTATATAATACAGCATGACAAGATGCACGGTTTTCCCTAAGTAGTCAAGTCTTTAAGCTGGTGGATCTATGCTTTTCTGCAAACCAGACGTGTATACAGGGCCGGATTAACCATAGGGCTAACTGGGCTACAGCCCAGGGGCCTATGGCATCCAGGGGGCCCTTGAAAATGCTCAGCAGCAGTATTGATCGGTCGGGGGCGTCCCAGCCCAATCAGTGCTGCTGAGCACTTTCCCTGCAGTACTTCCCCGGCGCGCTGTATTCTCCTTACTGAGGAGATCTCGTGAGTCTCACTCTCACGAGATCTCCTTAGTAAAGAGTGTACAGCGCGCCGGGGAAGGAGGAGAAGGAGGTAAGTGCCGGGGGGGGGGGGGGGCGGCTCTGATCACCGGGGGGGGAGGGGTGGCTCGGATCACGGGGGAGGCCCTCACGGGGGAATGGAGGCCCCCTTAGCCCAGGGGCCTCCATTCCCTTAATCCGGCCCTGCGTGTATACTATAGCCAGACTGGAATGTAATATAGATTAAGCAAAAACAAGTAAGCAGGCGGAATCTTTGAAATGACATCTTTACATTATTACTGTGAGATCTATTTTAATGTAGCGTGATTATTGCAATTTGCCTGATCTGAAGTCCCAGGAATCAATTCACATGGCTCCCAGCATAATTATTACACTATTTTAATAGTTAGATAATTGCATAGGCAAACCGAGGGGGGTTTACTAGTGCCTGGAAACCCCCCTTCCGGTCGGGGGTACTCGTATGCTTGAGGTAGCTGGACCCTGCCCTGGGACCAGCCACTTTGCAGCTTGTGTGCAGATCGTTTCTGTCTGCACTGTTCACAGCCATCTCTCCCCAACAAGTATTGAAAGCAGCAAGAACAATAGGAGAGAGCAGGACATTCTGTCAAATGTTCTGACACACTCAGTCAGGACTTTGTCCTGATTGTAGGGATAGTTGGGAGGTTTGTCCCGCTTCACACGGCTCTGCTCGAAAAGGGAGAACTGTGTGCCCCTAACAGTAGTGCACGCAGCATTGCCCGTGTATGTGATGGGGACAGGGCCGGATTAAGGGAATGGAGGCCCCTGGGCTAAGGGGCCCTCCATTCCCCGTGAGGCCCCCAATGTGAGCCGTCCGCCGCCCCCCGCGAGGACCCCCCCGAGGACCCCCCCAAGCACTTACCTGTCAGTGCAGTCCTCCGTCCCGGCGCGCTGTAAGCTCCTTACTGAGGAGATCTCGCGAGAGTTCATGAACTCTCGCGAGATCTCCTCAGTATGGAGCTTACAGCGCGCCAGGACGGAGGACTGCACTGACAGTACTCAGCAGCATTGATCGGGCTGGGGGCGCCCCCGCCCCCGACCGATCAATAATGCTGCTGAGGAGTTTGAAGGGCCCCCTGGATGCCCGAGGCCCCTGGGCTATAGCCCAGTTAGACCTCGGGTTAATCCGGCCCTGGATGGGGATAGGAAGAGCTGAAGAGCAGCCAAGCACTGTCTAAAATTATAGCCATGCCCAGAAGCATGCTGGCCACACCCACTGGCAGTGTGCCATGGAAACCCCTCTCTACAAATCCTACGTTTGCCCCTGAATTGGGCTCTCCCTAGCTGTTCTCTAACTACAAATACCAGCATGCCCTTCCAGTTCAGAGCATGGCAGGGCATGCTAGAACTATTAGTTCAGCAGGTTGGCTAAGACTGTTTTATACAGCGATAGCATTATATACATTCTATTAAATTGTATTACATCTTTTCCCAAACCCATTTTCGTCAATAAGTTCTGTCTCAACACAAACTCCAGTAGAATAGAGTACACGATCTTCTGTGCTTGGTAGATTTGGATATTGATGCAAACAATAAACTTGTTTGCACTATGTCTGTATAGTATAGCATAAAAATCAGAGTTAAATTAAACATTTGTTATATTTTTAAACAGTATGTGACCATTTGCAAGTTTTTACATGACTCATTAACAATTTCATTAACTGTGTAGATACATTTATTGCTGCTGTCTATCTAGTATTAACAGCCAGATAAATGTGCCTAAGCAGAAGTGCTCAATCACTTGTTCTTTTTATAGGAAGGAAGTGTGGAAACCAGAGGTTAATGATTTGTGTGTCACGGTATAGTAAAACTAGTTCTTACAGTGATGTCACATTATTACAACCATAAAAAACCAAATAGTGGCTGAGCAGGAACTAAAGAATGTCTTCTGGTAACTCCTAGGGACTGGCTGGCAACTTTTAGCCTGGGTAGCAATCATATGCAAGTGGTCCAAACTTTTCTACTAGCATGCCGCAATGGAAAAATGTCCGTGTCAAAAAAAAATGTATAGGCGTGGTTTGTCTCAGCCCCATCTTACAACACAGGGACTATTCTAGTGACCTCTATACAATAAAGAGAGCATTCTAGTGACCTCTATACAATGCAGGGAGCATTCTATTGACCAATATACCATACAGAGAGCATTCTAATGTCATCTTTAGAACACAGACAGGGCCGGATTAAGGGATTGGAGGCCCCTGGGCTAAGTGGGCCTCCTCAGTAAGCAGATTACTGAGCGGCACCAGGGACGGGTGACTGCACTGACAGTGCTCAGCAGCATTTATCGGGCCGGGGGCACCCCCGCCCCCGCACCGATCAATAATGCTGCTGAGGACTTTGAAGGGCACCCCTGGATGCCCAAGGCCCCTGGGCTATAGATCAGTTAGACCTCGGGTTAATCCGGCCCTGAACACAGAGCATTCTAGTGAACGATATACAATACAAAGAGGATTCTAGCAAACAAAATACAATACAGAAAGCATTCTAGTAACCAATATACAATACAGAAGGAATTCCAGTGACCAATATACAATACAGAAAGTATTCTAGTAACCAATATACAATACAGAAAGCATTCTAGTGACCAATATACAATACAATCAGTGACCTCTGTACAATACGGAGAGCATTATAGTATCATCTATATAAAACACAGAATTCAGTTTACAATAAATAGAGCATTATATGAAACAATTTACATAACACAGGCATGTGTGTATCCTGCAGTCTGTTCTGTCTGTCTGAATATGTCAAGTAATATATAGCCAGAGAGTACTTATAACCATATTAGAATAGAAACGTTATTTGAGATCTGCTTCTACTTGAATACGGATGTATGTGTGTGCATTCACATTTGGGTATGTAGATGAACTCTACAGAAGACAGTTAGATGACAGTAGAGCTGCAAGAACAGGTAAAAAGCAAACAGCGCAGTCTATCTAAACTTAAATGCTGGAGAATACTCCTGAATTTTTATATTCTGGAGTATTCCTATATGCCTGTACATTGGGGAATGCACTATTAGCCAAGGCAGATGAAACCCCTACTTAGGCCCTGCTTAGGATGGCAGGGTACGTGGTCTGTTTTGGAGTGTGACAACCAGGGCCGGATTAAGGGAATGGAGGCCCCTGGGCTAAGGGGGCCTCCTTCCCCCGCGAGGGCCCCCCCCCCGTGATCGGAGCTGCACGCTCCCCCTTTTCCCCGTGATCGGAGCTGCCCGCGCCTCCCCCATCCCCCGGCACTTACCTCCTTCTCCGGCGCGCTGTACTCTCTTTACTGAGGAGATCTCGTGAGAGTGAGACTCACAAGATCTCCTCAGTGAGGAGACTACAGCGCGCCGGAGAAGGACCGCAGTGAAAGTTCTCAGCAGCACTGATCGCGCCGGGGGCGCCCCCGCCCCCGACCGATCAATACTGCTGCTGAGCACTTTCAAGGGCCCCCTGGATGCCATAGGCCCCTGGGCTGTAGCCCAGTTAGCCCTATGGTTAATCCGGCCCTGGTGACAACACTCAATCTTGTAACCTGTGTGAAAGGTGAGCAGTGATTAACCCCTTGCAGCCGCATTTAAGCTGCACCCCTTCAGAATGTGTATTTTCGCAATGTAACCAATATGTGTTGGCAGTCTGTTAAAGTTCCAGGGTAGGATACACTGCACAGATCCAAGTGATCAGAGTGTGTGACGACAGGCAATGTACTTAAAGGGAATAATTATCCTAACGCAATCAATAGAATCAGATTTTCTAATTAAGTTAAACAGTTTCATTTTTCGTAACCATTCCCCTTGAAATAAAAATGTAGAGCAAGAGCTAGAACACATTGTAAGTGAGACTCTATCCGTTCTATTAACCAATGTCACACTGTACCACTTGTATTTAGCTGGAACTTGATCAATATATTGTATGATGAGTACAGAATGATGAGGAAAAAAAAAGAAACCTTTGACAGAAGATTTGCACCTACAGATACCTTTAATTTATTTGATTGCACATGTCACCTGAAATATGCTAGGGCAGTGTGGAGGCACAGTGGTTAGCATCGCTGCCTTATAATGCTAGGGGCATGGATTTTATTCCGACTAGGGCGCAATCTGTGTGGAGATTGTATATACTCCCTTTGTTTGTGCTCCAGTTTCCTCCAAAAGTCCAGAAATCATAGTGTTAGTGTATACGGTAGAGAATAGGAAAGAGACTGATGTGAATGATTAAAAACATTGGAGCTTTTTTAGAGATGGACGTTCTTACACCCCTCACAAACATCGGTTGGGGATGGCTGGGTTGGGGGGGCAGGGCAGGGGCGCACGCAGGGGGGGTTTCTGGTTCTCCAGAAACCGCTCCCCTACGCGGAGAATGGGGGGCTAAACAGTGCCCCTACATAGCGGCACTGTACTGTACGGCGCTGTATTTTAGTACAATACAGCACTGCCACGGACGCTTCTTTGACAACGCCGCGGCTGCTGTACAATACAGTGCCGCCGAAATGGAGCTGCTGCGCATGTGCGGCCGCATGCGCAGCAGCTCTCTCTATATATATTTTTTGGGGGGGTTAACCCCCCCCTTAAAAATCCTGCGTGCGCCCCTGCAGGGGGGCATCTCCCGGGCCGGTCCCATAGTGGGTTACATTGGGCTGGTTTACTGAGCTACTTGCATTTGCAATGTTAGTAATAGGCTGCCGAGCTGAGTCTCGCCCTCCAGGCTAAAATTTGCCAGCTTGTACGTTGGTAATGCAAGAAAAAACGTATTTACTCGCATATGTTCAGCCGGACACACTTCAAGGTGCGCCCAGGTGTAAAATAGTACAGGAGTACAAATGTGTATACTTACACCCCACCATAGAATAGAAATGTGGCTTGACGGTGTTTGGAGTAAATGTAAAAGTCAAATTACCCTATTTGTTGACAATACAATAAATCAATGAAGTGTAATATACACGAGAGAATATTGTCTGGACAGTTGTTAATAAATGTGAAAATCACATTTTCAAAATAAAAATGTAATTAAATACAAAAACAATTACAGGAGAATGGTAAATTAAAGAAACACATTTTGGGTTACCCTTTAAAAATGAAATGTCAATCTTCTTTCCTACAGTAAGGCTAAATAAAGAGATCAATCAAATAGTGCAAATAGACAGCCATAACTTGATATAAAATAGCCTCAATGCTAATGATTTAACTACTGTCAGCGATGGTGTCTTCTGATTGGTTGATTTTATCAATACAAGCCAATCAGAAGAGAACAGATAGTGCTGGTGATATTGCTCACAATCAACGTGTATCACTGCACCGGTCCTCCAGCACCCGCAAGTGATACTCCACCTAAATTGCGTATCCACAAAAGCCGCCAACTAATGCTCACTGATCATTTTGAACTGCTCCTCGATCATTTGTGCTTTGTAAATGGCATTCACTGTGATTCTGAACAGCATTGAAGTTAAAAAAAACCCTGTAGTTTAATGAAATTCATACTGACCTCCACATGCTGGCATGGCACACCAGTAGTGGAGCGTTTTTTAAAAACTCCATCAGTTTCGTCTCTCTATGGAAAAGTCAGATTAATAACCACTAGACCATAAAAAGTGTATTTGTTCTCTGTATATTATTGGAGTCTCCAAACATTTTCTGAGAACACTGTAAAATTCATTCCCTGCTGTGAAAGCATTTTGAACGTACTGAGAAGTCCATCGACAAAGGATGATATTTTAGAACTTCCTAGACACAATGAGAGGGCACCGACACATCAACTGCCTGAAAATTCTTTCGGCACCAACTCAATTGTCATTACCAGTTCTTTTACAGTCCTAAAGAGATGTGCAACAGTATCAAATTATTATACTACATACATCTCACCTCTAATACCACATAAAAATAATTCCTAGACACAACAGGGTATGAGTCAATCTATAAACAATCATTCTACATAAACAACTATTTCGTGAACTGAAATAAATTCACATATTTATATTTTCTTACTATGGAAACCTTTTTTAGATATACGAGTATAATTTTACCTCCTTTCCACATAGCAGATAGCAGCGACAAATAATTTAGCATTGCTAAGGGGCAGAACACGTAGTTATAATGGCTAGGGAGCATGGTTGTATAATGTCACAGAAGACACTATGCTCTTGACACTATGGGCTAGATTTACTAAGCTGCGGGTTTGAAAAAGTGGGGTTGTTGCCTATAGCAACCAATCAGATTCTAGCTGTCATTTATTTAGTACTTTCTACAAAATGACAGCTAGAATCTGATTGGTTGCTATAGGCAACATCCCCACTTTTTCAAACCCGCAGCTTAGTAAATCTAGCCCTATATCTTAAGCAATATCACACTGTCAGGACTGAGCATGCTAACTTGGAGTAGCCACTGTATTTACTGGGGCATCCAGAAGTAAATTTGCTCCACTGGGCAGTTGCTGGCTATTAAAACAGACAACACAAGAACAGAATCCTGGGAAAGTAAGAGGTCAAGGTTGCCGAACTGCTTCAGAGTCAGGCCAAGGTTAGAGCATCTCCGGTATATAATAGTTGGGCCAGTTATCAAGGAGTCGGTCACACAACGACAAGGTGTAGCCAAGGCTGGATCTCTTTGCACAATGTAATTATTTTTTTGCAGGAACATATATATAAAGTTGCACTTTATCCTGCAATCACTGTTTTGTAGACATCAAGATACTCATATGTGAGTTATGGATTACCACGAAGAGCATTGCAACACAAAGTCCATAACTCTCAAACATGAATACATACATTCCCATCACTATAGCAATAGAGTACAAGTGCTTATTAGCTTAGGCAGAATGGCTGGTGGGTCACGTCCTGATCTGAGAAGACATAGTTATACAATTATGGATTAATATGCTGTTGCAGGTATTAATGCACCATGGGCAGCACGGTGGCTCACAGCAACAGGGTCATGAGTTCGATTCCCGACCATGGTCTTATCTGTATGGAGTTTGTATGTTCTCCCCATGTTTGCGTGGGTTTCCTCCGGGTGCTCGGGTTTCCTCCCACACTCCAAAAAAACATACTAGTAGGTTAATTGGCTGCTAACAAATTGACCCTAGTCTGTGTGCCTTTGTGTTTGTGTGTATTAGGGAATTTAGACTGTAAGCCCCAATGGGGCAGGGACTGATGTGAGTGAGTTCTCTGTACAGCGCTGCGGAATTAGTGGCGCTATATAAATAATTGGTCATGATGATGATGATGATCATGCACTGAAAACAGTATGCCATAGAATTCTCTAGTAGGCCCCAAATTTAATTTATAAGGTTCATAGCATCCTTAAAGGCCAATTTCAGGCAATTTCCAGCAATACAAAAATTATGTCAATAATACCCCCACCCCCCTCCAACTTGTACAATTATTAAAAGCCCCACACAAATTAGCAGCAAGTCAACCCAAAAAGAGCCATTATCAGATTATTTTCCGGGCATTAAAGCTTGCAGAGGTTTAACAATACACAGTCTGTACTGTCTGGTTGTCAGTGCAACCGATTGGATGCCTGCACAGCCAATCATCTGCTTTGATAAACAGTCAATACATATTGAGTACTTTCTCTGATATATGCAGACATGCAACGGTTACTGCATCCAGTGGCTCTATACATGGGAGGCCTGGTCACCCTCTTCTAGATAGGAGTAAAGGGTTTATTATTCATTTTGCAATACCTATGTTATTCTAGGATGGTTTAGCACTCATATCCAAAAAGCTATTGATAAACTCTTTAATTTGCCTTGACGTCTTTATTTAAACAGCTACATTAATACAATGCACAGTGATTAGATGTGTGCGTATCGATTTTGACAGTCAAAGATGTCATACAAAATATTATTTGGTTTTTTTTTACAACTAAGAGCGCTGGGAAGCCAAAGTGTTCCTTTCTATAATGAAAAAGTGATATCAGTACTATCAAATATTCCTCACAAAATGACACCATGCAGATTGTAAAGATTAATGGTTTGCTTAGTGAGTTTGCAAAAAACAGGACCGTGGGGTGACCCGTTCATTTGCAATTTTTACCTCAGGTGGGAAGACCAGATTTCACATTCATCTTCCCTGACAGTAACAGCAAGGACAATGTTTTAATTACTTAGCCTGGCCTATTAAATTTGATAAATCTATTGCTTTCTTTACTTAGTATAGTAGGATATATATATATATATATATATATATATATATATATATATATATATATATATCTATAGATATATATATATATATATATATATATATATATATATATATATATTTTATTTGGATTGGCATATAAGAATATAAAGAAAAAAAAATATTTTTAATGCTATTTTTAATGAAGCCCTTTGGTAACTACACTGGCCATCCTCATATGTTTACATAGTAGAGAATTATTAGGAGAAATAATTTACTTGCCCACCATTATGTCCACATTTTCACACACTTAAGGCAATTCCATAGAATCACATCTTTTATATTTTTATTCCCTGCTGTTTGTTATATTATTTTTAGTGAATAATGTAAACACATATTGAGCCGAGAGACTTTAACACCAAAGTTCTGCAAAGTTTTTTGACTTACCCGTTATACTTTATGAATAGGTTTTGACCTTTGTTGGTTATATGTTTTTTTGCTCAACAATCACCTGTAGCTTCTCTATGCTCGGTGTACTGTGTTCACTATATTTTTTATATGTGTATTTTATTCTTTCTCAGATATAATAAAAAAAAATATTTACAAAACAAAACATTCTTTACAATAATTCCCATGTGAAAAAAATAGTTTATTGAAATAATAAAGCATTTCTTCATTGAATTTCTCCTGCTATCGCCATCCTGAGCCGGCGATAGACGAAGAAGCATTGCTTCTTCCAACAAATCTTTTCTCTGTTTTCATCTGAGTTACGTCTTTTCTCTGTTTAATAAATAGGCATGTAGGTTTTCATAGGCAAACCGAGGGGGGTTTCCTAGTGCCTGGAAACCCCCCGCCAAGCCTAGGGCACTGTATAATTGAGGTGGCTGGACCCTGCTCCCACTTCACACAACTCTGCTTAAAAAAGGGAGAGCTGCGTGCACCTGACACTAGTGCACGAAGCATTGCCCATGTATATTATGGGGATAGGAAGAGTTGGAAAGCAGCCAAGCACTGTCTAAAATTATAGCTACGCCCCCATGCATGCTGGTCACGCCCACTGGTGGCCTGGTGTGGAAACCCTCCTCTACAAATCCTGCGTTTGCCCCTTGTTTACTATGGAAGAATTGCTCTGGTTCTTATACCTAGGGATGTGCACCGGCCACTTTTGGTGTCTCGTGTTTTGTGTTTTGGATTCGGATTTGCTTGAGGTTTTGGGTTCGGATTTGTTTCGCAAAACACCTGACGAAAGGTTTTGGTTCGGATTTAAGGTTTTGGATTCGGATTTATTTTGAAAAAAACATAAAAAGTGTTAAAATCAAGTTTTTTGGGTTTATTTTCACTCCTACGCTATTATTAACCTCAATAATATTCATTAGCAATCATTTCCACTAATTCCCAGTCTATTCTGAACACCTCACACCTCACAATATTGTTTTTAGTCCAAAACGTTTCACTGAGGTAGCTTTCTGGACTGCATAGTGCAGTGGTCCCGGTACACAATTTGGTACCGGGGCCACAATATATCACCCTCAACTGGTCTCAATTCCACCAAAAAAGTATCTGGACTGCGTAGTGGAGTGGTCCCCACAATATAATAAAAAAAAACCTCAACTGGTCTGAATTCCACCAAAAAAGTATCTGGACTGCGTAGTGGAGTGGTCCCCACAATATAATAAAAAAACCCTCAACTGGTCTGAATTCCACCAAAAAAGTATCTGGACTGCGTAGTGGAGTGGCCCCGGTACCCAATTTGATACCGGGGCCACAATATAATAAAAAAAAACCTCAACTGGTCTGAATTTTACCAAAAAAGTATCTGGACTGCGTAGTGGAGTGGTCCCCACAATATAATAAAAAAAAACCTCAACTGGTCTGAATTCCACCAAAAAAGTATCTGGACTGCGTAGTGGAGTGGTCCCCACAATATAATAAAAAAAACCTCAACTGGTCTGAATTCCACTTAAAAAGTATCTGGACTGCGTAGTGGAGTGGCCCCGGTACCCAATTTGATACCGGGGCCACAATATAATAACCTCAACTGGTCTGAATTTTACCAAAAAAGTATCTGGACTGCATAGTGGAGTGGTCCCCACAATATAATAAAAAAACCCTCAACTGGTCTGAATTCCACCAAAAAAGTATCTGGACTGCGTAGTGGGGTGGTCTCCACAATATAATAAAGAAAACCCTCAACTGGTCTGAATTCCACCAAACAAGTATCTGGACTGCGTAGTGGAGTGGTCCCCACAATATAATAAAATAAAAACTCAACTGGTCTGAATTCCACCAAACAAGTATCTGGACTGCGTAGTGGTCGGAGTGGTCCCCACAATATAATAAAAAAAAACCTCAACTGGTCTGAATTCCACAAAACAACTATCTGGACTGCATAGTGGAGTGGCCCCGGTACCCAATTTGATACCGGGGCCACAATATAATAAAAAAAAACTCAACTGGTCTGAATTCCACCAAACAAGTATCTGGACTGCGTAGTGGAGTGGTCCCCACAATATAATAAAAAAAAACTCAACTGGTCTGAATTCCAGGGAACAGATGGCGGACACCGGATGGACGTCTAAAACCAACATAGCAGTTAAGGGCGCAGTTCCTCTTTTTTGTGACTGCACAAACAATTAACGTAGTATTAGAAATGGCAGTTATTTTTTTTTTTTTAAATAGAGAAAGAAAGAAGGTAGTAATAGAAATGGCAGTTATTTAGTTTCTTTTAAATAGAGAAATAAAGAAGGTAGTAATAGAAATGGCAGTTATTCGAATCCCCAGGAGAGTCTAAGTGGGGTGAGCCACAGAGAGATTATTTCCCTCAGTTTCTCTAACAGGTTGTCAGTGTTGTGCCTCTTCTTAAAACCTGTGATACATAACTACACACACTCGGCAAAGCTTTTACAAATTATCTGCGGCACATGAGAGCACCACTGGACTGTACTTTAATAGCAGTATCTATTATTTTTGGGTACAGCAACAGTGAATTATCGTAGTTAGACTTTTAAATAGCAGTACAAGCTAGATTTTTTAAAATTTTGTAATATTTTTTTCCAATTAATTTTTTATTTTTTTTAAATTAATTTTCTATAATTTTTTTTATAAAAATATATATATTTTTTTTTAACTTTTGGATAACTTGGAAATAACAATGCCCTTAGCAGAACAGACCACAGGACACAGGAAATACAGAAAGAAAGAAGGTAGCAATAGAAATGGCAGTTCCTCTTTTTTGGAACTGCACAAACAGTGATGAAAATGAAGGTGGAGCTGGTGGCATGTCACGGTCCTCTTCAGAGGACAATCTCCTGACCAGCAGGTCTTTGCACCGCTGTAGACTTGTGTCCGCCGGAAACAGAGACACAACATACGCTTTAAACCGAGGATCGAGAACGGTGGGCAGAATGTATTCCTCTGACTTTAAAAAACTGACCACCCTCGGATCCTGGCAAAGTGTACGAAGGGCTTCATCCACAAGAGCTACATGCTTGGTGGAATCGCAATGGTGTACCAGCTCCTCCCTCCCTTTCTCCAGCTGCTTCTGCAAAAGCCTGATCAGGGGAATCACCTGACTCAAGCTGGCAGTGTCGGAACTGACTTCTCGTGTGGCAAGTTCAAATGGCTGCAGAACCTTGCACAACACGGAAATCATTCTCCAGTGCGCTTGACTCAGGCGCATCCCCACTCCTTTTCCTATGTCGTAGGTGGCTGTGTAGGCTTGAATTGCCTTTTGATGCTCCTCCATCCTCTGCAGCATATAGAGGGTGGAGTTCTAGCACGTCACTACCTCTAGTTAATTTAGATTGCAAGGCTTGTAAATACTTTGAAGATAAAAAAAGCAGGCTGCACAGACTGTGGAGCTAGAAAGTGAAATTAAATGGACCACGTTACTTTGGTGGCTATCTATGCCCCCCCCACCCCCCCGCCCTACACTTGTAGTTGAATATAAAAAAAGCAGCCTGCATAGACTATGGAACTAGAAATCCAAATATACAAAGAAATGGACAAAGGCAGTTTGGTATCTGTCTGCATCAGATCTCCTCTCCGCTAGGAGTAAAATAGAAAACTATTCAGCCGTTATATAATCTAGAATATAAATAGAAATTGAGAAAGGCAATTTGGTATCTGTCTGCATCATAATCATCAACATCCTCCTCAGCGCCAGCTACATCAATATCCTCCTCCCGGTGTACAACATTCACACCTTCATTAGCCAAATCTGTAACTGGCCTGTGGGTGATCCTTCCAGCATATGCAGAGGGCGTGCTGCAAATGCTGGATGGAGTCACCACTTCCCGTACAGTGATGGGAAGGTCAGGCTTCACAACCACCAACACCCTTGGACTCGCCTTGGGGATTTGTGATGTCATCTGTTTAGAAGGCAGAGTTCTTTGCTGTTTTGTTGTTGTTGCTGACAGCATAACTCTCTTAATTTTTTTGTAGGGGGGGGAGGAGGAGGGCTTAGATCCTTGGGTGAAGCTGGACCACTAGTCATGAACACGGGCCAGGGCCTAAGCCGTTCCTTGCCACTACGTGTCGTAAATGGCATATTGCCAACTTTACGTTTCTCCTCAGATGATTTTAAGTTTCTCTTTTTGCTACTTTTTGAGAACTTGGGCTTTTTGGATTTTACATGCCCTGTACTAGGAGATTGGGCATCAGGCTTGCCAGACGACGTTGATGGCATTTCATCGTCTATGTCATGACTAGTGGCAGCAGCTTCAGCATTAGGAGGAAGTGGGTCTTGATCTTTCCCTACTTTATCCTCCACATTTTTGTTTTCCATTATATGTAGCACAAGAGAGTGTACCCCTAAGCCACACACACTCGGCAAAGCCTTTAAAAATTATATGCGGCACAGGAGAGTACCACTGGACTTATACTGCTGAATCAGTGAACTTTGTAATATAGCAGTACCACTGGACTTATACTGCTGAATCAGTGAACTTTGTAATAGCAGTACCACTGGACTTATACTGCTGAATCAGTGAACTTTGTAATATATCAGTACCACTGGACTTATACTGCTGAATCAGTGAACTTTGTAATATATCAGTACCACTGGACTTATACTGCTGAATCAGTGAACTTTGTAATATATCAGTACCACTGGACTTATACTGCTGAATCAGTGAACTTTGTAATATAGCAGTACCACTGGAATTATACTGCTGAATCAGTGAAATTTGTAATATAGCAGTACCACTGGACTTATACTGCTGAATCAGTGAACTTTGTAATAGCAGTACCACTGGACTTATACACTGCTGAATCAGTGAACTTTGCAATATATCAGTACCACTGGACTTATACTGCTGAATCAGTGAACTTTGTAATATAGCAGTACCACTGGACTTATACTGCTGAATCAGTGAACTTTGTAATATCAGTACCACTGGACTTATAATGCTGAATCAGTGAACTTTGTAATATATCAGTACCACTGGACTTATACTGCTGAATCAGTGAACTTTGTAATATAGCAGTACCACTGGAATTATACTGCTGAATCAGTGAACTTTGTAATATATCAGTACCACTGGACTTATACTGCAGAATCAGTGAACTTTGTAATATAGCAGTACCACTGGACTTATACTGCAGAATCAGTGAACTTTGTAATATAGCAGTACCAATGGACTTATACTGCAGTATTGTTTTGGGATATTTTTTTTTTTTTTATAATTACTTTTTTTGAAATTTTTTATAATTTGGGAATAATGGGGAAATAACAATGCCCTTAGAAGGACAGAGCACAGGACACAGCACCACTGGACTGAACAGGACACAGCACAGGACCCAGCAGCACCACTGAACTCAGAAGGACAGAGCACAGGACACAGCACCACTGGACTGAAAAGGACACAGCACAGGACCCAGCAGCACCACTGAACTCAGAAGGACAGAGCACAGGACACAGCACCACTGGACTGAGCAGAACACAGCACAGCACAGCACAGAACTTAACTGAACAGCACAGAACTTAACTGAACAGCACGAGATATAGCAGGACAGAGGACCACCTAACACAACCTCCCTCTACCTTGATCAATGCCCGAGTGAAGATGGCGGCGACTAGCGGGGAATTTATAGGATCCGAGTATCGCGAGATCCGACAGCGGGATTATGACTCAGAGCCTCGGTTTCAGTTTTGCAATTGGCGGGAATACCCGGATCTGTCTCGGATCCGGCTCGGATCGGCAATGTTCGGGTGAGCTCGGATTTCAGATATCCAGGCCCGCTCATCTCTACTTATAACACTGCTCATATCAACAGGGATTCCCTTGCACAGAGCAATCATATAGAGAATCTGCTGTCAGTTTGTTCATTCAGTGACACCCCCCCAGATCTTCCCAACTCGCTGAAGCTTTTATTCATCACTCACAGTCCATGATACCAGGAGCATCACTAGGGAAATTGGGATGCATGTTCTATGTCTACGGGCACTTGGATGTGTAGCGGCTCCAACATAGACTCTACCTTCATGGATCTAAGGGAATTAAAGTAATAAAACTGTATTTAAAACTAGTCAAAAATAAAATGAAATAGTTTATAACATTAGGCCAAACAGATAAGTAGACAAAAAGGTCCATTATAAAGTTCACTTTAATAACATGATATTTTTGACAACCTAACACCTGAGCATGTTAGTACTCTACAAAACACTGCAGGTATTATTTTATCCCTGTTTAGATTTCCTCCGAAAACCTTTTTCAAACTGTTTTATTATTTATTGTTCCCTTTTACTAATGAAAGAAACCTATTTATTCAGTTTTCATAACTGTTCCACATGTACATAGGAGCTGAGAAACCTGTTTAAAAAAGGTTCTGAAAATCAATTGGATAATAAAATACTTAATTGATTATATGCTTGTTTGAATGGGCAATAAGCACAGATTGTTGAAAGCCAAGGGAGAGCTGTTTAATTAAACTGAGGTTTTTTTTGTGTGTGTATAAAACCTGCCGGGCAGGTTCTGTAGGTAGTAATTGCTTATGTACACCAACATATATTGTTATATCCCATGGTGAGGAGAAATGAAAAAGCTCAGTTTGAATCTGCTGTAACTTTTCCTTAATAGCTACATTAGTGGAACTGACATTAACAAAAAAGAGAACATTGGTTTGAATAACCCAATTAAAAAACATTAAACCAAATACCCATCTTAAACAATGAAGCGGTTCTTTTGTTTTCGGAGAGGGTGGTGGAGGGGGGGGCTGTAAATACATGTATGTAAATACATTCATTTATGACAGAGCAATTTTAAATCTTTTATTTTGTGATAGGCTCATTAGGGAGTCAGCATTGCAATGCTTCTTTTTGGAGCAGCAACACAACTTGTCAGTGAATTTCAGCAAAGTTATGTTTCCATTTCAAACGTATCTAAAAAGTTAGACTAGAAGTTTTATTAAGCCTCAAAAATCAAACCCTCAGTGTTGGCTCCTGGCTGGGAGTGGATTGGGAACTTAAAGTGTGCCATGAAATTTTCTGAAAATTACCTCACGTAAGCAAAACCAACAGCAAGTGTATAAAGACAATTGTAGGCGGGGTTAACACTAGTGCCCCTAGCCACATTGGTGCTGAGGGCAATACAAAATTGTAGGTGGAGTCACAGCTACAAGAGGCGGAGCTAACACATAAGTAGGTGAAGCGTTGCATTGGCAGGCTGAGCAAACACAAGCAGGCAGTATTCAGCGGGTGGAGTATACACATTCGTTATGTGAGGGGCGCAGCTTAATCCATCAGTAGAGAGGTCCCAGATTTAGCACTGTATTGGTAATAGCTGTGTCTCAGAAGTCCTTGCTGTTGTGTGATATCTGGTCACTGTAACATATTAATTCCTATTGGGGTCTCATCCATTCTCAATCTCCCACTGTAGGGTTTGGGAGCTCCATAGGACCATTGCTGTGTCAGTGAATGACGCAGATGCATCAAGTACTCAGGTTGTAAGCGCTCAATAGAGAATCGGGCCTACACTGGGAGAAAGATAAACATGAAAATGTCTTGGGCAGGCAACGGGCAACAGGATCTATGGCTCATCAGTCCCTGCTCCTGGGTTTCATTTGTTGCTTATAACGTCTACTACTTGTACAGACTTGATTTTGAGACACAGGTTTCCTCTGTACAGTAAAACAATCTGTAATGTAGTGTTAGATGCAAGTACAACCAAAATTAAGAGGACAACACACAATCTGGCACACCCCTCGTTGTTATGGCCTACTCTGGGTCGGCTGTATCCCCAGATATGACTGTTAGCTGGTGTAATTTTGTTGCTACTTGAGCCATGGTGCAAAGATCCGTGCTGATGATCACTGTCAGCCTGAAGGTTTTCAAGTGTAATATATATAAATAAAAAAATGACATAATCCAATAACAGTATAATACTCTGGTCTGGTTATAGCTGCTGTAGTGGGATGAACAGTGTCTGGTTCCCCACCCACAAAAACCAGGCTATCATAGGCTGTGGCTATTCACACTGTAACAGTGACCTCAGTGAGAAGTCCCTTGTCATAATGTGAGGCATCCGCATGATGGAGCTGGTCATACTGGTCATCATGGGGCTGAATCCCCCAGGGGAATCAATGGTGCAAATAAATGCCCCCCCCCCCAGAAATCCAGCCCCACGTTGGCAGCACTGAGGTTCTTCCCAACCCCTTGGGTGATGATAATTTAGGAGGAGATTCATATCAGCATGATGTGTCTCCGGAACGTCGTGCCAATGTTATGGCAGGAATCTTCACTCATTATTCCTCCCACTCTATAGAGGTGCACAGAAAAATGAGAGAAGATTCCTACCCTAATAGCTGGCAATGTACGCAATTGGACTCCACCTTAAAGTGTAAAAAGCATGTAATCTAATATATGGCCCAACAAGTCCCAGGACACTCTTGTAGCCATTAGCCATAGCCAAGAGCTGCAAATGTCGGCATATTGATAGCTGCATGTAAATGCCAGAGCGTGCTACCATGCCACTTGTAGAACTGCAAGTGGCAGCATGCTTTGGCAGCCATGGCCCGCTGTAGTGCCAGATAGTAAACTAACAGTAAATAAATAAATACACACTGCCATAAAAAATTTGTTCTTGTAAATACATAACTGTTATCTCTTGTCATCTGTATTCCATGTCTAAATACTTAGGGATCTTCTTTTCTTTGTAATCCAGTAATCCATCGGCCCAAAAAAAAATTCTGTGGTACAACGATAGACTTGGTCCTTGGTTCTCACACTTTGCTTGGCTAGAGCGCAAGAAAGCCACACTGATTAAATAGTTGTCTAGAGATCCCATATGGAGTATGAAAGATCTTCATTGTATCAATAAAGTTCAGTAAAAAAATGTATAAATGAACTGTACTGATACAATGAAGCTCATTCACATTCCAAATGGACTATACTCAACTATCCAATCAGAGCTGCCTCCGGACGCTCTATCCAATTATAGCAAAGCCACTTTCATTGGATATTTGTAGACAGGCCGTCTGTCTGCATTTGCGTCGTGGCTCCTAGTGGAGAACGTCTAGCCATACGACAGCTGATAGCATCAGATGCAGCAGTTCATTTGTAGTTACAGAGGTTTTACCAGTCCCAGCCAATTGTATAATTTGATGAAGCAGTGAGCATAACTTGATTGGATATGAGGTGATCACATGACACTCATACAAATTCATGTGACGTCCACTTCAGCAAGTAACATGTGTCTCTCCAATATCTACCAGCTAATGTCATTAAATGATGCAATCTTCTTCTGGGTGCAGTCCAACTCTTTAAGTCTGCTGTTAATGAGAGGAAGTGCAGAGCAGGAGATATGGATGTCCCATTGCATCCCTCTATCTCTTCAAAAGATGTACCATTATCGGGAGATCGACATGCAAACAATGATTTTGTGTATGCTTAGTCCTGGCATCTTAAAGGAATTAAATGTTGGCATGAACCACCTTATTGAATTGCTCTCCAGATGAAAAGATCATTGTGATTAATTGATGTATGAGTTACAAAGTAGCAAGAGCGCTGTAACATAGCAACAGTAGTTGCAGCAGTTGCAACTGCAAGTAGGCTCAGAGAAGCAGGAGGCCATGGCATCAACCCCTTATACCTCTGCCAACCTGACATGCAAAAGTTCTGGTTACACCGCCATCACTTTTACTGTCATAAATTGTAACCACCAAGATGTAAACCAATGGTTGAGTAACAATGACCAGTAGCCAGAGTCCAGGCAGTGCAGTATTCTTGGTGCTCCACTTCCGCCTACCACCTGATGTGTACACTGTCTGGCCCTACAAAAGCTTTGAGCATCTCTCTGATCAGACAGTAGACAGTTGGCGAGTGGTAGAAAGCTGTGGGCTAGTGCAATAACTTGATATCTATACAACAGTTGAGTCTCTATCTATGTAATAGAACCTCTAGAATACACTGCCTAGTTTACAATACATCCTCAGGCTGTGGTTCCATTATATATTGAGAATCAAAGGAGGTGCAGGTTGGTTAGGGAGGCACTAATCAACATTCTGTGGACCAGGATCCCCTAACCACTGCAACGGAACATCCTTTTCTGACAGCTCCACTGTCTTTCTGGTGTCTGCCATTTGATGCTGCGTTCTTTGGTAACCATATAGGTTAGCAGCAGTCCTGGACATCAGCCGGCTGTAGATGTCAGCAAGACCACTACCTTTGCTTTGACATAGTGCAATAGAAAAGTTAGTCCTTTTCTAATGATTCAAACACCCTTCCATGCATGTCATCTACTCTATGTATATTTATTTATTTATTGGGTTAGTGGCTGTACTTAAAGAAAAAATAATTTTTTTTTATATCATCTTTACTTATACATTTTTAAAGATATTTTAAACAAGAATATAAAGACACACAAAGCACAGCATATATAACAATGTAAGCGAGTGGGTAGCAGAAAAGGTGGACAAAGAGTATATCATGCCATCATAGATTATACTGTATATTATTAAAGTCAGAGAGTTAGGTTATAACAATAGAACTATATCTTTATTCATTTGTTTATATTTATATATTTTTATATTCGTATATATATTTATACACTTCTAATGTCAAGTCGGATAGCAAATAATGTAAAGAGCGAATTGTATAGGACAATGGTAATATGCCAACAAGGTAGTTTTACAGAATTAGCTCAAGCTTGAAAAGCATGTCAAATGTAATTAGACCACGGTGACCATATCAATGTATATTGATCCATCTTGTTATGAATTAATTAATTTATTCTTTCATCTTGACAGAGTTCTTCAAATAATGAAATCCAATGTATAAAGGGTTTTCTAAGTTGTGGAATTAACTTCTAGCAGCATTGAGTTAGTAAATATATTTTAAATATTTTTTTTTTTAGATTTATTTTCTTTTTTAGAAAGAGATATAAATGGTAGGAATAATATGTTATTTGTGACCTGCTAACAATGTATTATGAAAATCAATTTGCTAATAGCGCTGTTAATGCCAGAAACCTGAAATTAGAGAACAATCACAGCAGATATCGGATTAAGAACCTTTGTCTTCACATCTCCAACTTGTCTTTTTCACAGACAGGACCTTAGGAGTGTGGGACAATCTTAAGATCAATTTATAACGGGATGTAGTTGAAATGGTGACAATGAAAATATCGACATTCAGAATGTGGACACCATATTGCCAACAATAAGAATATTGACACAATTAAAAGGTTGACTTTTAGAATGTCAACATGGTCATTATGGGGCCACAGTTTCAAATGTCGACATTGTGACTGTTGACAGGGTTAAAATGTCGACTTTCACAATGACGACATGATGCATTAGATTTAAAGCAGCAAATCTGCCGCCAGTGCTATGGCCAGCAATTTTAACCATGGTGAGATAATGAACATGTTGACATTCTGAATAAGGCCTTGGGCTAACCACTGAGCCACCGTGCTACTCATTTGTAGTAGTATCTGTTTGTAGAACTGTGAAAGAAAGCATTTAACAGAGAAGTCACATGTTAATGCTTTTTTTTCATCCAAGTCAGTGTTCTAAAACATATGAAACATTTTAGAGAGTGTATTGTGACACTGATAACCAGCATATGATAGACACAATACCTTCTTTCTTGCATATTCTTTTATTATACACAACACCAATGATCCACAGCACACTCTTGTCAGGATGACACCAGGTGACCTTAGCTCTGACTAGACATAGACCTCCTGCCTAATCACTGGCAAACTAGCTTAGCATCGGTAACCCTGCACAAAACAACAATACAGGTTTAAATACAGTGCACTACTCCCCCCGTACTTGATTGAAAGGCGACACTCCCACCTGGTCCTTATAGAGGAGGTCTCTTCAGGTGCTTTGTTTGATCAGTCTCACTGCAGACACACCCTGTCAGCTGCAGTTAGCGGTAAAAGAAACATACATCCAAACCACCTCAAATCCTGTAAGTTAAATCACACTACATACTTTTACTTTGTCACACATATGTCCTCCACCAATATATCTTCAATACAGGTGATCTGCTGCACAAATGTGTAACCCTATCATCCACACACTCATCATCTCCCGCCTGGATTATTGCAACCTTCTCCTCACTGACCTCCCCCACTCCCACCTCTCTCCCCTCCGCTCTATACTTAACGCGGCTGCAAGACTCATCTTCCTCTCATGCCGCTCCTCCTCTGCCTTCCCTACACTGGCTTCCCTTCCCCTACAGAATCCTCTTCAAGCTCCTCACCACCACTTGCAAGGCTCTCTCCCACTCTACTGCCCCCTACATCTCTAACCTCCTCTCCATACACACTCCGGCCCGCTCCCTGTGCTCAGCCAATGACCGCCGCCTCTCCTCCTCTCTTATCACTTCTTCCCACTCCAGAATTCAAGACTTTTCCTGTGCAGCCCCCCTTCACTGGAATGACCTCCCTCGCTCCATCCGTCTCTCTCCTACTTTGTGCTGCTTCAAACGTGCACTAAAAACTCACCTCTTCAGCATAGCCTACCAACCATCTACTTAACCCCTCACCTCCGCCACTCGCTCTCCCCCTCTCTTCTGGCTCCCCTTGTGCCTGATTCTGTCTACCCTCCTTTAGGATGTAAGCTCACATGAGCAGGGCCCTCTTCCCTCCTGTCTCCTCACCTGTTCTTCTGCTCCATGCTTATTGCAGCAACCTGCCTGGAGTTTCTGAAGTATTGGTATTTTTGTTTATTGTTCTGTACTGTTTCACCCTGTATAGTCTACTGTTTGTACTGTGTACGGCGCTGCGGAAATCTTGTGGCGCCTAACAAATAAATGATAATAATAATAATAATAATAATAATAATAATAATAATAATAATAATAATAACCCAGTCTGCAGCCTTTCCCTACAACTGTCAGCTGAATACCTAACTTTTCTGTTAGAGGCTTGTGGAATATAAATCCCTTCGTCACATATCCCTCCACCTAGCATTACCAACCTTGGTGCCGTGGACCTCGCGAGGAGGTGATATTTCTGCTTCAGCTTACTCCCTCTTTCTCTTGTGACAACAGAGAACCTAAACCGGCCCCAGATGCATCAGTTTAGAGTAAGAACCACCTAAGTCAGATGCCAGCAGCACATAGATGAACAAAGAGCCAGACACAAGTCTAACCAAGCTGCTTCTGCAAGTTCTGACCACACTAACTTGTCTGGACAACACTTTTCCAATAATTCAGTGAACATAGTCACTCTAGTGACAAAATGACTTACAAATTCTCTATAATAGCCCACTAAGCCTAAGAAGGCTCGCAACTGTGATTTATTTTCTTGACTCAGCCAGGCCCTAAGAGCTTCCACTTTATCTAACTGTGGTTTGACTATACCCGGTCCAATGACATAGCCCAAGTATTTGGTTTCTTTGATTGTCAACGCACATTTCTCTGGATTAGCTGTTAATCCTGCTGACCTTATTGAAGCCAAGACCCCCTCCACTTTACTGGAGTATAAATCAAAATGTCATCTAAGTAAGTAGACACATAGGCTATATGTGGCCTCAACAGCTTGTTTATGGTATTTCTGAAAATAATATTTGTTCTTGGGACTGTATTCCCCAACTTAATTCTCCAATCATGGGACGCCTGCCCGCTCAACAAACCCACAGTAGTCAAATACCTACTACCAGCTAGCTTCTCTACCATTTTGTTGACTGCACTGATAGTCTGACTAAATTCATCACCAACACAAACAATCCTGTTATCTCCTAATGAAGTCACAATCTCAGGTTCACTTAAAAATGTACACTCAAGAATGAAAGCAAAGACATCCCTATACCGGTGTATCATTTTGTTCAGCTGATGTTTTAAGGACGGAGACAAGGAAGGTTATATTGGCATTTTAAAATGTCCTGAAAGCCACACCTACCAACACATGAATGGGAAACTTATCTTGTCCACACTTTTGAACACTATTTTGAAACACTTGGGGGTAAATATATCAAGCTGAGAGTTTTCCTGCAAGTTTGAAAAAACAATCAGATTCTAGCTATCATTTATTTAGTACGTTCTACAAAAATGATAGCTAGAACCTGATTCTTTGCTATAAGGAACATCTCAATTTTTCGAACCCATTGGAAAACTTTCAGCTTGATACATTTACCCCCTTGTCTTCTCTCTCGCTCAATTCAAGTCCTATTAGTTTTGCAAAAGGACACTTTTTGAGCCCTTTTCATTTGTGGATGTACTGTAGCAGTGGGACATGTTTTCTGGCATACAGGACAAACCCTACAGAAGCTTTTTATGGCTCAGGAGACTGCAGTTAAACCTCCATAGAACTTATCTAGTCCTATCTTCTACTAAGTGTCCGCCATCCACTGTATGCAATTTTTAACACTAAGGGCACATGAACCTGTGGAACTACTGATTATTCTACCCTTCTCCCCTTTACAGTAGCAATTCGAAACAACACATTATTTTTGACAACATACAAATGAATACATCCTGCCGACATGACAGGTTTTGCAATATCACCAACATTATTAACCAATTAAAAGACATATTGTAAAGTCACATAATTTAAATTGTGATGTGCACAGTTCTGTAAAGGTAATAGTTTTGGAAATTCAGACCAGTCTATACTCTCACCTGAAGGCAAAGCAGGTTCCTCTGTAATGTCACCAGCTAGTGCGACTATTGGCTGCTCCGGTCTGGTCAACCAACAAAACCTTCATAATGGCTTGACCTTTATCCTGCGCAATGTCTTTCAGGTTGTTTGTTCCAAAACTTTGAGATTCATTGACTGTGTTTCTTTAGGGAAGCTTATTAGGATTGGACTTCCAACCGATGAATCAGTTGCCGATATGTTCGTCTAGGCTTGCCCAAGGAGAACCTCATGCAATACTGGGAAGTCTCATCCCAGAAGAAGTGGAAAAGAAAACTTAGAAGCTATGGCAGCCACCACAATCACGGTTTGGCCTTTAAGTGTCATGGCCAAAAGAGTTCTTTGAAAACGCTTGTGTCACGGGCACTAGGAGTCTTTACCCAGGGATCACCAGATGGTAGGCTTACCAGAGCAATGTAGATGGTAATAGAGTACTCTGGCAGCTGGGTGATCACGGAACATGAAATGATGGCTGATGAGATGCTCAGGAAAGTCTATGACTAGCAACACTGGTAATAATGAGGTAATAATACACAAGGAACTGTATGGACAAGGACACGTGAAGGTAGTCAGTGGTCTGCGATAGCAAGTTGTACCACTGCTATAGTGAGTAGGAATGTCCAACAGAAACAAGGAGGTGATGAGAGTCAGCGGTCTGCGGATAGCAAGTTGCACCGCTGTCTGAGTGAAGGAATGGAATCCAAGTGGAGGTATCCAGGTAGTCAGTGGTCTGCGGTAGCAAGTTGTACCACTGCTATGTGAGAGGATGATGGAACAGGTGATACCGGAAACAGGGATCAGTGGTCTGACATCAGCAAGTTGTACCACTGAATATATATGTGAGGAGGTGCACAGGGGAAGACTGCAACACAGGATATACACAGGCACCTTATACACGATCCACAGTAATATGCACAATATAGATATATATATGGATATAAATGACTGAGCAGGTCTGCAACCTAGAAAGTCTCTTGAAGTAGTCCAGCACAATGATAACACAGTCAATGATGGCAATAGACTCAGCGGATAGCAGACTCCAGAGAGAACCAAACACAGTCCAGCAAGATATGCAATACACAGCACAGTCAATGAGAAGTATGCATACCGTGGTTCAGCAGTAGCAGTCAGATGGGATTGCAGCGGTACCTGAGCGGCTGGAGACCGACTGGATAGGAAGTCCCTGGATAGGTGAGGCAGCGGTCTAGCAGGTGCAGCGCACAGATGAGTAGACCGGCAGGGACACGAATCCACAGAAGTCAGCAACACGTGGAACTGGACTCATAGGGGACCCAGGAGAATGGAGATGATCCAGCAGAGGGTAGTAGATGAAATACAAATCCAATGCTGACAGGAGGGTAGAGGCCAGTGGAACACGTGAAGGCGTGGAGAGTGGATCAGCAGGAGATGGACGATAGCGCTGACCACAGCGGCAGGACTCAGCGGCACACGGAGGTAACCAGTAGCAACCACAGGAACCAACAGCGATGGGAAACAGGAGTGCAGCGCAGGGCAGGAGCTGTAGATCACGAAGTGTAGCAGATGGTAATGAAAGCGGCAGTCTCGAGGAAGTCACAGCAAAGATGAGATGAGACTGTAGTGCACGGAGGCAGCGGATAGTAATCAGCTGGCAGTCACGATGTTGAACACAGGCGAGTTGCAAGCAGGAGGCTGTAGTGCACGGAGGCAGCGGATAGTAACCAGCTGGCAGTCACGATGATGAACACAGGCGAGTTGCAAGCAGGAGACTGTAGTGCACAGAGGCAGCGGATAATAGTCAGCTGGCAGTCACGATGATAAACACAGGCGAGTTGCAAGCAGGAGACTGTAGTGCACAGAGGCAGCGGATAATAGTCAGCTGGCAGTCACGATGATGAACACAGGCGAGTTGCAAGCAGGAGACTGTAGTGCACAGAGGCAGCGGATAGGAATCAGCAAACAGACTTGATGAGAAGCAGGTGAGTGAAGTAAAAGCTGGAGTGCACGGAGGCAGCGGATAGCAATGAGCAAACAGTCACATTGATATACAATAACGTTGAAGTGGTTTTAGAAGACTGTAGTGCACGGAGGCAGCGGATAGGAATCAGCAAACAGTCCTGATGATACAGTTGATGGTAGAAGTGGTTTAGAAGACTGTAGTGCACGGAGGCAGCGGATAGGAATCAGCATACAGTCCTGATGATACAGTTGATGGTAGAAGTGGTATGGAAACCACAGGAATAGAAGTGGTTTGGAAACCACAGGAATCAGCAGCGCAGAATACACGAGGAATACAGGAACACCTTCAGAGACTCATGAGGAATGAGACTCCAAGATCAGGCAACGTGGTGTTGACCACAGGTGCTTAATATAGGGAGGTTGCCTGATCTGCCAATTGAGTTAAAGGGGTATACACTGAAGTATAGAAAAGGGCTGCGCATGCGCAGACCCTCAGGATGGTGGACGACCACGGTTCCTAAATGTCCGGGAAGAGGCACTCACGGTCCGGTGAGTGACAGCTTGGTTGTATGCAGAACACTTTGAATCTGAGCAACCGCGAGACCTTGGCTCTAGCCAGGGCACAGCTGGAGACCAGTGTAATCTTACTCCAAAGTCTATGACCATAAGGACAATCTTGTTGTTCACCTGTACAGTCCCTTTAATTAAAGAGGGACCACTGGGTGTGGAACTTCGTGAACAACAACTTGGAAAAAAAGGCCCAGCCTAGGCAAGTGAACAGTCCATAGGCTTTTGGAGTCTAGTGTACTCCATTTAAAGAGGCCCACACTTGAAAGACCCCTGATCAGCCACCCTTACAACTAGAGATGGGCGGGTCCGGTTCTCCGAGAACCGAACCCACCCGAACTTTGGGTATCCGAGTACCGAGCTGAGCAGCTCGGTACTCTCCCGCCCATTCCGAATCCAAATCGAGGCCGAACGTCATTGTGACGTCGTCGGATCTCGGGGCTCGGTTCTCGCGATACTTCAACTTTATAAATACACGCCTCCACAGCAATCCATCGCCATTTGACAGAGGGAGAGAGCAGGGTGTAGTCATAGGCTAATTAGAGCAGGGACAGAGAATACAATATTGTTCTTGCAATTGCTCTAACCAAAATCGCTAGTGCAGAGAGGAGGATAGAGGTTTATTATTTTTTCTTCATATTTGGCACTCCCCAGTGCTTTTGGGGTGTCCCCCATAATTGTGCATAAATATTTCTGGCTGTCAAAAGTCATATCTGTCAGCAGTATCTACTAAATAATTTTTAGCACTCCCCAGCGCTTTTGGGGTGTCCCCCATAATTGTGCATAAATATTTCTGGCTGTCAAAAGTCATATCTGTCAGCAGTATCTACTAAATAATTTTTAGCACTCCTCAGTGCTTTTGGGGTGTCCTCCCTAATTGTGCATTAATATTTCTGGCTGTCAAAAGTCATATCTGTCAGCAGTATCTACTAAATAATTTTTAGCACTCCTCAGTGCTTTTGGGGTGTCCTCCCTAATTGTGCATTAATATTTCTGGCTGTCAAAAGTCATATCTGTCAGCAGTATCTACTAAATAATTTTTAGCACTCCTCAGTGCTTTTGGGGTGTCCTCCCTAATTGTGCATTAATATTTCTGGCTGTCAAAAGTCATATCTGTCAGCAGTATCTACTAAATAATTTTAAGCACTCCTCAGTGCTTTTGGGGTGTCCTCCCTAATTGTGCATTAATATTTCTGGCTGTCAAAAGTCATATCTGTCAGCAGTATCTACTAAATAATTTTTAGCACTCCTCAGTGCTTTTGGGGTGTCCTCCCTAATTGTGCATTAATATTTCTGGCTGTCAAAAGTCATAACTGTCAGCAGTATCTACTAAATAATTTTTAGCACTCCTCAGTGCTTTTGGGGTGTCCTCCCTAATTGTGCATTAATATTTCTGGCTGTCAAAAGTCATATCTGTCAGCAGTATCTACTAAATAATTTTTAGCACTCCTCAGTGCTTTTGGGGTGTCCTCCCTAATTGTGCATTAATATTTCTGGCTGTCAAAAGTCATATCTGTCAGCAGTATCTACTAAATAATTTTTAGCACTCCTCAGTGCTTTTGGGGTGTCCTCCCTAATTGTGCATTAATATTTCTGGCTGTCAAAAGTCATATCTGTCAGCAGTATCTACTAAATAATTTTTAGCACTCCCCAGTGGTTTGCGCTCAGAATGGATTCAAAGCAGTCCACATATGATCTGAATGAGCAACCAGGTTCTGTCACCAGTCCTGATGTTAGTGTTCCCAGTACGTCATCTGGCCAAGGCGATGTCAAACAACAGAGTGTTTTCAAATTAGTGCAAAAAACAAAAACCAAAAAGAAATTTACTGTATTGAAGCGAAAAAGAAGTGTAACTGAGCAAAAGTTAAGTGACGATAAAAAAAAAATTGCAAGCATGCCATTCTACACACGCAGTGGCAAAGGGAGAATGAGGCCTTCACCTTTGGCTATTAATGGCAGATCCCAAAAAGTTACCCAGCCTACAATTGGTGCACAACTACTGTTACGCGTCAAAGCCGAGCTGCAAGATAACAGTGAGGCATTACAGGAGAATATTTGCTCTGATTCACAAATGACAACAATCCCTGTGGAGAGTCCATCCAACATTGGGATGTCTAATCGTGAGCATTCTGCTGATGTGTGCCTTAATAGCCCGAGTGTAGCCGGTGATACCCAAATTGAGGATGCCACTTTGGAATTAGAAGAGGATGAGGGGGAGATTTGTGTAGGCGACGAGGGCGCTAATGATGATGTTGATGATTATGATGCAGACAGATACCAAATTGCCTTTCTCAATTTCTATTTATATTCTAGATTATATAACGGCTGAATAGTTTTCTATTTTACTCCTAGTGGAGAGAGGATCTGATGCAGACAGATACCAAACTGCCTTTGTCCATTTCAATTTATGTTGTACAGTATATAACGGCTGAATTTATTAGTATTTTATACAAGTGGAGGGGGGCCTAGAGAGACAGAAACCAAACTGGCTTTCTCCATGTCAATTAATATTGTACAGTCTATAACGGCTGGATTTTTTTGTATTTTATACAAGTGGAGGGGGGCCTAGAGAGACAGAAACCAAACTGTCTTTCTCCATGTCAATTAATATTGTACAGTCTATAGTGGCTGAATTTTTTAGTATTTTATA
Organism: Mixophyes fleayi; assembly: GCF_038048845.1. Classification (NCBI taxonomy): domain Eukaryota; kingdom Metazoa; phylum Chordata; class Amphibia; order Anura; family Limnodynastidae; genus Mixophyes; species Mixophyes fleayi. The sequence continues at coordinate 83,425,394 of NC_134411.1, read as the reverse complement.
CAAGTGGAGGGGGGCCTAGAGAGACAGAAACCAAACTGGCTTTCTCCATGTCAATTAATATTGTACAGTCTATAATGGCTGAATTTTTTGGTATTTTATACAAGTGGAGGGGGGCCTTGAGAGACAGAAACCAAACTGGCTTTCTCCATGTCAATTAATATTGTACAGTCTATAATGGCTGAATTTTTTGGTATTTTATACAAGTGGAGGGGGGCCTTGAGAGACAGAAACCAAACTGGCTTTTTCCATTTCTTTACATATTTAACTATAAGTGTAGGGTGTAATATACATTCAAAGACGATGGCTGCATTGCCAATATGCATAGATGGAGAGGAAGACAATCTGTTTTGTGTGTAGAATAGGCCTACCAACGAAGAATTAAACTGTTTTTTTGGATGATTTATTACCTCAACAATTAGATTACTTGTCTCTAAAACAGTTGGAGCACTAAATTGGGTTAATTTAGGCCCAAAAACATGGATTTTCCAAAAAAATAGCAAAACAAAACCAAACAAAACCAAAACCAAAACCAAAACACGCAATGGCAGTTTTGCAAAACCAAAACCAAAACCAAAACACGACGGTAATCCAGATCCAAAACCGAATCCAAAACCAAAACACGGGGGTCAGTGACCATCTCTACTTACAACTGTACCACAATTAGCAGCAGTGTTCATTTTGAGGACTTTGGGTGCACACATTTGGATGCTCTCATACTTAGTGTTTACTAAGTCCCTTATCTCATTTCTCAGCTGCTTGTTGTGTTTTTCTAACTGCGTTAGTTTCCAACATGCCTTTCAGAATGGATGCCAAGGCCACAGCTTTGACAGCTTTATTGGGAGCCACTGCTTCAGCTTGGTCACGTTCCTCGGCATATCTTGAAGAAAGAGTCTTCTCCTCATGAAGCAACTGTTCAAGCTCTTTATGCTTTACAGCCAAAAGACGCCTCTCTATTTACACTCCACAAGAAGTTTTTGTTTCAAAACAGCAATTTCTTGCTCTTTCTCTACTGCAATCCCCTTCTTTTTTTCTTTCCTCATATGTATTTTGCAATTCATGCGGCTTAGTGGTTAGCACTTTTGCCTCACAGCACAGGTCATGAGTTAGATTCCCGACCATAGCCTTATCTGTGTGGAGTTTGTATGTTCTCCCTGTGTTTCCATGGGTTTCCTCCGGGTACTCTGGTTTCCTCTCACATTCAAAAAACATACTAGTAGGTTAATTGGCTGCTAGTCTCTCTCTCTGTCGGTCTGTATATGTGTGTATGTTAGGAAATTTAGACTGTAAGCTCCAATGGGGCAGGGACTCATGTGAGTTAGTTCTCTGTACAGCGCTGCGGAATTAGTAGCGCTATATAAGTAGCTGATGATGATAATGATGATGATTCATGTTTCAAGGACTCAAAAACAGCTTCATTGAATTTTATATTTTTATCACTGTTGTTTTAAGTTCCACATTTCTTTTTCAAGCCAGTGGTTTTCTTCACTAGATTTTTAAATAAACTTTTCTCCATGGAATCAAACTCTTCCCTGGTGTCAGATTTCCCAGTATGCAAAATACAGAGAGTTGTTGAAAATGGAGTGCTTTATATAAAGCAAGAATCACATAGATAAATAACTTGATGCAGGCAATGGTTAATACAGATAGCACAAGTCCATAAGCACCACAGGTAACAGATGTAGAGTTCAATGAAATCAATAATATAATGGCAAAAGTAGTTGACACAATAGGAAACAGATACTGCACTGAATAAACTGCAGGAACTGAGTGCTGCACAAGTAGCATCAATAGCATACACAGAATACAGGAAAATCTTTGGAGACACAAGTCTATAAATGATAGGAGCTTAAGGCTTACATATGTGTTGTCTGCAGCAGAAGCTGGATTCTGGAATAGCCTTAGGAGATAGCAGGAACTGAATGTTGTACCAGTAGCAGCTATGGCAGACACTAAATAATCCACAGGTGATAGTAGGAGACTCCACGGACGTAGTACACAGGAGAATGGTCAGCAAGCCATAGTCAGAAATTGGGAGATCCACAACGTTACCAAGGAGCAAGCAGAACCAAGGTCAATTAAGCCGAAGGCAAGGTCACAAAAAAAGGTACAAAATGATAAGCTGAACAGGAGTTTGATACGAGGAGATCAATCAGGTCCAGATCAAAGGAGTACTGAGAGTGAGACCAGAAACAGCAAACAATTGATAAACTGGCACCAGTCCCCTGAAAAAAGCAGACTATAAAGGTGAGAGCTTTACCCCTTGCAGGCAGTACCAGTATAATCAAAGCAGCATCCAAAGTAGAGATGATGTACTGCAGGCAGAGGCAGATTGTGACACCTGGCCACATAATCTGCTCCAGGTACTAACAGGTTTTTTCAGAGAGCAAAAGGTCTTTCAACTTTATCCCCACCTGCAATCCCCAGTGCAGGTTTTCCAAATCTTTCTTAACATTGTATGAAGCAACTTTCCTCATTTCATCATCCCTGGACAAATGAAAGGGGGGCCTTAAGTCAATGCATCATCACAACCATATCATTATTAATATGGTTTGGGGTGCGAATAATAAGAAGGATTTATAGGAAGAAAAGATAGTATAAAAAAAACAGGGAAAAAGTGTAGATCACAGATAAAATGACTAGCCTTCCCAATTACCATAACCGGGACAACTGAATGTTATACTTCTGATGGAGATGTGCAGGGGCGAACGGAGGAAAAACCACCCCCCGCGGCGCTGTCTAAGAAGAGTCCGCGGCGGTGCTGTATACACTACAGCACCGCCGCGGACGCTTCTTTGACAGCGCTGCGGCTGCTGTATAGGACAGTGCAGCTATAGCGGCCACTTAGTTAGCGCAGGGGGGGTTTCTGGAGACTCAGAAACCCCCCTGCGTGCGCCACTGATGTGGAAGTCAGTAAGCTATCATACCACTTATCCTTTCATCAAAGTTGACATTTGGCAATAAAGGAATAGACATTGCTGATAGCAAGAAAGCTAGAATATAACTGTACCTATATTTGAATACACTGATGTTTATAGACATAGAAATGTAAAAACTGTTGCAGAACAGCACGAAAAATCTTGCACAGAAAGTCTTCCAAATTAGGTATTTAAGAAATAAACTACTAAAAAAACAATATAAAGAAACACTGTTGTACAAACCACAGGGATCCTAAGTAAATATTAGTTCAAGTTGCAGAATATGGAGAACTAAAACCTTCTATGCTCAAATGTAATGAAGTAAAATTCCAATCTCAGTGAAAATACAAAAATGTCTCAAGATTTGGAATTAGTGATAGAAGCTTTCCTGAATTTCTGACTATTACTGAAACCAATTTTTTTTCACAAAAGAGGAAACATTATTATCAGTGGCAGAAATACCTCTGTTGCAGGTGGACAGCAACTATGGGCCCTGGAGATGAGAGGGGTCCTAAATTCACTGCAGTCTGTGCAACAGGGGTAGCTCTGTCACTGCACACACTCTCATGTTAGCGCAATGAAGCCAAAACACATGTGCAGGCCCCCACGCATGCTTAGAAGAATAAAGTGGGGACCGCAGGAGACGAAATTGGGTCAAAATAAGTCCGGCCCCCATTACACACAAACCCGTCCACAAATAATGCAGATTGTTTTAAATAAAAAACCCCACCCACTTTTTGTAAAGCACCACCCCGTTCTGGGTCTGCGAATCAGGATGTCCTGCCAAATTCGTAAGAGTTGGGAGGTCTGGGACTGCATTGCTGGGATATGGGGCCCAGTGATGTAGTGTTCCACCCTGATCTTAAGCTGATCTCAGATGCAGTGGTCAGCCATTGGGTCATAGCTCCCAACATTCAAAATCCCAAAACTGGGACAAAATAAGCTCAGCCCCCCAAACTCCGCCCATTCACGCCCAAAGTTCGCCCACAAATCGCCATATTTGGTCAAAAAACCAACCATTTTCCCATTAAGCCTCACCCTTTTGGTGGGCTGCAATACGGGACATCCCACCAAAATAGGCAATGTTGGGAGGTATGCTATGTGGTATACCCATACTTGCCTATTCTCCTGGCATTTCTGGAAGGTTCCTAAAATTTGGGGATTCCTTCCGGACTCCCAGAAGAGTATGCATCCCCCCGGGTCTTGATGGAGGTGGAGATTAATGACGTATCATTAAACCCCTTACCCGCTATGCAATGCTATGATTTTAGGCATTTAATAGCAGATAGTTGGGCCACCACACCACCTTCTGTAATTTTCACATGACCTCTCCTTCGGGATCTCCTGGAAGGGAAGCTTTAAATGTAAGCAATTATGGATATACCTCTTTCCCTTAGCCCAGGGTTTCCCAAACCCAGTCCTTAGGGCTCCCCAACAGTGCAGGTTTTCTGGATCACATGTGACATAATTAGGACCACCTGTGGATCTGTTACAATGTGTTAGTCAGTAATGAATACACCTGTGCTCCAGCAAGGAGATATGGAAAACCTGCACTGTTGGGGAGCCCTGAGGACCGCGTTTGGGAAACCCTGCCTTAGCCTATGAGTGGATTTAATTATCTGCATTTGTTTCAAGTCAGTCAGGATCTGATATATCCCTGCATATAACATACATGCAAGTCATGCAGTATAATGACTTATTTATATTACTTCATACTCACACACAGTATAGCCATGCTGCAGGTCTCATTAATGCATATTCGTATACTCTCTCGGAATGTCCGAGAGACTCCTAAATTGCTGTGAGTCCTCCTGGAATCCCGGGAGAGCAGGGCAACCTCCTGGATTGAGCCCATTTCATTAATGATGTGGGTGAGGGTGTGACTTAGTGACACAATTATCATCATTGTGTCCCCACCCCCCTGTTGTAATTGGCCAAAATGGTGACATTTGCTTAGGGGGTGGTGTCAAAATGACGAGATTCATCGAGCCCCGAGCCCACACACCCACCTCCCCCTGGATCTCCCGGAGGCCAACAAGTAAAGGTTGGCAAGTATGCTTCCTGTTTTCTCTTACATAGTGGTGACATCCTATGTCATAAACACTTTAATTTCTCTCTTTCTGTGATATAAATGCTACAGGATAGCACAGGATAGATCTAAGAAATTCTTATAATCTCTTCTTTTTTTACTTTAAAACTTTGTAAACAGAATCTGATGTTCCTTGGATGATCGCTACGGTCTCCTCTGGGTTTTAAAGATCTATGAGTCCTTTTAATGAAAATATCAGATGATGAATCACTGAAGATATCCTGAAGCAGTTGCAATACTGCAGATGAAATGTCTGTTAATGCAACTGATTCGGACATACCCTTCAGATTATTCCTTCTCCCTCTGTTTTCTAAATCATTTAAATGGCATTTTAGCTCCTGAATTTTAGCAGCTTGCTGTTGTACTTTTTGCTGCACAGGGGTATAAGTTTAACTGTGTAAACTTCTGTGTTCAGTGTGATATCCGTCTTTTGTTTGCTTTAACGTCAGCAAACTTATTTTTAAAAGTATTTGACAGTTGTTGATATAGTTACTGAAAGTCATTTAAAGGGATGATCTCTAATGTGAGAGCCTAATTGTTGACAGTTTATACTTGCAGAAACATCACCACGCTGAGGAGAAGTAGGCGTCATTTTGAAAATATCAGTCCTGTCTGGAACTGGGTCCCAGGTGGTTCTCATTTGTGCTCCTGTTGGGGGGGGGTCCCCCATTGTAGGCAGGTATTTCTGAATTTTATTCAGATTGCAGAGGATTTAACTACAAGAGGGTTCAGCCTGCATTGCCATCAAGCACACTGTCTGAAATATTAATTATTAGTGCCATCTGAAGAATAGTGTTCTCTGCAGCAGGAATAAAATATTGTCTTCTTTAATCATATGTTGTGCAGACAATACAATAGCATGAGCAGCACGGTGGCTCAGTGGTTAGCACTTCTGCCTCACAGCACTGTGGTCATGTGTTCAATTCCTGACCATGGCCTTATCTGTGTGAAGTTTATATGTTCTCCCCATGCTTGTGTGGGTTTCCTCCAGGTGCTCCGGTTTCCTCCAACACTCCAAAAACATACTAGTAGGTTGCTTGGCTGCTATTAAATTGACCCTAGTCTGTCCCTCTGTCTGTCCGTGTGTGTGTCAGGGAATTTAGAAAGTAAGCTCCAATGGGACAGGAACTGATGTGAGTGACTTCTCTGTATAGCGCTTTGGAATTAGTGACGATATATAAATGCTGCAGATGATGTGAGTGTAGAGGTGCATTTCCTGCATCACTTTAACAGGTACCCTACATGCTCTCTGCTATTGGGGACGACACTCCACATAAAATAAATGTTCAGGGGCAGAGTCATAATGTTATAAGGGCAATACAGACAATTAGGAAGTCAAAGACTGAGAGCTATATAGTGGAAGTAGCAGGGGTTCCCCAACAGCACAGTACTAGTGATGTGAGCCCCATATCAAACTGGTGAAGAAAATCGGCTGTGCTTAAAGCGTATAAAGTCATGAACTCCCACTTAATGAATTATTGCAGTTGCCTGGGACTGAATTATTTAATTGACTTTAAGTAAAACATGCTTTTTGCTATTTAATATAAGCACAGGTAACTGCAACAATAAATTAATTGGCAAGTTCAAGGGCAGAGCATTTTGTAGCTGGTACAATTGATTATAAAACTGGTTTCCCTATAACATTTATTTGAGAATGTCAGAGTCCATGACCAGATGAAGCCCTGGGACTGCAGAGGCATTATATCATTTCATAAGTTGTCTGCGGTTTAAAAGTTCGTCTTAAAACTAGCAGGATTATTTTTCGTAAGTGGAGTTTGTTTGTCTACTGGTTTCTTTTATTTGTAAAACAATTAGGCATGCTCAACAGCAATGAATCTTGGACACTGTAGTTTCTAATTTCTGAAAACAAATTCAATGACAACATATTTACGCCATTGAAATGCTTAAACATGACTCTACTATCAAAGTTGACGACTGCATCTGAAAACTTTCACTGCCGGCTAGCCGAAAAAAACACCAAGTGATGATGATTAAGAGCACGGCGTTAGCTGCTAGACTGTCCCGACGACCTTATCTATTAGCTCGTATTGATGCTGAAGCTGAGCAGATATTGAAGCAATCAAAGGCATAAGGCTGAAAACTCAGTGTTGATTAAAAGTTGAGTAATGCATTGAATTTTCAAAAGCTTACAGACAGAGGGTCTGTGTTAACCAGCTTAACTCATCCAGTGCAATGCAAGTGTTCAGCTAATTGCTGCTCGATGTCTCAGCACAAACTAAAATATCAATAAAGAGTTTAACAAACACAATAAGCTAAAACATCATGAACCCCTAAGTTTCAGGAAAATGTCTGCAACTCAAAGAGTTTAAATACCCGGATAGTGCAAACAAGTTTAAGTTACAATATTAAAATATTTTTTGAACAATTTCAGAGTCACATTTTTTCTTTGTTTTATTATAAGTGTTGTACGAGGAAAATGTGTCCTGTACATATTTTTATAGTAACATGGTATATTACACCAAACAAAGCCCAATACATTATACCTAGCAATGTTTGGTATATTATACATATCACTGCTCAGCATATTATATTTATCAGTATCCAATATCATACTCAGTTCTTCACATGTTATAAATAAGATGACCATTATACACTGATATAATGTATATATTATATACAGAGACAAATGACATGACCAATGCAGCTCATTCCGGTGGCTAGTATTCAAAACAGAGCCTTGTCTGGTCGTAAGTATTCAAAAAAGAGAACATTCTGACTTCTGACAACTAGTATAATTAATGGACCTTTTTATGATGGGTAGTTAACAATATAGGCCCCTTTCTAGGAGGTAGAAAACAGTGATGGGTGACTGGTGGGTAGTTTGCATTGAAGCAAAGACCAATTTCTGAAGGTCCCTCTCTGGTGGTTAGTATACATTGAAAACTCCCTCAATGGTTATTATAATACACTAACAGGGGCAAACACAGGATTTGCAGAGGGGGGTTTCCACACCACGCCGCCAGTGGGCGTGACCATCATTTAGGGGGCGTGGCTATAATTTTAGAGAGAGCTTGGCTGCTCTCCAACTCTCCCTATCTCTCCCTATCCCCATAATATACATGGGCAATGCTGCATGCCGTGCGAAGTGTGGGCATGGTCCAGCCACCTCAATTATACAGTGCCCCAGGCTTGGAGGGGGGTTTCCAGGCACTAGGAAAACCCCCCTCTTTTTGTATATGTCTAAAGAACCTTCTCTGGAGGCCAGAATACAGTAAAGTAGATTCTTTTTTATCAGGTGGAACAGGTCATGTTGGTGGGTTTGCTTTGCAACATTTATTATTTTGTGACTTTTGAGAAAATGCTTATAGCTATATTTGTCTATTTGAGTCTATTCTTAGCAGCATAGCATATTTTACCACGATTCCCAAATCATCAAAATGAAAAAAACACCTTGTATAAGGATTGCTCTTTACAGCCTTATTAAAGTTACCTAGGGGACTGCTCAAACAAGTGTTTATATTGTTATTTTTACAGTAGCATTTTAAGGTGCTACAGTCCTTGCAGCGCCGTACAGCAGGGAACACAATAGACTCATGGACATACAAGGTAGGCAAAATAAATGCAGACATAAAAACAAAGGGTATGAAGGACTCTACTCATTAGAGAGCTTACATTCTAAGTGGAAGAGGGTGAGTGTGGCTTAGAGTAGAGACTGAGATAGTTGTGAGGGTGCATTAGTGTGAATAGTGTTATCGGGGATAAGGTCACCTCTAAAAAAGAGATGAGTTTTCAAACATCTTCTAAAGATTTGAAGGCTGTGGGAAAGTCTGATTGAGCGTGGTAGGGAATTCCATAAGTGGGGAGCAGCAGTGGAGAAATATTGTAGGCGGGAGTGAGAGGTGGTTACCAGAGACAAGACAAGGCGCAGGTCAGAGGTAGATCTAAGAGGGCGGGAGGGAGAGTATTTTGATATGAGATTGGAGATATATGCAGGGGTGGTGTAGTTGAGGGCTTTGTAGGTAAGGGTGAGTAATTTGATTTTGATTCTGGAGGACACAAGGAGCCAGTGATTTGCAAAGTGGTGCAGCAGATGTGGAGCAGTGAGAGAGGAAGATCAGTCTTGCAGCAGCATTTAGGATGGATTGAAGTGTGGATATATGGGTGTCAGGAATGTCAGATAGAAGGAGGTTGCAATAGTCAAGACGTGAGATGATGAGAGAATGGATAAGAGTTTTTGGTAGTATGTTGATTAAGAAAAGGACGTATTTTGGCAGTGTCTAGCCAATGTTGAATCAGAATTCACATGGTTCTTCCAGTCCCATTTTGTTCCATTTGGAACGCAGTGGCACTCATTTAGAAGTGGACATAGTTTTGATTCTTTTTGCATAAACTGCGTATGAACAGCCCAAAATGTGCACTCGTACATCCGAATTGCAATAATGGTGACTTTGTAACCGCTTCTGATTGGTTGTTTACTTATTGACACTGCCAGCTGATAATACTTAAATCATTAGCGACATGGCTATAATATACAAAGTTTCAGCTATCTATTCACACATATTAATTAACACTTCCATTTGGAGGAAAAGAAGATTCCCATTTGATTTTTGAAGGTGAAAACAACAGACGTTTCAATTTAATTTACTTTATATTAGGGATGAGCGCACTCGGATTTATGAAATCCGAGCCCACCCGAACGTTGCGGATTCGAGTCGGATCCGAGACAGATCCGGGTATTGGCGCCAAATTCAAAAGTGAAACTGAGGCTCTGACTCATAATCCCGTTGTCGGATCTCGCGATACTCGGATCCTATAAATTCCCCGCTAGTCGCCGCCATCTTCACTCGGGCTTTGATCAGGGTAGAGGGAGGGTGTGTTAGGTGGTCCTCTGTGCTGTTTAGTTCTGTGCTGTGCTGTGCTGTGCTGTGCTGTGCTGTGTTCTGCAGTATCAGTCCAGTGGTGCTGTGTGCTGTGCTCTGTCCTTCTGAGGTCAGTGGTGCTGCTGGGTCCTGTGCTGTGTCCTGTTCAGTCCAGTGGTGCTGTGTCCTGTGCTCTGTGCTTCTAAGGGCATAGTTATTTCCCCAATATTCCCCTGTGTTTAAAAAAATAAAAAAAAGTTTTTTTAAAAAATACCAAAAACTACTTTAATATTTTTTAATTACCACAAAATTTGCACAACCAATCCTGCAGTATAAGCCCATTGGTACTGCAATATTACCAAGTTCACACATTCAGCAGTAAAAGTCCAGTGGTACTGCAATATTACAAAGTTTACACATTCTGCAGTATCAGTCCAGTGGTGCTGTGTCCTGTGCTCTGTCCTGCTGAGTTCCGTAGTGCTGCTGGGTCCTGTGCCGTGTCCTGTTCAGTCCAGTGGTGCTGTGTCCTGTGCTCTGTGCTTCTAAGGGCATAGTTATTTCCCCATTATTCCCAAGTTTTTAAAAAATAAAAAAAAAGTTAAAAAAAATAAAAAATTTAAAAAAAAAAAAAATATATAATAATTATAACCAAATTTGCAAAACCAATCCAGCATTATAAGTCCATTGGTACTGCAATATTACCAAGTTCACACATTCTGCAGTATCAGTCCAGTGGTGCTGTGTCCTGTGCTCTGTCCTGCTGAGTTCCGTAGTGCTGCTGGGTCCTGTGCCGTGTCCTGTTCAGTCCAGTGGTGCTGTGTCCTATGCTCTGTGCTTCTAAGGGCATAGTTATTTCCCCACTATTCCCAAGTTTTTTAAAAATAAAAAAAAAGTAAAAAAAAATAAAAAATTTAAAAAAAAAAAAATATATAATAATTATAACCAAATTTGCAAAACCAATCCAGCATTATAATTTATAAGTCCATTGGTACTGCAATATTACCAAGTTCACACATTCTGCAGTATCAGTCCAGTGGTGCTGTGTCCTGTGCTCTGTCCTGCTGAGTTCCGTAGTGCTGCTGGGTCCTGTGCCGTGTCCTGTTCAGTCCAGTGGTGCTGTGTCCTGTGCTCTGTGCTTCTAAGGGCATAGTTATTTCCCCACTATTCCCAAGTTTTTTAAAAATAAAAAAAAAGTAAAAAAAAATAAAAAATTTAAAAAAAAAAAAATATATAATAATTATAACCAAATTTGCAAAACCAATCCAGCAGTATAAGTCCATTGGTACTGCAATATTACCAAGTTCACACATTCTGCAGTATCTTGTGCTACATATAATGGAGACCAAAAATTTGGAGGATAAAGTAGGGAAAGATCAAGACCCACTTCCTCCTAATGCTGAAGCTGCTGCCACTAGTCATGACATAGACGATGAAATGCCATCAACGTCGTCTTCCAAGCCCGATGCCCAATCTCGTAGTACCGGGCATGTAAAATCCAAAAAGCCCAAGTTAAGAAAAAGTAGCAAAAAGAGAAACTTAAAATCATCTGAGGAGAAATGTAAAGTTGCCAATATGCCATTTACGACACGGAGTGGCAAGGAACGGCTTAGGCCCTGGCCCGTGTTCATGACTAGTGGTTCAGCTTCACCCACGGATCTTAGCCCTCCTCCTCCTCCCCCCCCCTACAAAAAATTGAAGAGAGTTATGCTGTCAGCAACAAAACAGCAAACAACTCTGCCTTCTAAAGAGAAATTATCACAAATCCCCAAGGCGAGTCCAAGGGTGTTGGTGGTTGTCAAGCCTGACCTTCCCATCACTGTACGGGAAGAGGTGGCTCGGGAGGAGGCTATTGATGATGTAGCTGGCGCTGTGGAGGAACTTGATGATGAGGATGGTGATGTGGTTATTGTAAATGAGGCACCAGGGGGGGAAACAGCTGATGTCCATGGGATGAAAAAGCCCATCGTCATGCCTGGTCAGAAGACCAAAAAATGCACCTCTTCGGTCTGGAGTTATTTTTATCCAAATCCAGACAACCAATGTATGGCAATATGTAGCTTATGTAAAGCTCAAATAAGCAGGGGTAAGGATCTTGCCCACCTAGGAACATCCTCCCTTATACGTCACCTGAATAACCTTCATAGTTCAGTGGTTAGTTCAGGAACTGGGGCTAGGACCCTCATCGGTACAGGGACACCTAAATCCCGTGGTCCAGTTGGATACACACCAGCAACACCCTCCTCGTCAACTTCCTCCACAATCTCCATCAGATTCAGTCCTGCAGCCCAAGTCAGCAGCCAGACTGAGTCCTCCTCAATACGGGATTCATCCGAGGAATCCTGCAGCGGTACGCCTACTACTGCCACTGCTGCTGTTGCTGCTGTTAGTCGGTCATCTTCCCAGAGGGGAAGTCGTAAGACCGCTAAGTCTTTCACAAAACAATTGACCGTCCAACAGTCGTTTGCCATGACCACCAAATACGATAGTAGTCACCCTATTGCAAAGCGTATAACTGCGGCTGTAACTGCAATGTTGGTGTTAGACGTGCGCCCGGTGTCCGCCATCAGTGGAGTGGGATTTAGAGGGTTGATGGAGGTATTGTGTCCCCGGTACCAAATCCCCTCGAGATTCCACTTCACTAGGCAGGCGATACCAAAAATGTACAGAGAAGTACGATCAAGTGTCCTCAGTGCTCTTAAAAATGCGGTTGTACCCACTGTCCACTTAACCACGGACATGTGGACAAGTGGTTCTGGGCAAACGAAGGACTATATGACTGTGACAGCCCACTGGGTAGATGCATCCCCTTCCGCAGCAACAGCAACAGCTGCATCAGTAGCAGCATCTACAAAATGGCTGCTCATGCAAAGGCAGGCAACATTGTGCATTACAGGCTTTAATAAGAGGCACAACGCTGACAACATATTAGAGAAAATGAGGGAAATTATCTCCCAGTGGCTTACCCCACTTAGACTCTCATGGGGATTTGTGGTGTCAGACAATGCCAGTAACATTGTGCGGGCATTAAATATGGGCAATTTCCAGCACGTCCCATGTTTTGCCCACACCATTAATTTGGTGGTGCAGCATGACCTCAAGAGTGACAGGGGTGTGCAGGAGATGCTTGCGGTGGCGCGCAAAATTGCTGGACACTTTCGGCATTCAGCCAGTGCCTACCGCAGACTAGAGGCACATCAAAAAAGCATGAACCTGCCCTGCCATCACCTCAAACAAGAGGTTGTGACGCGCTGGAACTCCACCCTCTATATGCTGCAGAGGATGGAGGAGCAGCAAAAGGCCATTCAGGCCTACACAGCCACCTACGACATAGGCAAAGGAGTGGGGATGCGCCTCAGTCAAGCGCAGTGGAGACTGATTTCCGTGTTGTGCAAGGTTCTGCAGCCATTTGAACTTGCCACACGAGAAGTCAGTTCCGACACTGCCAGCTTGAGTCAGGTCATTCCCCTGATCAGGCTGTTGCAGAAGCAGCTGGAGAAAGTGAGGGAGGAGCTGGTAAGCCATTGCGATTACACCAAGCATGTAGCTCTTGTGGATGTAGCCCTTCGTACGCTTTGCCAGGATCCGAGGGTGGTCACTCTTTTAAAGTCAGAGGAATACATTCTGGCCACCGTGCTCGATCCTCGGTTTAAAGCGTATGTTGTGTCTCTGTTTCCGGCGGACACAAGTCTACAGCGGTGCAAAGACCTGCTGGTCAGGAGATTGTCCTCTGAAGAGGACCGTGACATGCCAACAGCTCCACCCTCATTTTCTTCCACATCTATGGCTGCGAGGAAAAAGCTCAGTTTTCCCAAAAGAGGCACTGGCGGGGATGCTGATAACATCTGGTCCGGACTGAAGGACCTGCCAACCATTGCAGACATGTCTACTCTCGCTGCATTGGATGCTGTCACAATAGAAAAAATTGTGGATGATTACTTTGCTGACACCATCCAAGTAGACATGTCAGACAGTCCATATTGTTACTGGCAGGAAAAAAAGGCAGTTTGGAAGCCCCTGTACAAACTGGCTCTATTTTACCTGAGTTGTCCCCCCTCCAGTGTGTACTCGGAAAGAGTTTTTAGTGCAGCGGGGAACCTGGTCAGTGAGCGGCGAAGGAGGTTGCTTCCTCACAACGTTGAAAAAATGATGTTTATAAAAATGAATAATCAATTCCTCAATGAAGTACAGCACTGCCCTCCAGATACTACAGAGGGACCTGTGGTTGTGGAGTCCAGCGGGGACGAATTGATAATGTGTGATGAGGAGGAAGTACACACTGTAGGGGGAGAGGAATCAGAGGTTGAGGATGAGGACGACATCTTGCCTCAGTAGAGCCTGTTTAGTCTGTACAGGGAGAGATGAATAGCTTTTTTGGTGTGGGGGCCCAAACAAACCAATCATTTCAGCCAAAGTTGTTTGGTAGGCCCTGTCGCTGAAATGATTGGTTTGTTAAAGTGTGCATGTCCTATTTCAACAACATAAGGGTGGGTGTGAGGGCCCAAGGACAATTCCATCTTGGAACTTTTTTTTTTGCATTATATGACCAAGCAACAGTCGTTTGCCATGTTCAAAAAGTAAAACCAAATGTAAAAAAATTCAAGAAATTAAACCAAAAGTAAAATGCCGTGTCATAATTTAAAACAAGAGGTATTGACGTGCTCTAAAACTACTGTATTGTTGTTTATATTTTATAAACACTACACTTGAAAGCTTGAGTCTTTCAATAGAAAAGTAACTGTCCATTGCACGAATATTTGCAACAGGGACAATTTTAGGGTTAAGAAAGTCAACTAATAATAACACTTCGACGCTGTGTGTCTTTATAAACACTACACTTGGAAGTTGGAGGAGGTATTGTGGCCCCGGCACCAAATTTACTACCGGGGCCACTCCACTGTGCAGTCCATATTTAGGTGTATCAGATATTAAACAACGGTGACAGTTGATGCCCAATTTTTTAATTATATTGTGGCCTCGGTACCAAATTGTGTACCGGGGCCACCCCACTACGCAGTCCAGATACTTGTTTGGTGGAATTCAGACCAGTTGAGGGTTTTATTATTATATTGTGTGGACCACTCTATCTATACCACACTACAACTCTATACCACTCTATTTCCTACTTTAATTCTATTTCATACTTTAATTCTATTTCCTACTTTAATTCTATTACTAATTAATTACCATAAAGAGGAACAAAATAAACCAATTTTACCAAAAATATAATATGACTTAGACTTACAAACACTACACTTTAAAGATCGTGCCTTTAAATGAAAAAGTCAGTCTTCATTGCACGACTATGTGCAACAGGGACATTTTTTTGGGTTTACAAAGTCAAACAATAACACTTCGACCCTGTCTGTCTGGGGTCTCTCAATGACGAATTGTCTGTACCATGTTTGGAGGAGGTATTGTGGCCCCGGTATCAAATTGGGTACCGGGGCCACCCCACTATGCAGTCCAGATACTTGTTTGGTGGAATTCAGACCAGTTGAGGGTTTTATTATTATATTGTGTGGACCACTCTATCTATACCACACTACAACTCTATACCACTCTATTTCCTACTTTAATTCTATTTCATACTTTAATTCTATTTCCTACTTTAATTCTATTACTAATTAATTACCATAAAGAGGAACAAAATAAACCAATTTTACCAAAAGTATAATATGACTTAGACTTACAAACACTACACTTTAAAGATCGTGCATTTAAATGAAAAAGTCAGTCTTCATTGCACGACTATGTGCAACAGGGACATTTTTTTGGGTTTACAAAGTCAAACAATAACACTTCGACCCTGTCTGTCTGGGGTCTCTCAATGACGAATTGTCTGTACCATGTTTGGAGGAGGTATTGTGGCCCCGGTATCAAATTGGGTACCGGGGCCACCCCACTATGCAGTCCAGATACTTGTTTGGTGGAATTCAGACCAGTTGAGGGTTTTATTATTATATTGTGTGGACCACTCTATCTATACCACACTACAACTCTATACCACTCTATTTCCTACTTTAATTCTATTTCATACTTTAATTCTATTTCCTACTTTAATTCTATTACTAATTAATTACCATAAAGAGGAACAAAATAAACCAATTTTACCAAAAGTATAATATGACTTAGACTTACAAACACTACACTTTAAAGATCGTGCCTTTAAATGAAAAAGTCAGTCTTCATTGCACGACTATGTGCAACAGGGACATTTTTTTGGGTTTACAAAGTCAAACAATAACACTTCGACCCTGTCTGTCTGGGGTCTCTCAATGACGAATTGTCTGTACCATGTTTGGAGGAGGTATTGTGGCCCCGGTATCAAATTGGGTACCGGGGCCACCCCACTATGCAGTCCAGATACTTGTTTGGTGGAATTCAGACACGTGGAGGGTTTTTTAATTATATTGTGGCCTCGGTACCAAATTGTGTACCGGGGCCACCACACTACGCAGTCAAGATAGATAGATGCGTATTGCGTATCATAGATAAAGTACATTCAGTGGTGTGGGGCAAATTGAAAAATATTCAAAATGCACTGACATTATCAAAAACAAGAGGTTGTCACACGCTAAAACTCCAACATGTATATGATGGAGAGGATGGAGGAGCAGCCGTATGTGTAGTGTAATGCAGATCTGTTGAAGGTTTTTTATATATTTTATTGTGGTGCCCAGTGCCCACTCCTCTACGCAGTCCAGGTACAATTATTGGTGCGAATCATAAAAGTTCAGGGTTTTTAAGATATTGTGGTGACCCACTCCTCTACGCAGTCCAGGTACAATTATTGGTGCGAATCATAAAAGTTCAGGGTTTTTAAGATATTGTGGTGACCCACTCCTCTACGCAGTCCAGGTACAATTATTGGTGCGAATCATAAAAGTTCAGGGTTTTTAAGATATTGTGGTGACCCACTCCTCTACGCAGTCCAGGTACAATTATTGGTGCGTATCATAAAAGTTCAGGGTTTTTAAGATATTGTGGTGACCCACTCCTCTACGCAGTCCAGGTACAATTATTGGTGCGAATCATAAAAGTTCAGGGTTTTTAATATATTGTGGTGACCCACTCCTCTACGCAGTCCAGGTACAATTATTGGTGCGAATCATAAAAGTTCAGGGTTTTTAAGATATTGTGGTGACCCACTCCTCTACGCAGTCCAGGTACAATTATTGGTGCGAATCATAAAAGTTCAGGGTTTTTAATATATATTGTGGTGACCCACTCCTCTACGCAGTCCAGGTACAATTATTGGTGCGAATCATAAAAGTTCAGGGTTTTTAAGATATTGTGGTGACCCACTCCTCTACGCAGTCCAGGTACAATTATTGGTGCGAATCATAAAAGTTCAGGGTTTTTAAGATATTGTGGTGACCCACTCCTCTACGCAGTCCAGGTACAATTATTGGTGCGAATCATAAAAGTTCAGGGTTTTTAAGATATTGTGGTGACCCACTCCTCTACGCAGTCCAGGTACAATTATTGGTGCGAATCATAAAAGTTCAGGGTTTTTAAGATATTGTGGTGACCCACTCCTCTACGCAGTCCAGGTACAATTATTGGTGCGAATCATAAAAGTTCAGGGTTTTTAAGATATTGTGGTGACCCACTCCTCTACGCAGTCCAGGTACAATTATTGGTGCGAATCATACAAGTTCAGGGTTTTTAATATATTGTGGTGACCCACTCCTCTACGCAGTCCAGGTACATTTATTGGTGTGATTCATAAAAGTTCAGTGTTTTTAATATATATTGTGGTGACCCACTCCTCTACGCAGTCCAGGTACATTTATTGGTGCGAATCATACAAGTTGATGGTTTTCTTATTATATATATTGTGGTGACCCACTCCTCTACGCAGTCCAGGTACATTTATTGGTGCGAATCATAAAAGTTCAGGGTTTTTAAGATATATTGTGGTGACCCACTCCTCTACGCAGTCCAGGTACATTTATTGGTGCGAATCATAAAAGTTCAGGGTTTTTAATATATCTTGTGGTGACCCACTCCTATACGCAGTCCAGGTACATTTATTGGTGCGATTCATAAAAGTTCAGGGTTTTTAATAGATATTGTGGTGACCCACTCCTCTACGCAGTCCAGGTACATTTATTGGTGCGAATCATAAAAGTTCAGGGTTTTTAATATATCTTGTGGTGACCCACTCCTCTATGCAGTCCAGGTACATTTATTGGTGCGAATCATAAAAGTTCAGGGTTTTTAATATATATTGTGGTGACCCACTCCTCTACGCAGTCCAGAAAGATACCTTGTTGCAACGTTTTGGACTAATAACTATATTGTGAGGTGTTCAGAATACACTGTAAATTAGTGGAAATGCTTGTTATTGAATGTTATTGAGGTTAATAATAGCCTAGGAGTGAAAATAAGCCCAAAAACTTGATTTTTAAACTTTTTATGTTTTTTTCAAAAAAAATCCGAATCCAATACCTTAAATCCGAACCGAGACCTTTCGTCAAGTGTTTTGCGAGACAAATCCGAACCTCAAAAATAACGAAAATCCGGATCCAAAACACAAAACACGAGACCTCAAAAGTCGCCGGTGCACATCCCTACTTTATATTTGCATTTTATATTTGTGCTTGTATTTAATCATACTTTGCATGGAAAATGTGACATTCGCATTAATTAATACATGTCCAGACAATATCCTCTCTTGTGTATATGACACATCATTATATCATTGTTCTCTGTACTAATATAATGCGACTCGCATTTGCTACTAACATTGTCAAGTCACAGCTCTACGCTATCGTTGTGCTTTTGTGTGGCTTTAGTATACACCATACTTGCCAACTCTCCTGGAATATCCGGGAGACTCCCGAAATCTGGGTTAGTCTCCCGGGAGAGAGGGCAATTCTCCAGATTCCCGGGCGGCTGTGGGAAGTAAATGGAGGAGGCGGGGCTTATCAGCATCACGGACGCGTCATTGTGGCCCCACCCCCTAGTTTTATTGGACGAAAAAGGTGGTGACAGCTTTGCAGGCGGGGCTAACGGCGCGATTCTTCGAGCCCCACTCCCCCACACCCACCTGACCCCCAGACCTCCCGGGACTTAACCTGCCAATGTTGGCAACTATGGTATACACATTTGTACGTCTGACATATGTCTGGCACAAATGTTGAATGCATCTTGAGATGCTTGTGAATAACTTTAGGCACATAAATGCACTTTTCATGCTTGCATCTATTCCTACACGCATTCTGGACACAAAAGCGCCCACCTCTCAATAAACCCCCTTGATGTGCACATTCCGACTCTACGCTAATTAATTGCTCTTTTAAAAGTGGTTTCCGCACATTGACAAGAAACACAGTGCAGAGAATTGTACCCCATGAGGATGTACAACGGCACGGGAGTACACACAAATCAGTACGGCGAGCCAAACTAAAAAAAAGCAGCAGTCAGTGTTGTGACTGTGGGATTGAAGCTGTATCACAGCTTGACAATACAGTTTAGAAAGGAACAGTACAAATTGTTTCCTTTGCATGTTCTTTAAGGGTTCTTGTTTCCAGAAGGGCAAATTCATTATCCGGCTGCAAATTAACTAACATCAAACAAAGTTCTAAGGTGCTATAAAACAAATTGGACTGTCTCCCCGGAGTTGCATGACTGGTAGCCTTGTAATGTCAGAGTCTTTAATGATCAACAGAACCACAGGCCTTAACCACTGAAAGTGTTTTGCCTAGGAAGTAGATGAAGAGGGCTATGGTCTTTGTCACTGCTGCAGGGATATTTCAGTACTCTCAAACACTGGATGAAATCGCATAGGACTATAAACAGTAAAACCCCTTCAGAGGCTGTATGTCAACAACAAAATTAGGAAGGGTTTTTTTTTTAGTACTTGGCTAGCTGCCTAAATCGATTTAGCTTTTTGGCAAATTTGCTTCACATATTGTTTTGTGCTAAATTTCAACTCCTCGTATGTATAATTTAGGCTAATAAGTCACTTATGTTTTTTATCCCAGGAGTGGAAAATCAAATCCATTTTTGAACGCAGCAATAATCTTGTCCTTTGTTAAACACAGAAGGCCTGAGTCATTAAGGCAAAAAAGGAGCAAATGTTCTCTGGGACAAACCATGTTACAATGCAAGGGGTGCCAAGTAGTTTATTATTTTGCACATAAGTTAAATACTGGCTGTTTTTTCATATAGGACACAAATACTTGATAGCTTTATTTTTACACTAAAATTTTAAAGTTGATCCACAACATACCCTGTCCAAGCTATAAATCTGTCCCCACATTTTAAATTTACCCCCCCCCCCCCCCCACCAATGCAACATGGTTTTGCCCAGGTACAAAGTTACTCCTTTTTTATGCTTTGCTCTTCATAATGACTCAGAACCCTTAATCAATTTTATAGCACACGTTAGTAGAGTTAGTTTACAATATAATATACATTTTCTGATTGTTAAATATTTTTTGCCCAATCATTAGTCTAGCTTATAGGGGCATATTCAATTGTCCGCGTTACTCGGAAAATTAACGCGGCTTGCGCACTATTACCATGAGCTGAAATCCAGCTTAGAATTACCGTAATACCGTTAATATTTTTAAGGCCGCGGGAAACGCGGACAATTGAATATGCCCCATAGTGTTAATTATTTCACCTAGGCTTTTAATTGCACACAGCAGAGGAAGCCACTTCTTGAACTGAACCTGTATCCTGATCACTGGGTACTAGTGTGTCTTCGCTTTAGTGACAAAGTAATGCTACCACAGGCTTTGTGCACAAGCCACAGGCAGCCAATGCACTTTAACATTGTCCCTGATCTCCCACTGATATATTTATTTTCTATTTTGCAAAACAGTAAGAACATTTATATTAATTGGATTATACAGGTAGTTCTGTGTTATCTCTTGTCAAGGTCATCCGTGCAGCACAGAGAATGGGGAAGGTCCAACTCCCTTTGCCGCCCTCAGCAAAGCACCTGTATTGTAATCCACAAATAGGTTGCTATTTTGCTTCAATAAAAATAAAAGTACCACATGCCTCACTTTATTATTGGTTCAACCCACAAATAACTGTCTCCGCTGTCAACAGGCACACTAACTGCATTACCACCTAATCAGAAGTTTTACTGTCTCTGCTACTTCCACTCCTCAGAACCCACTGGCGGATCCAGAGGTGCAAATGCCCCCTTCCCCCTCCAGCAGCAATCTTCATCCCATTAAATTGCGGTGAAGAGGTCAGATGATCGGGAAAAAGGGGGAGAGGCCAGATGGGACAAACCAATCAGAGTGAAGGAGGGATGTGGCTATGCAGAATCGTCCATCCCCCAAAGAAAGTCTAGGTCTGCCTCCGCCAGTCCAGTGTGTTTACACCACTCCATTTGACGCTTGTCATTAGTCTTGGTGATGTAAGGCTTGCATGCAGCTGCTTGGCCATAGAAACCCAATCCATTAAGCTCCCGCATTATGTGCTTACATTAATGCCAGTGGAAGTTCGGCACTCTTCAGCAATGGAATCAGCAGAGTGTTGGTGACTTTTACAGACCGTGCACCTTAGATGTCATTGACCCCACTCTGTGATTTTATGTGGTCCTCCGCTTAATGGCTGAGTTGCTGTTGTTCCTAAACGATTCTACTTTCTAATAATATCACTTACAGTTGACCGTGGAATATCCAGCAGGGATGAAATTTCACAAACCATCTTATTGCAAAGGCATAGTGTTCTTCAGAACGACCCATTATGTATCACAAATATTTGCAATTGGAGACTGCATGGCTAGGTGCTTGATTTTACACACCTTTGGCAAATGGGTCTGATTTAAACATCTCAATTCAATAATTAACAGGTGTGGCCAAATACTTTTATCCACGTAGTAGGTGTATATGTATATATATATATATATATATATATATATATATATATAAACAGAAACAGACATAGATCACCATGTACAGACTGGGGTGTAAGAGGGGGTTGCCTACATTGTATAGACAAAAAAAACAGGGATACTCTGCACTCTCCAAACACATAATTAATGCTGCACTAAATACTGTTCTATATTAAAAACAGGGAATGTTAGTTCCACATATTGCAATATATGTTTACGCTGACCAACTCACGCCAAAGTCTTCCCAATCTGGTCAGTCCTAACATGATCAAATGCTATGCTATTTTATCTGGGCTTAAGGCTTACCTGCACACAGCTTTTAAAGACAAGTCTTTCCCTATCACTAGCAGCCATGGGAGACCTGGGACTCACCTGACACAAGTTGGAATTAATT
Source organism: Mixophyes fleayi (assembly GCF_038048845.1). Lineage (NCBI taxonomy): Eukaryota > Metazoa > Chordata > Amphibia > Anura > Limnodynastidae > Mixophyes > Mixophyes fleayi. The sequence goes on along the minus strand of NC_134411.1, from coordinate 83,403,310 downwards.
AATGTAAAGAATGGGCTGCAAGAGTGATGGGACTTACATTGTATAAACAGAAACAGACATAGATCCTCTGCACTCACCATGTACAGACTGGGGTGCAAGAGGGGGTTGCCCACATTGTATAGACAAAAAAAAAAAACAGGGATACTCTGCACTCTCCAAACACATAATTAATGCTGTACTAAATACTGTTCTATATTAAATATCTACTCCCCTGGTGTGTGTCCCCGCTCCTCTTTCCCCTGCTGTTTTTCCCCGCCCCTATATTATTTAAAACCATTGTGAAGAGTTGTGGCCACTTTGGTCTTGCTTATCTTTGCTTGTCTGCTGCCTGCCCCCGACCTTCATCATGCTCCTGGATTATTGCTTTCCCAATGGCTAGGTACCATGCTTGATTCACATGAGCAGCCTCCCAGTGAGACTCCTTTGAGGTCCATGACCAATGGTCTATAGGCTTGGAGTTCAAGTCCACTTGCAAGGACCTCTGGTGAAGAGCGAGAGAAGATCAATGAACTCCCAGCCCCAAAGAGGCTCTTAAGTTGTGGAGGATCATTTACTCATCTCTAATAAGATAGGAGATAAGTACTAATAGTGTATTAAAAAGATGATCTATGGTGTAAATATAACATAATGTGATTATGGCAAACAATGTTTTGCCTTTAATTAAATTTCTATTTTAAACATGTCCATCAATATCGCAGAGAATTGTTGATTTTCCAGAACTGCACTTCGTTACTTTTACTCCCATGTTTTGCATCTCATAGCAAATATACACTTATTAGTGAATAAATCATGGCGCTATTTAGGCTGCATATTTCCCCTCGTTTGAAGATCTAAACTTTATTTAAAATTAAGGATTTAACAAAATAATGGAAATCTACAGTATAGAAAAGTACTTATGCTGTAAGGTGACCCATCATAAAAGGAGGAGGATGATCGGGATATATGCGGGATTCAATTTCACTCATTTTTATTTTCTCATCAACAGCAGTTTTTCTGCAAATCCATATGTCAAAGCCTATTTTAGCAATCAGTTGAGGAGTTCAGAGTGTTTCCTCAAAACCCACTTTTCATCTGAAGAACAGACGAGCCAGGACTTCACCTCTGCTATTTCCACAAGACTTCATTTACTGCCGGCATTCTTAGAGGGAAGGCAGACGTTCCAAATTCTTTCCTTTTACAAATGAGCCAACCCAATCAGTAAATGCCAAGAATCCGATCATGACACTGTAATTAATTTAAAGGAACACAGCTTCTTTATATAAGACAGACCAGCTGATAATAATCTGTATCTTTAAAATATTTTTTTTAGACAGAAAGAACTGATTTTATTTACAAACGCAGCTCTCGATCACCACAATGTAAACTGCACACATTGCCAGCCGTTATGATAAGGAATCTCTGGTCATTTCTCCCATCTATGAGGTGCAAGAAAAATTTGCAGATATTTCAGTCCCAACTTTAGCATTATGTGTCTCCATGGACTGTTCTGGAGACACGTCGCTCTGAAGTGAAACCCTTCCGAAGTAACAGAGTAGCCTGCGGTATTTTTAAAGGAGATAAAAACGAAAGTCAGGACAATTACAGTCTGCCTAAGGAAAAAAGGTAAAACTGTATGTACAAATATTGAAGAAGTTTTGTTGGTACCAGATTCAGGAACTGCCATAAGTGTTATAGTAAACAAAAGTTATAAAAGTAGAATTCGCAGAAGACAAGTGCACTCTGCAACATAAAAGAGGGACTGTAATAGCGACGTCTACCTGTTGTCAGCAACTATATGTCTTAGACAGAGCCGGGACTAGCGAGCTGTGGGCTCCGAAAAAAGGAAGCGGGGAGGAGAGAACCATGGCCCACAGCGCCCATAGTTCCAACCCGCTGCATCTGCGGTGCAGCGGGCCCCATTGTCTCCTTGGGCCCCGGAGCACCCCACCTGCTGCACCAATGATAGTTCTGCCACAAGTCAGACTATGGAACTGTGGTGCAAGCCTTTAGGACGTCTTGGATACGATAATGCTGAAACTCCTGAATGGGATGGCAGGGAGTTATCCTGATAAACCAATTTGTGAGCGGTGCATCAAAGGTAAGGAGAACACACAACACTTCCCGAAATCAGCGACAAGAGCTGAGGCGCTATTAGCATTGGTGCACACAGATGAATGTGGTCCTATGGAGACTGAGTCAATTGGGGTTCACCACTACTTTATGACATTGATTGACTATTAGACGAGGATGACTCAAGTATATTTTCTTAAAGCAAAAAGTGAAGTTATACATAGGATCAAGGAATATAAATCTCTGGTGGAAACTCAAAAGGGTCATAAGCTAAAAGTTTTAGGATCTGATAATGGAAGAGAATACCTGGACAAGAACTTTGTGGACTTTCATCAAAATCATGGAGTTCAACATCAGTTGACTATGTCGCACATGCCTGAAAAAAAATTATGTAAGTGAGCGTGCAAATCGTACAATAGTTGAGAGAGCACGTACGATGCCATGTGACACTGGCCAAGAAAAGAGATTTTGGACTGAAGCAGTACAAACAACAGCTTATCTGAAAAAACTATATACCCGATGTTGCAGTGAAAGGCAAGACACCAATTGAAGTGCGGTCTGGAGAAATAGGGTCTATAAATCTTAGACTGTTTGATTGCAAAGCATTCGCACACATTCCTAAAGTGAGAACGTGTAATTGGACTTTAAATTACAAGTCTGTGTTTTGGATATTATCTTGAGAGCAAAGGCTACAGGCTTTGGGACATTGTGAATGAGACACTGTGTGACATCATATTCCATGAAACAACACCATCTAGTGAAGAAATATGATGTGACGGTCAAGAAAATACTTGACATACCTACATTCTCAAATGTCAGAGACTTTAAATCTCGACAAGCCACAGGAGAAAAGAACTTCTGCAAAAAGCAATGAGGGAAAACCTCCAAGGAAATACTGTAAGGAATATGCCAACTTATACACTTTGTTAAGTCATTGCCATATCTACATTGCATGATTTGTTGCTCTACAAGTCAGATTTTGAGTCTGCTTTCCTAAATGGAGAATTAGTTGCGGAAATCTATATGGAACCTTGTAGTTCTATGTGACCAACCCCCTGTCCTGCTGCAGGGGACTGATATGTAGGGAGTTATCGTAACTCTTCAGGACTTCCTGTATTGTCTAGGATGTCCTGGTCTGCACGCACTTATTTATTCCCATTGCTGGTGGTACTAGGTAGCCAGCAGATATTACATTTATAAAAACACAAGATATGCTAATATCTTACTTAACTACTCTCCAAGAATACCCAGGAGACTCCTGAATTTCAGGGAGTAATACAAGATTCTCTGGAGAATAGGCCACACTCTCGTATCCCGCTTCTCCTTCTAGTGAAGTAGATGAAAGCTTGATGGACGTGGTTCTGTCTTCACTGCGCAAGAGCGGGGACATATGAGCAAGTGCGGTGGTATGGGAGAGGCCCATGCACAGTGAAGCCTGTTCCGTACATACACAGGGAAGTTGGGGGGTGTCGAACAACTGAGCACCAACCCAATATCACCAACGACTCTTAATATATTTTTAACTTACAAAATGGTGTGCATTGGCTCCTTTGCATAGCATAAATATGCATCTTTTAAATAGAGATGAGCGGGCTCGGATATCTGAAATCCGAGCCCACCCGAACGTTGCCGATCCGAGCCGGATCCGAGACAGATCCGGGTATGCCCGCCAATTGCAAAACTAAAACCGAGGCTCTGAGTCATAATCCCGCTGTTGGATCTCGCGATACTCGGATCCTATAAATTCCCCGCTAGCCGCCGCCATCTTCACTCGGGCATTGATCAGGGTAGAGGGAGGTTGTGTTAGGTGGTCCTCTGTCCTGCTATATCTCGTGCTGTGCTGTGCTGGGGAAATAACAATGCCCTTAGAAGGACACAGCACAGCACAGCACAGCACGAAAAAATTTAAAAAAAGTCATAAAAAAAATAAAAAAAAAATAATTGTAAAAAAAAGAAATTAAAAAAAAATATCCAAAAACAATCCTGCAGTATAAGTCCATTGGTACTGCAATATTACAAAGTTCACTGATTCTGCAGAATAGACAGGGAATTAGTGGAAATGATTGTTATTGAATGTTATTGAGGTTAATAATAGCGTAGGAGTGAAAATAAACCAAAAAACTTGATTTTAACACTTTTTATGTTTTTTTCAAAATAAATCCGAATCCAAAACCTTAAATCCGAACCAAAACCTTTCGTCAGGTGTTTTGCTAAACAAATCCAAACCCAAAATCTCAAGCAAATCCGAATCCAAAACACAAAACACGAGACACCAAAAGTGGCCGGTGCACATTCCTACTTTTAAATAAAAAAGCATCATGTCTGGAAAATACTAGTAATGATTAAAACTTAATTAGCTGCAGTTTCCAGTTACTGAATATTTAACCTAAGTAACCTGTAAGAATGTAGCATTTCCATCTCATTTTGCAAATAATCATCACAGATCAGTTGCCCAGAAAGAATTAATGTAGTTTAGTCCGTATTGAGCTTATTTGCAACACATCTTGCCTACCGCTAGCGAGGATTATCAACATATTCCATTCATTCAATTCATTTCATATTTATCTCATTCCGTTTCAAAGTATTCTAAGGGCCAGACATCGGGCAAGGAAAGAGATGAAGGTCATAAGTCGTTGACTGGTTTCAAAAGACTTGTTACAGAGAGTAAAGAATAGAGAGCTTTGACGACTTTTTGGGAACTGGCTATCAAAGCATACGTAATGTAGCTTTTTCCTTTTTTTTATTTTAAAATTATTCACAGTTTGACACACAGGAATTATCCAGATCACCACTGGGTTGTATTTCAGAATTAGCATACACAGGAACAAGTGGTAGAGTCTCTTTCAAGAAAATTAATTCCTCATCTGAGGTGGTAACAGCTGCGATCAGTGTGGTAACTGTGCATCTGTGCTAAACATCCATTAAAATAGGGAACTGGTGGAAAAATATACTTCTAAGCAGATTAACTCTTAACCCCTTCAAGGCTTCCAACGGTTTGCAATGCAAGATCCGCGGAAGTGATTTTCTTCCTTTCCAATGCACTTTTACGACTTGTTTTAGTTAATAAAAATAAATACATTTGGGATTAAAACATGGGGCTTAATATTGTTTATGGTTTTTGTACAAAACTATATCAGAAAGTATAAAAGAACAGTGTGACAATAATTTGTTCTGGTATAAATCCAGATATTCAACAGAAGAGAAGGAGAAGGTTTGATGGTGCTTTACTATGGAACATTTAGGAAAACGTGTCGTAATGGGTTACAGCACCTTACCTGTTCACTTTTTACTAGAGATGGGCGGGTCCGGTTCTCCGAGAACCGAACCCACCCGAACTTTGGGTATCCGAGTACCGAGCTGAGCAGCTCGGTACTCTCCCGCCAATTCCGAATCCAAATCGAGGCCGAACGTCATTGTGACGTCGTCGGATCTCGGGACTCGGTTCTCGCGATACTTCAACTTTATAAATACACGCCTCCACAGCAATCCATCGCCATTTGACAGAGGGAGAGAGCAGGGTGTAGTCATAGGCTAATTAGAGCAGGGACAGAGAAAGAATACAATATTGTTCTTGCAATTGCTCTAACCAAAATCGCTAGTGCAGAGAGGAGGATAGAGGTTTATTATTTTTTCTTCATATTTGGCACTCCCCAGCGCTTTTGGGTTGTCCCCCATAATTGTGCATTAATATTTCTGGCTGTCAAAAGTCATATCTGTCAGCAGTATCTACTCAATAAATGTTAGCACTCCTCAGTGTTTTTGGGGTGTCCTCTCTAATTGTGCATTAATATTTCTGGCTGTCAAAAGTCATATCTGTCAGCAGTATCTACTCAATAAATGTTAGCACTCCTCAGTGTTTTTGGGGTGTCCTCTCTAATTGTGCATTAATATTTCTGGCTGTCAAAAGTCATATCTGTCAGCAGTATCTACTCAATAATTTTAAGCACTCCTCAGTGTTTTTGGGGTGTCCTCTCTAATTGTGCATTAATATTTCTGGCTGTCAAAAGTCATATCTGTCAGCAGTATCTACTCAATAAATGTTAGCACTCCTCAGTGTTTTTGGGGTGTCCTCTCTAATTGTGCATTAATATTTCTGGCTGTCAAAAGTCATATCTGTCAGCAGTATCTACTCAATAATTTTAAGCACTCCTCAGTGTTTTTGGGGTGTCCTCTCTAATTGTGCATTAATATTTCTGGCTGTCAAAAGTCATATCTGTCAGCAGTATCTACTCAATAATTTTAAGCACTCCTCAGTGTTTTTGGGGTGTCCTCTCTAATTGTGCATTAATATTTCTGGCTGTCAAAAGTCATATCTGTCAGCAGTATCTACTCAATAATTTTAAGCACTCCTCAGTGTTTTTGGGGTGTCCTCTCTAATTGTGCATTAATATTTCTGGCTGTCAAAAGTCATATCTGTCAGCAGTATCTACTCAATAAATTTTAGCACTCCTCAGTGTTTTTGGGGTGTCCTCCCTAATTGTGCATTAATATTTCTGGCTGTCAAAAGTCATATCTGTCAGCAGTATCTACTCAATAAATGTTAGCACTCCTCAGTGTTTTTGGGGTGTCCTCTCTAATTGTGCATTAATATTTCTGGCTGTCAAAAGTCATATCTGTCAGCAGTATCTACTCAATAATTTTAAGCACTCCTCAGTGTTTTTGGGGTGTCCTCTCTAATTGTGCATTAATATTTCTGGCTGTCAAAAGTCATATCTGTCAGCAGTATCTACTCAATAATTTTAAGCACTCCTCAGTGTTTTTGGGGTGTCCTCTCTAATTGTGCATTAATATTTCTGGCTGTCAAAAGTCATATCTGTCAGCAGTATCTACTCAATAATTTTAAGCACTCCTCAGTGTTTTTGGGGTGTCCTCTCTAATTGTGCATTAATATTTCTGGCTGTCAAAAGTCATATCTGTCAGCAGTATCTACTCAATAAATTTTAGCACTCCTCAGTGTTTTTGGGGTGTCCTCTCTAATTGTGCATTAATATTTCTGGCTGTCAAAAGTCATATCTGTCAGCAGTATCTACTCAATAATTTTAAGCACTCCTCAGTGTTTTTGGGGTGTCCTCTCTAATTGTGCATTAATATTTCTGGCTGTCAAAAGTCATATCTGTCAGCAGTATCTACGCAATGGATTCAAAGCAGTCCACATATGATCTAAATGAGCAACCAGGTTCTGTCACCAGTCCTGATGTTAGTGTTCCCAGTACGTCATCTGGCCAAGGCGATGTCAAACAACAGAGTGTTTTCAAATTAGTGCAAAAAACAAAAACCCAAAAAAAATTTACTGTATTGAAGCGAAAAAGAAGTGTTACTGAGCAAAAGTTAAGTGACGATAAAAAAAAAATTGCAAGCATGCCATTCTACACACGCAGTGGCAAAGAGAGAATGAGGCCTTCACCTTTGGCTATTAGTGGCAGATCCCAAAAAGTTACCCAGCCTACAATTGGTGCACAACTACTGTTACGCATCAAAGCCGAGCTGCAAGATAACAGTGAGGCATTACAGGAGAATATTTGCTCTGATTCACAAATGACAACAATCCCTGTGGAGAGTCCATCCAACAGTGGGATGTCTAGTTGTGAGCATTCTGCTGATGTGTGCCTTAATAGCCCGAGTGTAGCCGGTGATACCCAAATTGAGGATGCCACTTTGGAATTAGAAGAGGATGAGGGGGAGATTTGTGTAGGCGACGAGGGCGCTAATGAGGATGTTGATGAGGGTGAGGATTAAGCTGAAGATGATGACGATAACATCTTTTTAAAACTTTCTATGTAAGTGTAGGGTGCAATCTACCCCCAAAGAGGAAAGGGACTTGTGGCATTTCCATATCACATATCATCTTGAAAGGCTGCTGTTAGGGCAATTTATCCTTAAGGGTAGGGTGTCATAGACAGAGTGACCCCAAACTGGCTTTGTCCATTTTTCATAATGTACAGTCTATAACGGCTGAATTTTTTGGTATTTTATACAAGTGGAGGGGGGCCTAGAGAGACAGAAACCAAACTGGCTTTCTCCATGTCAATTAATATTGTACAGTCTATAATGGCTGAATTTTTTGGTGTTTTATACAAGTGGAGGGGGGCCTAGAGAGACAGAAACCAAACTGGCTTTCTCCATGTCAATTAATATTGTACAGTCTATAATGGCTGAATTTTTTGGTATTTTATACAAGTGGAGGGGGGCCTATAGATGCAGAAACCAAACTGGCTTTGTCCATTTCAATTAATATTGTACAGTCTATAACGACTGAATTTTTTTTTTTTTTAAACAAGTGGAGGGGGGCCTATAGAGACAGAAAGCAAACTGTCTTTTTTCATTTCTTTACATATTTAACTATAAGTGTAGGGTGTAATATACATTCAAAGACGATGGCTGCATTGCCAATATGCATAGATGGAGAGGAAGACAATGTGTTTTGTGTGTAGAATAAATGAAGGCCTACCAACAAAGAATTAAACTGTTTTTTTGGATGATTTATTACCTCAACAATTAGATTACTTATCTCTAAAACAGTTGGAGCACTAAATTGGGTTAATTTAGTCCCAAAAACATGGATTTTCCAACAAAATAGCAAAACAAAACCAAACAAAACCAAAACCAAAACCAAAACACGCAATGGCGGTTTTGCAAAACCAAAACCAAAACCAAAACACGACGGTAATCCAGATCCAAAACCGAATCCAAAACCAAAACACGGGGGTCAGTGACCATCTCTACTTTTTACCTGTTTACCAGTTTTCTTAAATGATCCTTACTCTGTTTTCTTAACTTATAGATGGAGCAGTAGTCATCCCAAAAAGAACTGAATATATATCAGGCTGGCAATATGCCCAACAATTCTGCAGTTAGGCCAAGTACTCACGGTCAAATCTGATAGTATGAGATAACTCTTGATACACCTGTATAAATGAAAAAAGAAAAATATATATACTGTTTTGGGAAAAGTCTCAAAAGTACCAGCCTTTGGTTAGTGACACAGGACCTGATTCATTAAGGAAATTTAAGCAAGAAATTGAGTAAGTTTTCATACTTAAGTTTTCTGGAAAAAAACATTTTGCTGTGCAAGAGGTGCAAATTAGTTATTATTTTGCACTGGCTGTTTTTTCATGTAGCACACAAATACTTGATAGCTTATTTGTACACTGAAAGTTGATCTAGGAAAAAAAACAGTATTTTTCTTATGTGCATAACAATAAACTAATATGCACCCATTGCATTGTAACATTGTGGTTTTGTCCAGAAGAAAACTTAAGTAAAAAAAATGAGTACTTTCCTTAATGAATCAGGCCCACAGTGTTTAGATGCAACACATGGGTCTCCGCTAGGTAACCGAGTTTTGAACGTAAATGAGCTTTAATCAGCTTCAGCAAAACAGGTAATGAAGTGTTTGAAGGAAAACGACAAACACCTAGTGCCCATTCAGGGCATTGCCTCACTTCTTTGACCCTCTTTACCAAATGGGCAACTAAGCCACTGTTAGGAACCCCTCCAGCCGGCACAACACAACCCGGAGTCTACTCTGCCAGTCAGGTGTTCACTGGCGCCCCTGATGGTGGGGACAGACTGGGCTGCAGACTGACAGAGGGTCGTGAAGTGTGTACCGGCTGGGGAGAACCCAGGCAAGAAGAGTCAGGTCCACGCAGAGGTCAAAGGCCGGCAGCAGGTAACAGTAACAACGAACAAGCTGAAGTCAGAGGTCACAGGCAAAGTAGCAGAACGGGTAAAGGAGCCAAGGATCAGGGTCACAGGAAACACAAGCGAAGTCAAATACGAAGCCAAGGGTCATACATGGGAAGTCAAAACGTAGATACAGGAAACAGGAACTGGAACAAGCAGGTCAGCAGACTGGAGCACAGAAGCTATAACCGGCAATGAGGCAGCAGACCTCATTGCCCTAAATACCAGTGGCCACCAATCAGAGCCTAGCTCTGAATTAGACACAGCCCCCAGCATAATTTATAGGTTGCATTAATTAGCCCACAGGCTAGAGAATATGGTGAGCGCTGCGCCCGGCTTCCTCTCACTGCCGGGACGCAGCGCTGAAGCGTCTCCTTGTTGCCCCGGCAACGGCCGGGTCAGGGCCGGAAGTGACGTCCCGGTCGCCATAGCGACGGCCGGGACGCAGGTGAGTGAGTCGCGGCGGCTGGGCACCGCCGCGGCTCGTAACAGTACCCCCGCCTTGAGGAGGGGTCGAGGGACCCCGACATCCAGGTTTTCTTGGGAACCTCCTGAAGAATTCCTTCAATTGTTTAGAGGCATGGAGTTGTCTCCGCGGAACCCAAGATCGCTCTTCTAACCCGCGGTTCTTCCACTGCACCAAGAAGTGCACCTGTCCTTGCACTTTTTTGGAATCTAAAATCCTTTGAACCACATATGTTAGTGGCTCACTCGAACTTCCCCCAGGCACAGTTGAGGATTGGCTAGGATGCAATACCGGCTTCAACAATGAACAATGAAATGTGTTCGGAATTTTTAGTGAGCTAGGAATCTTCAATTTAAAAGCTACCGGATTGATCTGTTTGGTAATCATGAACGGCCCAATAAATTTAGGCCCTAGTTTTTTACAAGGCTGCCTGAGCCTAAGATTTCTAGTTGATAGCCATACTTTCTGGCCCACTTTGAATGAGCAGGTGGTACGGTCGCGATCCGAAAATTTTTTGGCCGACAATGAGGACTTTTTCAAGGAGGACTGAACTTTCCCCCAAATTACTTTCAGATCAGCAGCTGTGGAATGAATCTCCGGAATACCAGCAGATTTGAGCGAGTACAGAGAATTAGACCTGGGATGGAAACCGAAGTTACAGTAGAACGGGGAAGTTTGGGTAGATGAGTGAGATGAGTTATTGTAGGCAAACTCTGCCCAAGGCAGCAAAGAGGACCAGTTGTCATGGAATTCTGAGGAATAACATCGGAGGAACTGTTCAAGTGCTTGGTTAACCCTTTCAGTTTGCCCATTAGACTGAGGGTGGTATGCAGATGACAGACTGATCCGGATTCCGAAAAGGGTGCAGAAGGATTTCCAGAATTGTGCTATGAATTGTGAACCACGATCAGAAACAATATCGGAAGGAAGTCCATGGGGCCGGAAAACATGTTGTATGAAGAGAATGGCCAGATCTCGAGCTGTAGGAAGCCTGGTTAATGGAATGAAATGTGCCATTTTGCTGAAACGGTCTACCACAACCCAAATAGTATTATGTCCTGCAGAAGGTGGCAAATCAACAATAAAATCCATGGACAAATGTGTCCAAGGTTTTGCAGGAATGGGCAATGGAAGCAATTGACCCACCGGGCGAGTCCTGGGGACTTTGTTCCTGGCACAAACCTCACATGAGAGGACATGACTTTTGACGTCAGCGGACAAGGATGGCCACCAGACCATACGGGAAAGGATCTCCAGCGTCTTATAAACTCCAGGGTGTCCAGCAGACCTACTAGTATGCGCCTCTGCAAGAACCGCCTTCCTTAGATGGACTGGAACAAAAAGACGTTGCTCTGGAGTAGTATCAGGGGCCAATCTCTGGAATCTCTGAAGTGTGATACTCAGATCTTGGGTTAATCTAGCATGGATTATGGAAGGAGGAATAATAGGCTCTGGGTTAGAAACTGGAACGTGGTGTGCCAAGAAACTTCTGGACAGAGCATCTGCCCGGACATTTTTGGAACCCGGTCGATAGGTGATCAGGAAATTGAACCGGGTAAAGAATAACGACCAACGGGCCTCTCTGGGATTTAGACCTTTGGCCGATTGTATGTATTGCAAGTTCTTGTGGTCGGTAATGACAGAGATCTGATGTGGAGCACGCTCCAGCCAATGTCGCCACTCCTTGAAGGCCCATTTGATTGCCAACAGTTCTTTATTCCCGACATCATAGTTGGCTTCTGCTGAAGAGAACTGACGGGAGAAATAGGCACACGGGTGTAGACGATTAGTATGAGGGTCCTTCTGTGATAGTATGGCCCCAGCACTGACGTCAGAGGCGTCGACCTCAAGAACAAATGATTTAGCTGGATCCGGGTGTCTAAGGACCTGAGCGGAGACAAAGGCTTTTTTCAGGCTTTCGAATGAGGCTACTGCTTGAGGCGACCAATTAGTCGGATCCATTCCTTTACGGGTTAGGGCGACAATGGGAGCCACGATGTCCGCAAAACCTGGAATGAACCTTCTATAATAATTGGAGAAGCCCAGAAACCTCTGCACCGCCTTAAGGTTGTTTGGTTGCACCCAATCTAGAATAGCCTGAACCTTAGTTGGATCCATGGAGAATCCCTCAGAAGAGATTATGTAACCTAAAAAGGATACTTTCTGCACCTCGAACTCACACTTTTCTAGTTTGGCGTAAAGGTGGTTCTCTCGCAATCTTCGTAGAACTTGTTTGACGTGATTTTGATGTACCGACAGAGATCTAGAATAGATGAGGATATCATCTAAATAGACGACCACGAAACTACCAAGAAATTCCCGAAGAACCTCATTGATTAAGTCCTGGAATACTGCAGGTGCATTGCTAAGACCGAACCGCATAACCAAATATTCATAATGGCCAGAGTGCGTATTGAATGCCGTCTTCCATTCGTCTCCCTCCTTGATACGGATGAGGTTATACGCTCCACGAAGATCGATTTTTGAGAAGACAGTAGCACCTCTCAACTGATCAAATAATACGGAGATGAGCGGAAGGGGATAGGTATTCTTGATTGTAATAAGATTCAATCCCCGGTAATCAATACAGGGTCTTAGTCCCTTGTCCTTTTTGGATACAAAGAAGCATCCTGCTCCTACGGGAGATTTAGATGGCCTGATGAAGCCCTTCTCCAGATTTTCTTCAATGTATTCCTGCATGGACTTGGTCTCCGGACCAGAGAGGGAGTACAGGCGGCCCTTAGGCAACTTGGAACCAGGAATAAGCTCGATGGCACAGTCGAAGTCACGGTGAGGTGGTAAGGTGTCAGCAGCTTTCTTGGAGAACACATCCCAGAACTCATGATATTGTGCGGGAAGCTGCTCCGGAATAGACTGAATCACCCGCAAAGGCAGTGACAAGCAGGACTGTGTACAGTAAGAGCTCCACTGGACAATTTCTCCTTTTACCCAGTCCATGACAGGGTTATGACGGGAAAGCCATGGGTGGCCCAAGATCAAGGGAACTGATGAACAATCGATAAGGAGGAAGGTTATTGACTCTGAATGGAGAGCTCCGATTTTTAATTGTAGTGGCGAGGTCTCCCAGGAAATCTTGCCACCAGGCAACGGACCTCCATCTAAGCCACAGACAGTAATAGCGGACTTGAGTTCTACCATCGGAATTTTAGCAGCGCGGGCGAACCCGATGTCCAGGAAGTTGCCTGCAGCTCCACTATCAACGAAGGCGGACAGGTCCATTGAACGAGCACTAAACGTGAGCTGTGCAGGGATCAATAAGGCGTTTTTCGGGGAGACAATCTGCAGACCTAGGTGAACTTTCCCCTCGTTCCATAGGCATGCTCTTTTCCCGGCTTATTCGGGCAGGAACGGGAGAAGTGGCCTTTTGTGCCGCAATAGAGACATAAGCCCTGTGATCTTCTCTTGTCTCTTTCCTCAGGGGAGAGACGATACGCTCCCAATTGCATGGGTTCCTCACCATCCGTGGGAACAGGAATGAAGCCGGATAGATGTGTTGATGTCTCCTTTTCGGCTTTCCGCTCTTTAAATCTCCTGTCGATTTTAATGGAGAGGTGCATCAGATCCTCCAGAGAGGTAGGAGATGGGTACTGTACCAAAAAGTCTTTGACCTGTTCCGACAGGCCAAGACGGAACTGACTCCGCAAGGCAGGATCATTCCATCCACTATCAGGTGACCATCTACGGAATTCAGCGCAGTATTCCTCTGCCGAGCGCCGGCCTTGTTTCAAGGCCCGTAGATGAGCTTCAGCGGAGGCAATACGGTCCGGGTCGTCATATAATAGACCTAACGCCTCGAAGAAAGCGTCTACTGACTGCATGGCAGGACTGGTCTGCAGCAAGGAAAACGCCCAGGACTGGAGGTCACCCTGTAGAAGGGAAATGATAATCCCGACTCTTTGATGCTCTGACCCAGAGGAGCGGGGTCTCAATCGGAAATAGAGCTTGCAGCTCTCCCTGAAATTCCGAAACAGGGACCTATTTCCAGAGAAGCGATCCGGCAAGTTCATCTTAGGTTCACAGACGGAACTTGGAGTGGGTTGTGACACTTTTGCGGCTTCTTCTTGAACAGACAGACGCTCAGCCAATCCCTGGATCATCTGATATAAGGACTCAACATGGGCTGCTAGGGCTTGTGCCGGAGACGGTGAGGATCCACTTGCATCCATTCCAACCTCGTCTCCGTGAGTGGGCCGGTTATAATGTTAGGAACCCCTCCAGCCGGCACAACACAACCCGGAGTCTACTCTGCCAGTCAGGTGTTCACTGGAGCCCCTGATGGTGGGGACAGACTGGGCTGCAGACTGACAGAGGGTCGTGAAGTGTGTACCGGCTGGGGAGAACCCAGGCAAGAAGAGTCAGGTCCACGCAGAGGTCAAAGGCCGGCAGCAGGTAACAGTAACAACGAACAAGCTGAAGTCAGAGGTCACAGGCAAAGTAGCAGAACGGGTAAACGAGCCAAGGATCAGGGTCACAGGAAACACAAGCGAAGTCAAATACGAAGCCAAGGGTCATACACGGGAAGTCAAAACGTAGATACAGGAAACAGGAACTGGAACAAGCAGGTCAGCAGACTGGAGCACAGAAGCTATAACCGGCAATGAGGCAGCAGACCTCATTGCCCTAAATACCAGTGGCCACCAATCAGAGCCTAGCTCTGAATTAGACACAGCCCCCAGCATAATTAATAGGTTGCATTAATTAGCCCACAGGCTAGAGAATATGGTGAGCGCTGCGCCCGGCTTCCTCTCACTGCCGGGACGCAGCGCTGAAGTGTCTCCTTGTTGCCCCGGCAACGGCCGGGTCAGGGCCAGAAGTGACTTCCCGGTCGCCATAGCGATGACCGGGATGCAGGTGAGTGAGTCGCGGCGGCTGGGCACCGCCGCGGCTCGTAACAGCCACTTGCAACTTCTGCTACAATATAAAGTCCACAGCCCTTGCATTTCTGAAGTTTCTCCTTAGCCAGTAAATATCATGGCTGAGCCATACAAGACAACTTTTTAAATTGATTGATGGTGCATTCTCTTCCTCACCCATACCCATAATTGTGGCATCAGGCAGCAGTTGTGATGGTAAGTTCAACTCATGGTTTTCCACACATAAATGGCCAATGACCGTCGCCTCTCCTCCACTCTGATCGCCTCTTCCCACTCCAGAATCCAAGACTTCTCCTGTGCAGCCCCCTTCACTGGAACGACCTCCCTCGCTCCATCCGTCTCTCTTCTGATCTGTGCTCCTTCAAACGGGCACTTAAAACTCACCTGTTCCTCAAAGCCTACCAACCTTCCACCTAACCTCCTCATCTCCTCCGCTCGTTCTCCCCTCTCTCCTCCCGACCCCTGTTCTCTCCCCGATACTTTAACTGGCTCCCCTTTGTGCCTGAGTTTTGTTTACCCTCCCTTAGGATGTAAGCTCGTTTGAGCAGGGCCCTCTTCCCTCCTGTCTCCATACCTGTTCTTCTGCTCCGTCCTTACTGCATTAGCCTGCCTGGAGTTTCTGAAGTATTGGTATTTTTGTTTATTGTTCAGTAATGTTTTACCCTGTATAGTCTGTTTGTGCTGTGTACGGCGCTGCGGAACTCTTGTGGCACCTAACAAATAAAGGATAATAATAATAATAATAATAATAATAATAATAATAATATACATAGGAAACATGAATAAGATATAGGAAAAACATGTCACGTGGCTGGTTCTGATGATTAATAATATTTACAGTGTTCTCCTGAAACACGGATTATGAAAAGTCTTGTTTTGATGTATTCTCCCTGCAGAAAATATAGCAATAGCCCATGGCTGACTAGCCAGGCGAAAAAAAAAGCCAGAGAATAAACTCTCAAAGAAAGGTGACAAAAAAACAGGCCTCTCAAACATACCTTTCATTGCCTTTAATTATGCAACTGAGCGACATGAATTAAACAAAAATTACATTTAGGTTTCCTGTGACTTCTAGTTGTTGCAATTACCTAATTGCTGACAATATTTATCATATTAACTTTGCTAAGCATCTGTGGATTTGTCAGTAGCCACTGTTTTTCTCTCCATATCTTACAACCATGATGGGAACATATGGAAGCCATAAAGATGTTTAGAAGAGTTCTTGCTTTAGCTGTAAAATCTGCACAGCTGCAACCCAAGATATTGGACAGGTTTATCCCTGACATGAACAAGGCTCCGAGAATAAGACACTCTATTTCTATCTGATATATTATTTTGTACATTATTCAAGAGTGAAACAGAATTCACACCTCTTGGCGACATTGAGAAATGGATTATACAGCAAATGTCTCCTATCCAACTCCGACAGCTATTGTTTTATATTTAATAAATCAAAAATGCCTATATGTTAAAAATAAACAAAAAACTTGTCAACTTTTATTTTGTTACTGTATTCAGCTTTCACTTTTATTGGTATTTTATTGTGCAATTTTCGGCTCTAAAGATAAGTGAGATTGTGTTTGTGTCTGAATAAAGCTCTGCTGATTGGTTTACACCTATCCGCTATTAAAGTTCTTTCAGATGCTAACTAATGTCTTGAAAGTGCATTAAAATTTGAGGTATGGTCTCTTCAGGGTTAATAGCCAACTTTGCATTCTTTTTAACGCCACGTTTAAAAATTTTGAACACAGCAAGCACTATTTCATACGCTTTAATGCCCGCAACCCAAGGGCGGAACTCGTACATTGTCGGGGACATCTTCTGAGCAAATGTACATGTTCTCATGTGCTGCTCATAAGAGTCCTCCGCTTTGCTCTTTGGAGAGGAGTGTGGAGGCCTCTGGGGGAGCGGAGCATCGGAGTTGGACCCCCCCTTCACATCCGGTTCCGATAGCTGCTTCACTCGCTATTGTTACACCTCCGGTGCTACCAGTACTATAGATTGCATTTAATTGTATAGCAACCACCAAAAGCACATTGAGAACATGTTAAAATGCATCACTAAACACCAATAAAGGCCACGTTAGTTTGATAACATTTTGACAGTTTTTTTCAGTGCAAATGTGTAAAACAGCCCAGAATGAAGCTGTTTCATCTTGAGTGTTAGACATATTTAATGTAAAATTAAACACAATTCTTATTTGTTTGCTTGCTTATAACATATTGTGGCAAGAAGACCCTTCTTGTGACAGGGGCACCCTTAAGACATCAGTCACACGGACAACTTCTTGCTTAAAATAAAATGCTTTTTTTGTTCCATCACAATAAACACAGAATCACTCCTTTGTCAGGATGACACCAGGCAACCTACCACTTACTAGTTCACCGGCCACTAGCTGGCATCGGTCGCAGTGCACAATTTCACAGTTCAGGTTTTTATACATGAGACTCCTCCCACAGCCTTGGCTTGACAGACAGGTGACACTCCCATCTTGCCTTGTCAGCTTTCTGCTGCTGCAGTGGAAGAGACAACTCAAAGCATGTAGGTTAAATTACATTTCTTACTGACACTTTGGTCTGTAGCCTTTTACCTGTAGACTGTCAGGCAAATAGCTTAATCCTCTCTTAGAGGCCTGTGGCAAACTCCTCTCTTTGTTACCATATGTACTCTATATCCCATTGGCCAGACCAATCCTAGAACAGGTGTAGTGGCATAGTGGGCTACCTTGGACTGGGTCACTGGGCCATCTGCATTTTTTCCTTTAAAATTTTCCAAATAGGCTGCTGAGCTGAGTCTCGTTCCCTAAGCTAAAATTTGCCAGCCAGCCAGCCCCTGTTTACAGGGGTCACTTGCTGGTTGAGTCTACTAATACATTTAGGTCACTTTGGATTCAATATACACAGAGATGCCGAATGATTCATGATTATGGATTAAATTTCAGCGATTCTTAATTTGCGTCCAAAAATCAAAGAATAAATTATGCCCACTGGATAATCTAATTTGAGTTAGAGATGTTCACTGACCCCCGTGTTTTGGTTTTGGATCTGGATTAACTTCGTGTTTTGGTTTTGGTTTTGACAAAACCACCTTAGCGTGTTTTGGTTTTGGATCCCTGTTTTTTTTCTAAAATCCCTAAAATCACAAAATTTTGCTTTTTGTTTTTTTGTTCCTACATTATTATTAACCTCAATAACATTAATTTCCAGTCATTTCTAGTCAATTTTTGTCAAGTGACAAGAACACTGCTACCCCTCCTATATCTGTATGAGCAATGGCACTGAGCAATGTCACTGGAGACTGGAGAGTGACAAGAACACTGCTACCCCTGTTTCTTTATGAGCAATGGCACTGAGCAATGTCACTGGAGACTGGAGAGTGACAAGAACACTGCTATCCCTGTTTCTGTGTGAGCAATGGCGCTGGATGTCCTGGGGTCAAATGTGTTTGTCTTCTTGGATTTCGCTCTAACTATTAGTATAATTTAAAGATGGAAAATTTCTTGTGAATATTCCAACTTTACAATCGATTTGACAAACCACTTCTGCTTTTGACCAATAGATCTATAATATTAATTGACCTGTACTATAGCTACGGGCAGTACGGAGGCTCAGTGGTTAGCAATTCTGCCTTACAGCACTGGGTTCATGAGTTCAATTCCCGACTATGGCCTTATCTGTGAGGAGTTTGCATGTTTGCCTGGGTTTCCTCCCACACTCCAAAAACATACTAGTAGGTTAATTGTCTGCTAACAAAATTGACCCTAGTCTGTGTGTGTTAAGGAATTTAGATTGTAAGCCCCAATGGGGCAGGCACTGATGTGAGTGAGTTCTCTGTTCATCGCTGTGGAATTTGTGGCGCTATATAAATAAATGGTGGTGATGATTATACTATAGCTGCCATTTTTTCAGCCTCTATCTCTATGCAGCTTCCTATATACACAAAATTAATAACCTATAACTTTGATATTTTAAAATTCTTTCTAATCCGCTATATAGAATGTGCCTCCATGGAATTTCTATTTGCAGTGTACTCAGAGGCACAGACAGCAAAATTACAAAGACAGATTTACTTAGTCACAGCAAAATAAATGTTTTGTTAACACTGTAATAAATTCCACTTGGCTCCCGCATTTACTATTTGCGAGAGATGTATTGTCTATGTACAACAGCTTTTTCTTGTTGAAATGGCCCAATTCAGAACAGATTTTCAATAATTTGCTGTCGGGGGTTACACATCTTCTGCAAAATTTGCTGATTCAGACTTTAAAAAATGTTGCCGGTATCTCAAAGCTATTTACTTTAATAAACAGAGCCCTTGGCAGCCCCAGCAGCATCACTGATGTTAAACGTTTGTTCCTGCGATAATGATCTAGCTTAGGATACCTATTGTGCCGTTAAGAGCTGAAAATTCTCAGCCTCGGAGTCACATCTGTCAAACGCAAGAATGATAATCTGTGGAGATCTCTCTGTATCACAGTATTGGCTTTGTAATTGCAGGTGGCTGAGAAATATTGAGGGCAGGCTTGTGATCAGTTCTCATTTAAGACAAGTACTCCTTGAGGATAGTTAAGTTGTACCACTTTGCAAAGTGCATATGCTTTTAACAAGGGAAAGGCTAGCAAGGGTGGCAGAGGGGCAATCACTTTCAGGACAGTCTTGTACTTATAGCTTAAGGCTGTAACTAAGAGAAGGGCCAGGTGTCCTTGTTTGCTGCAGGTAGTGGTGTGATCAGCAGGGCTTTAACTTGATGTAATACACAAGTGATGTTAATATATCTAGGAATCCTGTAAATAATATCTGTCTAAACAATAAGTTCTGATGTCATCAGTTATAATTGTTGAGTTTATAAGTAAAAATGCATCCTGTACTGGAAATTATTATGGATATTAAGTTGCCTGGGATTTGTGTGACCTATAAGTAGCGCCTCCTGGTGGCAGAAGTGCGCAACTGCGTTTGTGCATTACTTCTGCCTTATCTCATCTGCACTATAGTTCATTGTGATCACACCTACATGTGCAGGACCACCTGTAGTCCCACATTGACCCATACACACCATATACCCGTACATATACAATGCAAAGAAACGAAGCTATAGAAGGTTATTTGATCTAAGGGTATCATCAGGTAGGTCGGGATCACGGGGGGGACTCACGGGGGAATGGGGGCCACATTAGCCCAGGGGCCTCCATTCCTTTAATCCTGCCCTGGTTACAGCTGCGAAACAGAGAGACACGGACATGTACGCAAGCAATGTTCATGAGATAGTGAGGGCAAGGAGCACTTATTATAGCTTCCGACATTGGGGAGGGAACTGGGCGGGGAGGCGGTATTTTGCGTAGTCAATGTACACTAGGGGCGTGCCAAACACAAACGCACACAGCCCTGAATTTGATGAATTACGTGCTTAGAATACGGAGCGCGAGCTGCGACACAGAATGCGCGCCCTAATGAATCAGGCCCAAGATCTCTTACCTCTCTGTCTGTAGATATTACCCAGTATTGTTTTATTAATGTTTGTCCCCAATTGTAAAGCGCTACGGAATTTTCTGGTGCTATATAAATAAATGTTGATGATGATGAAGATTTGTACATTTTGACTTCTGCTGCTTAGCGCTTTTGTCGCTGTGCAGTTCCCATGGTTGATTTACCTTTCAGCCTCAGCTGTCCTGTTCAGCTGGGGCTACACTTACAATTTTTGGCTTGCAACAAATAGCTTAGTAATGTCATATGAAGCTACAAGTTAATTCTGCGTATGCAACTTTTTATTCCGGTGAGCACTGCCTTCTTATCTCTTTGTCTGTATTACCCATTATTTTTGATTATTGTGTTTGTCCCCAATAGATGCAACACAAAAAATGTTGGTATACAACTTTAGCAGACTGTTGTATCAGAGCCAGTTGTGAGAGTGGCATCTTACATTGGGCATGACTATTTACAATTTATTCTACATGCCTAATGCAAAAATCATGTGTAGCGTATCCCTTACCGGTGACAAGCTCCTAGCCGCTTACACGCTAATGGGTGGCTCATTTTCCAGTTCTCCCCAGCAGCCTCCAGACTTATACAGTATATGCTGGTCTCAAACAAAGGGGGGTTAATATGGGTTGTCCCTAGACCCAGAACCTTTGTATACTTGGTCCCAAGTCTGTGGCTTTGACGTTTGTCCCGGTCTTGTCCTTAGTTGAATTATGACTTGACTGCCATAGGCTACCAGATGGACAATTCTGAAGGGGAATAGGCCTGCTATAGGCAGAAGACCAAGGTATTGTGCTGTGCAGTGTCTCTTTCCAACTAATGGGATCATGTGTGCCTGTTAACCCCTTCTATTCCTGCACCTCTGTTTATTTGTTCCTCCCTGTTACCTGCCCAGTTCTTGACCATTGACTTGTCTTACTAATGGCACTCAACTTTGACTTGTATGACTACAGATGGAGCATAATTAAATTTGATCGATCTGCACCCTGCAAGACGAGGAGCACGCGATATCTCACTCCTAACTAACCCGTCCACTCCGCTATATTGCAATTTTATTGCTTGCTCATGCAATTTATCTAAAACAATCATGCTCCCTCTGTGCCCGTTCAGACATTAACCCTTCACCTGCTGCTGAGTACTCTAATTTACCTCCGCTGACCCCTCTATTGCATTGGCCACCTCTTGCTCTCATATCTCACGTTACTTTGTCCTCCGAGTACCATTGCTCTATTTACCTATACATTTCTGAATGTCCCAGGTTACTCGTTACTCCTTCAACCCCTGTAACTACTTATGGATTGCACTGCGCTAAATTGACCACTGGAGGCTATGTTTAGTGTACCGATCAGAGAACTTTTTATTAGTAGGTCAAATGGTCACAAGGAGAGGATCTCTCTGCTATAGTTTCCCTTGAGCAGGCAGGATATTCTCTGCCTGAACAATCCAAATCATATTGGTTATGTAGGTCTGGTTACAGGGATAGAGTGTAAAGCGAGGGGGTTGGACAAGGAACTATACGTCATTGTGGTCTAATAATTACAACTGGCTTCAATGCAAAAAAGTTAATTTACATTATTAACTGAAAAGGGTATAGTTAGCACAACAGACGTGCTGTCAGTGTGGACACATTCTAAAACAAAGCATTCTATACCCTCTATATCTGTCGTATAACTGTTTCTTCTAATCCTTTAAAGCAAAAAAATTACAAGTACAGCACATTGAAAACATACAACCTTTATACTTAGTAGACAAAATGTTTTCCTTAACCCTCTACGTTCCAGTAACATCACCATGATGGAGTCTATTATGCCAATTAAGACTTGCAATACATGGCATAAGTATTCTTATTTCCACAATGCTTGCCACCGAATTGCAAACACCCTATGCAGACATACAAACAAAAACACATTTGGAGCTAGATTTACTAAGCTGCGCGTTTGAAAAAGTGGGGATGTTGCCTATAGCAACCAATCAGATTCTAGTTATCATTTTGTAGAATGTACTAAATAAATGAAAGCTAGAATCTGATTGGTTGCTTTAGGCAACATCTCCACTTTTTCAAGCCCGCAGCTTAGTAAATCTAGCCCTTGGTTTCAGCAAATCAGCCCTTCGTTGGCTGCAGGCCAGGTAACCAGGAGCGTTGATTACTAGGAAGAGCTTTGTGGTTGGGCTTAGCTTGGGAAGGTCTGAGCTGCTGATTGACGAGCTGTGAGCTTCTAAACCTTTAATCTGACAATTGCTTAGGAGAGTTCAAGCATCTAGTTTGGGTGAAGGAGTTTTACTCTGTTGGACTACTTTATGAAGGGCCCCCTCGGCAACCTAGCCACGGCTTGTAGGCTCAAAATAAATATATTGTAAGCAGCGCATATCAAATATAAATAAACTTGAAATAGGTGAACTAATTTGGTGTCTCTTCTCTTCCTAGAACATGAGGGGGCTGAGATAGAAGCAGTTGTAGGACCTCTCTTATCCAATCTCCATTACTAGGAAGTCTGATGGAGTGTTCACTGTGTAAAATATAGTAATTTAAATTACAAAACTACTGTCCTTCACAATATTGCCTTCCTGTCCACCCAAAAGGAACCATTAAAATAACTTCTAAATGTGCACTTAGCTTTGCTTTTTTGTGATCCTCTTCTCTGTCATCCCATAATTATTATTTTTGTTGTTGATTTGTATGGTGCCACAGTGCTCTGCAGTGCCAGACATAGGAGAAAACAATTAATTATATTACATTGTCCAAATGTTGCTTCGTTTGTGAAATTGTGTCAGAGCACTAAGAATGGGCGTTCAAAAACCCATAAACTGTGACTGCTAATAAAGCTGGGTGAAACAATGCTATCAATGTGTTACCTCCTGAAAGTGAGAACAACGGGCCTGATTCAATAAGGAAAATTAAGTAAAAAAAAATTGAGTAAGTAGTGTCCTGGACAAAACCATGTTACAATGCAAGGGGTGCAAATTATTTTTCTATGTTGCTCATGTTAAACACTGTCTGTTTTTTTCATGTAGCACACAAATATCAACTTTAAATTGCAGTGTACAAATAAACTATCAAGTATTTGTGTGCTACATGAAAAAACAGACAGTATTTAACATATGAGCAAAATAGAAAACTAATTTGCACCCCTTGCATTGTAACATGGTTTTGTCCAGGAGACCACTTACTCAATTTTTTTACTTAACTTTCCTTAATGAATCAGGCCCAACGTGAGCCAAGAAAAAAAAATTATTTACAACACATCTAATATAAAACCTTAGGCCCATAGCCCAAAATGCCTATAGCCCAAAATGCCCATAGCCCAAAATGCCCATAGCCCAAAATGTTCCCATAGCCCAAAATGATCCTCAAACTGAATTATAATACATGAACTGAATTTCAGTTTGTTCTTCTGTAGTCGGTAGTAATGACAAAACCTGAAACTGCATTATGGTTACGTTCTGTTTTAACAATGTGTAAATTTGCAGATATTTGCTGTAAAAATTGTAAAAATATACATTATTTTTTTTCCATGAAATACAATTATTAGGATGTTGTTAATGTCTACTGAACATAAAATACAATTTTACAGTTGCCTCTGATTGCAAACGCGTTCTAGCTTGAATATGAGACTGTCATCACTACTGTTCAGGACTTAGACTAGTCCTGTAGCTGGAGCAAGAGATACGGCAGAAAAACAGGTAACTTTAAGAGAGAGAAGGGGTGGAGTCTTTTTGACACCTTTAAAGTAGCACCAGGGTTTCAGAGCTGGCTGGTCACCCTAATTTATTGTAGGCATTGACTGGTAGCTGTTTTACTGCATCTGCTTTCCTTGCCAGCATTTTAGTTATAATTAAAACTGTGACTTTAGGGTGCCAAAATGTAAACTGTATTTGTGTCGCTATTTTAGGTTAGTTTAGGGAGCTTAAGTAAGCTTAAGAGGAAAAGGGATGGTGGTACTGTCGGGGAGGTGTCAGCCCTTAACTTTAAATATATTATTATTATTATTATTAATATTTATTTATAAGGCGCCACAAGGCATCCGCAGCGCCGTACAGAGACAAACAAAATTACAATACAATGGGAGACAGCACAGTACAGTAAACACAGCAACTCAGTAAGCTCAATGCACAGCTAGAGAGGGCGGGGAAGGGTGAGGGAGGATCCGCAAACGACGGGGCCCAAGAAGGAGGGCGCGAAAAACAGGGAGACCCCCAGGGGGGAGGAGGGAGCGAGAGTGGACGTGGGGTGGAGGACCCTCGAGGAGGAGGGCTAAGTAGCTGGAGAGCAGAGTTAGAAGTGGTGGAAACAGGAGGAGAGATGGCCCTGCTCAGAGGAGCGTACAATCTAAGGGGAGGGGTGGACAGACAGAGAGACGCAGGGGAGAGAGGGAGAGTAGGGGGACAGAGGCAGACGATAAGGTAGGAAGTTAAGTGGGAGACAGAAAGGCTTTAAGAAAAAGGTGGGTTTTTAAATATATATTATATATATCTAATCTAATATATATATATATATATATATATATATATATATATTCGGACTCTGTTCTCCCTTATACCCATCCTAATTTTGTTTTCTGTTACCCATCTCTATTCTTTTGATTGTCGTTAAATAATTAATAAACATAATAGTACAATTTTATTAGATAAAATTAGATGGAACGTAAAAAAGGTGGGTCACCCCTTGAGAAAGTCTGCTATTGGAGGACGAAACGCTTCGGGGATATCCTGTTAGTCTGCTTGCTGTTCCTGAGTCATATGTAGGTGTGAGGTGCACTGGCCAGAATCGCCCTACCCATTACCATCCACATATGAGGAGAGGACAAGATAAGCTGTTTTATATTGTGCTTCATGTACGGGCATTTTTTACTAGAGTTGCAGTGTGAGGCATTGTGCCTCGTGTTTTAATAAATTGTGTTTACCTCAGTTGCACTACATCATTTGATGGTATTATACTATTGTGGTTATCTTTGAGTTCCAGCCCTCCTGAGCCATATTGATGTTTTGATGTTTTCCTTGGGAGGAATCTCTGCCGTTTTCATAGATCTCTGTGTCCCAGTGGTCCACTACAAGCGTTACTAAGAGGGGATATATCAGCATATTATTCAAGCTATTATTACATTAACCTCTGGTACGGGAATTATATACGTGTGGAGTTCATACAGATTGTGTTTCACATTTAATGCACTATGTGTGGCGTCCCTTCTCTCTTGTGTTTTATCTGTTAGGTTGACACTTGCAGATAGGTGGCGAGTGTTTTTGGAGCTGCCATTTGGTTTACTAAGTATACATTTTCCATTTTTTGTACTTTGATTTGCACTTTAGAGCACCTGTTTAGCTTAAAATCTATTGGGATATAGATATATATATATATATATATATATATATATATATATATATACACATTCGGACTCTCTTCTCGCTTATACCCATCCTAATTTTGTTTTCTGTTACCCATCTCTATTCCTTTGATGGTTGTTGAATAATTAATAAAATTAATAATACAATTTATAAAAAAAATAAAAAATTAGATGGAATGTAAAAGGGGGGGGGGGGGGTCACCCCCTTTCCACCTCCCCCACCACCACCACCTAAAATATGTAACAGTCCTATCACCTTTTTTTATTTACTTAGATACTTAGATACTAAATATGCTACAATTCCATGGGGCCTGCTACACTTATTAGGGAACATAACCTGTACATCGCAAATCCACCAGCTAAACAGCACCCCCTACTGAAGATTTTATCTTATCGTAATTTGACTACTTCTAGGATATTTTTTTAAGCACAAGATTATCCTAGAATAACGGTGAGCCAGTTATTCTGCTGAGCTGCCCTCTATCATCAGCTAAACGTAGAAATAAGTATGTCGTACATCAAGACAGCAAATGCTTTGTGTTCATAACCAACTATGCAAGTCAGAAAACTTTGAGGAACTAAAGCCGATGGCCGTGGCGACGGTACAAATCTTAAGTAAGTTTAATGCTTTGTATTGCCATTGGTATTCAATAGCACCCGATACTCTACCTTGAATAACCACTGATAGACATTGATTTTGTCTTTGCTCTTCACAGCACAGCAA
Source organism: Mixophyes fleayi (assembly GCF_038048845.1). NCBI lineage: Eukaryota > Metazoa > Chordata > Amphibia > Anura > Limnodynastidae > Mixophyes > Mixophyes fleayi. The sequence goes on along the minus strand of NC_134411.1, from coordinate 83,376,680 downwards.
AATTAATGTGAAAGTCAGGGTCAGATGAGTCCCAGCGGTGTCCTAGGCTGTGTGCTGAGAAGCACATTTCAAATACTAAAGAACTGGCAATCAACTGAGGCCCATCATGCATTGTTACAATTAATAGATATGAGTACATACCACAAGGGAATGCAATTTACCTTTGTATCAACTTTGGAGGTTAGATTCCTACAACACTTGATTGTGCAGCGTGATTTACATGCGCCTCAGCCCTGCGTATTAATGTAATATACTATTTTCTTGACGTGTCCGTCTAACACCTTTCCCCGTTTAACCTTGACTGTACCACTTCCCGTGCCAGTCCGTTACACTGAGGGATTCTGCTGTTACTTTGGGGCATCGACTTCCCCACATACTTGTTCCCAATATAGCTCTAGGTCTAATTAAGAACACATCGTTATTATGGAAGCATTAATATTCCAGGCTGCCAGGATGAACTTCTTGGCTTTAAAAACCGTGCAACTTTCCAAATTAAAATTTATGCCTTAAATGATTACAACAAATGTCTATTAGCAGTCAAGGGTGATAAAGTTGCGGCTAATAAATATTAACTCATTTAAAGAGAATAATTTATAATTAGATTAGTCCTGATGTCATGCTTTATATTCTGTTTGCTTTTACAGTTTGATTTAAAGCACAATCTATGCACAAGGATGTATCCGGGGGAAAAGGATATTCATCCAGATGACGGTGCGGTGTTGTAATGGAGGGCATTCCCGTTTTATGTCTAATTGATCGTCTTAGCCAAATTGTTTGCTCTAGACCTAATTGGCCACAAATTGCAGGAATGCCGTTCCTGAAAACCATGTGATCGGGATCTTTCAGATGTCGATCAGGACAAACCTGAAAACCTGGTCAGACAATAATCATTGCTATTTGCAGTTGTACCTTTTGCATCTATACATCATCATCACCATTTATTTATATAGCGCCACTGATTCCGCAGAGCTGTACAGAGAACTCACTCACATCAGTCCCTGCCCCATTGGAGCTCACAGTCTAAATTCCCTAACATACACAGAGAGAGCGACTAGGGTCAATTTTGATAGCAGCCAATTAACCTACTAGTATGTTTTTGGAGTGTGGGAGGAAACCAGAGCACCCGGAGGAAACCCACGCAAACACGGGGAGAACATACAAACTCCTCACAGATAAGGCCATGGTCAGGAATTGAACTCATGCCCCCTGTGCTGTGAGGCAGAAGTGCTGACCACTAAACCACCGTGCTGCACACAGTTATTATACATGATTATGTGCGCTTGTAATACTAAAGATTTCCCTTTGGAATTTATTATGGCTGCAAGTAACCGACAGATAATATACACATTGATCGGTCAGTGATATTGAAGTTACCAATAAATTAATTCCGATGATACAGATCCTCTGAAGCCCCACAGGACAGCCCGCACTGCATTACACCTGCAAGCACTGTATGTAAGCTAAATATACTGAGCACCATAAACAGAAATTACATTAAATGAAATAATATATAACAGCAAGTTCACCTTCTATTATAAAAGGCCACAGGTTTCCATGTATGTAAATATCCCAGTAGTTAAAAAACGAGAACATATTTTAAGAGTATTAAAAACTTTTACTATCTCAATTATTATTACTGAGCAACAGTGCCGTAACTAGACATTTTAGTGCCCTGGGCGAGACAGGGCACCGGCGCCCCCCATCTAAAAGGGAGTGACATTTGCCAAGTGGGTGTGGCCAACCTAATGTGGGGGTGTGGCTAGCACTTTACTGAATGAATTCTTTTGTATTGCTGTGTAGTTGGTAGCCTCAAAAATACAGGTGTAACCTATACAAATTTCTCTCACTATAGGGAAAAAATATAAGAGCCCTTGGCTACACCTGTATTTTTTGCAATAGACACTATGTGGAGGAAAATAGAAATCATAGATTATGAATATGAAAATGACAAATTTTCTATTTCCTGTACTTTACACGACATACACTATATAAATTTGGATTTTTAAATACATATAAACCCAGTGCTGGAAGTGGGCTGCAGGATGACAAGTAAGAGGAATAGGGGAGAAGATGGTGCAAGGGGGTAGATGAGGGACAGGGGAGAAGGTGGGCCTGGGGACAAGGTGGCACAGAGGGGGTAGTAGATGAAAGGGCCTGGGGACAAGGTGGCACAGAGGGGGTAGTAGATGAGAGAGCCTGGGGACAAGGTGGCACAGAGGGGGTAGTAGATGAGAGAGCCTGGGGACAAGGTGGCACAGAGGGGGTAGTAGATGAGAGGGCCTGGGGACAAGGTGGCACATGGGGGGGGAGTAGATGAGAGGAACTGGGGAGAAGGTGGCACAGGGGGGTAGATGAGAGGGACTGTGGAGAAGGTGGGACAGGGGGGTAGATGAGAGGAACTGAGAAGGTGGGACAGGGGGGTAGATGAGAAGGACTGGGGAGAAGGTGGCACAGGGGGGTAGATGAGAGGGACTGTGGAGAAGGTGGGACAGGGGGGTAGATGAGAGGAACTGAGAAGGTGGGACAGGGGGGTAGATGAGAAGGACTGGGGAGAAGGTGGTACAGGGGGGTAGATGAGAGGGACTGGGGAGAAGGTGGCACAGATGGGGTAGATGAGAGGGACAGGGGAGAATACATAAATGCAAAATACCAAAAAATACAATACCAAAAAATAATCATTATACATTTTCATGTCCCCTGCCCCCATAGATTTTGCTTCCCCACTACACTCCCTCAGTTTTTGCTCCTGGATGGAGCACCCTATTTCCTATTTTTTTTTTTTTAAATATATATTTTAATTACAATATAACATTTACTTACCTATTTTTCTTCCCTCCTGGATGGTCAGCATAGCAGTCAGCAGTAGATGCAGGGGACTCACTCTCTCTGCTCAGCAATGGCCGCTCCTCACTTTCTTTTCAGAGGGGGGGGTGGAGCGGAGCACAGCATCCTGGAAGGGGAGGGGGCGGGGCCTGACAAATAACTTTATACACACTGTCTGACAGACAGTGTGATCATTCTTTGACCAGCCACCACACTAGCCCCTCCCCCGACTCGCGGCACCCGACCCCCCCTCCCCCGACTCGCGGTAACCGACCCCCCCTCCCCCGACTCGCGGCACCCCCCCCTGCATGAGTCGCGGGGGGGGGGCAATATTTTTTTATTTTATTTTATTTTTTTTAGATATTTTTTTTTTACTTTGAGCCACAGAGGGGAAGGTAGCGGGCGGCTGCTGCGCCCCCTCGGGCTTGCGCTCGGGGCGACGGCACCGCCCGCACCACCCTAGTTACGGCTCTGCTGAGCAACTCATGCTGAATAAGACAGATACTATACCTAAGAAATGCCCAGTGGATTGTCGTTAGGAATTGGAAATTTAAGGGACATTATAAAGAAAAGTAAGAAAACTGCCTTGATATAAGTTACACTGAAATATTATGTATTTTAAAAGCCATGGAAGAAACTGATGACTTATAAATTGAGGGCCCGATTCATCTTTGTATCTTGCGTGAAATAGCCCTTTGCATGCGTCGGAACGGGACTTACGCCAATGAATTCAATTCATGACCGAACGCAAGTGACCCTTACTACTGTCTAGACCTGAAGGGCAGAGTGGGGGGTGGAAATGGGAGGATGGACCTTGGCAATGTACAGTAAGGCCGTGACGAAGGAGTGCCAACGCAGATGCGGGCAATATAAGTTCTGTATTTTTTTTACATATGTGTATTTTAGTCGTCTCATTGGCACCACCTACAGGGCAGGTGTAAGTGCCGACTAGAGATGCTCACTGACCCCCGTGAACTGGTTTTGGTTTTGGATCTGGATTAGCTTTGTGTTTTGGTTTTGGCAAAACCGCCCTCGTGTGTTTTGGTTTTGGATTTTTTAGAAAAAATCCTAAAATAAGCTAAAAGTATTTGCATTTTTTTGTTCCTACATTATTATTAACCTCAATAACACTAATTTCAAGTAATTTGCAGTCAATTTTGACCACCTCACAGATCACAATATTATTTGCATACACTTTCGGACAAATACTGCAGCGACCTGGCTGGATGGTAAGCGACAGAGCAATGGCACAAACACACGGCAGTTCCTAGCACATCTAGGACACATTGCCACACAGCAGTGTTATAAAAGAAAAATGGTGCAAGATGGGATTGTCCTTGGGCCTGACCTCCCTCCCACCCACCGTTATTTTGGATCTTAAAAAGGAATCCAAAAATCGCAAGATCCAACGACGTAACAATGACGTTTTGCCTCGTTTTCGATTCAGAGGGCGCGCGAAAGTACCGACCCGGCTTGGCTCGGTACTCGGATCCCCTAAGTTCGGGTGTGCTCGGTTCTTGAGGAACCGAGCCTGAGCATCTCTAGTGCCGACTGATAGTGATGACTGTCACGGCATCGTCTTTGTATTAAAACTACATGCATGCATACCAAGAGATAGCACAGAGTATGTGTATGCAAGGAAGATAGACTATAAAAATGCATTGTATCTACAGTATTAAGAATATACCTATTTATGTATTTACTGTTAAAAAAAATTCTACTTTTTTTTGTCCTACAAATAATTGAATCAATGATTATAGAATTAAGAGTCGTTTATCTGTTTTACAATATATTTTTTTCCATGTGTTTTGATGGGAGTTTATGTTGCACATATGCATGAGCGTATCCTGCACTGTGTTCTATCCACATACAGCAAGTAACGTTAAGGAAGAGCCTTCTTATACTCAGATTCAAATGTAAACATGTCTTGAGATTCCCCTGGAGTCGTATAGGGGCGTACGTGCGCACAAGTTACTGGCGTGTTTTTTAAACGCAACTTGCAAAGATGAAAAAAGACCTGAGGGCAGTGCAACAGTGCAAACGCTGCTTGCTTGGTGGCAATCAGCACATGCATACACTAGGGATGTGCACCGGTGACTTTTGGTGTCTCGTGTTTTGTATTTTGGATTCGGATTTTCGTGATGTTTTGGGTTCGGATTTGTTTCGCAAAACACCTGCCGAAAGGTTTTGGTTCGGATTTAAGGTTTTGGATTCGGATTTTTTTTTAAAAAAGCATAAAAAGTTCAAAAATCAAGTTTTTGGGCTTATTTTCACTCCTACGCTATGATTAACCTCAATAACATTCAATAACAAGCATTTCCACTAATTTACAGTGTATTCTGAACACCTCCCAATATAGTTATTAGTCCAAAATGTTGCAACGAGGTATCTTTCTGGACTGCGTAGTAGAGTGGTCCCCACAATATAATAAGAAAACCATCAACTGGTCTTAATCGCACCAAAAAATGTACCAGGACTGCGTAGAGGAGTGGGTCACCACAATATAATTTAAAAACCCTGAACTTGTATGATTCGCACCAATAAATGTATCTGGACTGCGTAGAGGAGTGGGTCACCACAATATAATTTAAAAAACCTGAACTTGTATGATTCGCACCAATAAATGTATCTGGACTGCGTAGAGGAGTGGGTCACCACAATATAATTTAAAAACCCTGAACTTGTATGATTCGAACCAATAAATGTATCTGGACTGCGTAGAGGAGTGGGTCACCACAATATAATAAGAAAACCATCAACTGGTCTTAATCGCACCAAAAAATGTACCTGGACTGCGTAGAGGAGTGGGTCACCACAATATAATTTAAAAACCCTGAACTTGTATGATTTGCACCAATAAATGTATCTGGACTGCGTAGAGGAGTGGGTCACCACAATATAATTTAAAAACCCTGAACTTGTATGATTCGCACCAATAAATGTATCTGGACTGCGTAGAGGAGTGGGTCACCACAATATAATAAGAAAACCATCAACTGGTCTTAATCGCACCAAAAATTGTACCTGGACTGCGTAGAGGAGTGGGTCACCACAATATAATTTAAAAACCCTGAACTTGTATGATTCGCACCAATAAATGTATCTGGACTGCGTAGAGGAGTGGGTCACCACAATATAATAAGAAAACCATCAACTGGTCTTAATCGCACCAAAAAATGTACCTGGACTGCGTATAGGAGTGAATCACCACAATATAATTTAAAAACCCTGAACTTGTATGATTCGCACCAATAAATGTATCTGGACTGCGTAGAGGAGTGGGTCACCACAATATAATTTAAAAATCCTGAACTTGTATGATTCGCACCAACAAATGTATCTGGACTGCGTAGAGGAGTGGGTCACCACAATATAATTTAAAAACCCTGAACTTGTATGATTCGCACCAATAAATGTATCTGGACTGCGTAGAAGAATGGGTTACCACAATATAATAAGAAAACCATCAACTGGTATTAATCGCACCAAAAAATGTACCTGGACTGCGCAGAGGAGTGGTCACCACAATATATATTATAAGAAAACCAACAACTGGTATGAATCGCACCAAAAAATGTACCTGGACTGCGTAGAGGAGTGGTCACCACAATATATATTATAAGAAAACCAACAACTGGTATGAATCGCACCAAAAAATGTACCTGGACTGCGTAGAGGAGTGGTCACTCACCACAATATAAATTAAAAACCCTGAACTTGTATGAATCACACCAATAAATGTATCTGGACTGCGTAGAGGAGTGGTCACCACAATATAATTAATAAAAAACCCTCTACGGCTCTGAATTTTCAAAAAAAAAATCTGGACTGTGTAGTGGGGTGGCCCCGGTACTAAATTTGATACCAGGGCCACAATACCTCCTCCAAGTTCCAAGTGCAGTGTTTATAACATATTAACACTACACTAATTCTAGCACGTCAAACCGTCTTGTTTTAAATAATGACAGGACATTTAACTTTTGATTAAATTTTTTTAATTTGTTGACATTTTATTTTATTTTTTGAACATGGCAAACGACTGTTGAATGGTCACATAATACCAAAAAAATAGTTGCAAGATGGAATTGTCCTTGGGCCCTCCCACCCACCCTTGTGTTGTTGAAATAGGACATGCACACTTTAACAAACCAATCATTTCAGCGACAGAGCCTACCAAACAACTGTGGCTGAAATGATTGGTTTGTTTGGGCCCCCACACCAAAATAACAATTCATCTCTCCCTGTACAAACTAAACAGGCTCTACTGAGGAAAGATGTCGTCCTCATCCTCAACCTCTGATTCCTCTCCCCCTACAGTGTGTACTTCCTCCTCATCACACATTATCAATTCGTCCCCGGTGGACTCCACAACCACAGGTCCCTCTGTACTATCTGGAGGGCAGTGCTGTACTTCATTGAGGAATTGATTATTAATTTTTATAAACATCATTTTTTCAACGTTGTGAGGAAGCAACCTCCTTCGCCGCTCACTGACCAGGTTCCCCGCTGCACTAAAAACTCTTTCCGAGTACACACTGGAGGGGGGACAACTCAGGTAAAATAGAGCCAGTTTGTACAGGGGCTTCCAAACTGCCTTTTGGAGTTCTACCACGTCACTACCTCTAGTTAATTTAGATTGCAAGGCTTGTAAATACTTTGAAGATAAAAAAAGCAGGCTGCACACACTGTGGAGCTAGAAAGTGAAATTAAATGGACCACGTTACTTTGGTGGCTATCTATGCCCCCCCGCCCTACACTTGTAGTTGAATATAAAAAAAAGCAGCTGCATAGACTGTAGAACTAGAAATTCAAATGTACAAAGAAATGGACAAAGGCTGTTTGGTATCTGTCTGCATCAGATCCCCTCTCCACTAGGAGTAAAATAGAAAACTATTCATCCGTTATATAATCTAGAATATAAATAGAAATTGAGAAAGGCAATTTGGTATCTGTCTGCATCATAATCATCAACATCCTCCTCAGCGCCAGCTACATCAATATCCTCCTCCCAGTGTACAACATTCACACCTTCATTAGCCAAATCTATAACTGGACTGTGGGTGATCCTTCCAGCATATGCAGAGGGCATGATGCAAATGCTGGATGGAGTCACCTCTTCCCGTACAGTGATGGGAAGGTCAGGGTTCACAACCAACAACACCCTTGGACTCGCCTTGGGGATTTGTGATGTCATCTGTTTAGAAGGCAGAGTTCTTTGCTGTTTTGTTGTTGTTGCTGACAGCATAACTCTCTTAAATTTTTTGGTGGGGGGGGAGGAGGAGGGCTTAAATCCTTGGGTGAAGCTGGACCACTAGTCATGAACACGGGCCAGGGCCTAAGCCGTTCCTTGCCACTATGTGTCGTAAATGGCATATTGCCAACTTTACGTTTCTCCTCAGATGATTTTAAGTTTCTCTTTTTGCTATTTTTGGAGAACTTGGGCTTTTTGGATTTTACATGCCCTGTACTAGGAGATTGGGCATCAGGCTTGCCAGACGACGTTGATGGCATTTCATCGTCTATGTCATGACTAGTGGCAGCAGCTTCAGCATTAGGAGGAAGTGGGTCTTGATCTTTCCCTACTTTATACTCAAAATTTTGGTTTTCCATTATATGTAGCACAAGAGAGCGTATCCCTAAGCCACACACACTCGGCAAAGCCTTTAAAAATTATATGCGGCACAGGAGAGTACCACTGGACTTATACTGCTAAATCAGTGAACTTTGTAATAGCAGTACCACTGGACTTATACTGCTGAATCAGTGAACTTTGTAATATATCAGTACCACTGGACTTATACTGCTGAATCAGTGAACTTTGTAATAGCAGTACCACTGGACTTATACTGCTGAATCAGTGAACTTTGTAATAGCAGTACCACTGGACTTATACTGCTGAATCAGTGAACTTTGTAATAGCAGTACCACTGGACTTATACTGCTGAATCAGTGAACTTAGTAATAGCAGTACCACTGGACTTATACTGCTGAATCAGTGAACTTTGTAATAGCAGTACCACTGGACTTATACTGCTGAATGAGTGAACTTTGTAATAGCAGTACCACTGGACTTATACTGCTGAATCAGTGAACTTTGTAATAGCAGTACCACTGGACTTATACTGCTGAATGAGTGAACTTTGTAATAGCAGTACCACTGGACTTATACTGCTGAATCAGTGAACTTTGTAATATATCAGTACCACTGGACTTATACTGCTGAATCAGTGAACTTTGTAATATATCAGTACCACTGGACTTATACTGCTGAATCATTGAACTTGGTAATATTGCAGTACCAATGGGCTTATACTGCAGGATTGGTTTTGCAAATTTTGTTGTACTTAAAAAAAAAAATTATTAGTTTTTTGTATTTTTTTTTATAACTTTTTTTAAATTTTTTAAACACTTGGGAATATTGGGGAAATAAGAACTATGCCCTTAGAAGCACAAAGCACAGGACACAGGACCACTGGACTGAACAGGACACAGCACAGGACCCAGCAGCACCACTGAACTCAAAATTGACAGAGCACAGCACACAGCACTACTGGACTGATACTGCAGAACACAGCACAGCACAGCACAGCACAGCACAGAACTAAACAGCACAGCACAGAACTAAACAGCACAGCATGAGATCTACTAGGACAGAGGACCACCTAACACACCCTCCCTCTACCCTGATCAATGCCCGAGTGAAGATGGCGGCGACTAGCGGGGAATTTATAGGTTCCGAGTATCGCGAGATCCGACAGCGGGATTATGACTCCGAGCCTCGGTTTCAAGTTTTCATTTGGTGCCAATACCCGGATCTGTCTCGGATCCGACTCGGATCGGCAACGTTCGGGTGGGCTCGGATTCAGGAAATCCGAGTGCGCTCATCTCTAACATACACTGACAAAAAAACAAAACAAAACGGTTTCTGCCCCGCTATCCCGCCCACGGGCATGTCTGTCTTGCGAGTAGGAATGTTGGAGGGAAGGGAGATATCTAATGGCCAGCCTAGAGCTTTACAGCGTCAAGCAGCCCTCTGGGACTGGGGCTACGCCCTGTTGCACCAAGTCCACGCCCATTTTCCCGCTGCCAGGGACAGACAAGTTGCGAGGTATGACACGATGGGCTTAGATACAACTGTTTAGCAGCAATCTTTCGCTTTATATTATTTACAGGAGTTGCCAACTGTAAGAACCTCATCTGCTAATTGGCATGGGGTATTTGAGGACCAGAGTGGGGAAACCCTGGACCTTCTTACAATAAAATGTGCAGCACGGTGGCTTAGTGGTAAACACTTCTGCCTTACAGCACTGGGGTCATGAGTTCAACTCCCAAACATGGCCTTATCTGTGAGGAGTTTGTATGTTCTCCCCGTGTTTGCGTGGTTTTCCTCCGGGTGCTCTGTTTTCCTCCCAAAAACCTACTGGTAGGTTAATTGGCTGCTAAGAAATTGACCCTAGTCTGTGTGTGTGTGTGTATGTTAGGGAATTTAGACTGTAATCTCCAATGGGGCAGGGAATGATGTAAGTGAGTTATCTGTACAGTGCTGCGGAATTAGTGGAGCTATATAAATAAAATAAATGATGATGAAATGTGTACAGTGTGCATTGTACTATACAAATGGAAATTGTGTGTTTGTGGCATTGATATATTTTTATATATTATTTTTAGAAGTGTGGTATATAACTATATTTCGTTGCCCACCCTGTATAATCCTGTTTACTTAAGTTGTATATTTATTTAAATAGCTAACATCATCAAAAAGGAGACTTATGGAAAATAAAGGTCAATTTGACCATTTGTTTGTATAAACAATTCAGATAATTACAGAATTTTGTGCACTCCCAAAAATACTGGCTCTTCTATTCTAAACAATGTGTTATGTTCCAGAACACAAATGTCAATTTTGGGCAACAGAAGCAAATATTCACCACATTAATATATAATTAACAGGACTATTTAGTATCTTTATTATTAATAGTGCATTGACACCTTACAATCTAACTTTAGAGGAATATGGAACTCTTGCACATTGGCAATTTGACCAATTTAAGGGTTAAACAAATATTAGATTTCCTCCGTAAAAGGAGGAAATTCATTTGATTGGTATTCTGAAAGTAATTTACTGCTTGCATTACCAATTACCCTGTAAAATCTGTAGCAGGTGCGTGGTACTTGAATTTTTCATGGGTGATATAAGAATCAAAGATATTCTATTTTTACATTTTCGGCACATCTGTTGTACATATCAAGAGGAGGTGAATTTTAAATCCATGTAAATTATCTGAAGAGTGAATAAACATGTTGTTATATGAATATAACAACACGAATATGGGGCGTGCAATCAAAAGTATAGAAGATTTTATAAAGGATATGAGATGGTTCACATGTTAATTGTGTATTTGTATTATGTATAGTCAGAGAGTAAGCCCTTATTTTCTAAATATGGTTTTTAATTATTTCAGTGTCCTTATATACAGTATCAATATCGTTGACAGTGGCGTGACCAGATGATCAAGTGCCCCAGAGAAAACGTTGGATCCAGGGGGCCATGGGGAACTTTACAAGTCAAATGGGGGCTACAATAGATGTTCCATATGTTCTATTTGTACTGATATCTGTGCACCCTGGCGGAGGAGAACTGGGGGTAAATTTATCAAGCTGACGGTTTGCAAAAGTGGAGATGTTGCCTATAGCAATCAATCAGATTCTAGCTGTTATTTTGTATAATGTACAAAATAAATGATAACTAGAATGTGATTGGCTGCTATAGGCAACATCTCCACTTTTTCAAACCGTCAGCTTGATAAATTTGCCCCCTGGCCCTCTATATGCAGAGAGGTGCTTATGCAAATGGAAGTTGTGTGCACAGACTACAGGGGTAGGAACCAAATGGCAATGCTTCATAGTCTTGACTAGAGATGGTCGAATCAGTTGCGGTTTGAATCTCAAACTGGTTCTGTATTAAAATTCAGAAATGCATTGGAGTTTAGAACCTTTTGAAAGTTCGAGAAAGTCAAACATGTTAGAGCTGGTTGGACAATGTTCAAGCTTGTTTGATAGTGTTTGAGTTGGCTCACAGACATTGAAGTTAAATATGATTAATGTTGATGGAGTTTTTTTGTTGCGAACAGCAAGCATCACTTTTAAGAAACTGATAAAAAAAACTTTTATAGATCGATCAGAGCAAATTAAAAAGACTGTATAATAGTGTTGTAATACAATTAGTTAGGCCTGTTGGTGCAGTAGGATCCTAAATAATTATGGCAACATAGTGTATTCTGAGCATATTTTACTTCAAGAAATCCAGATGAATTAGGTAGGATTAGAGACAATAGGGGGTAAATGTATCAAATAGCGATTTTTGCAAATCGCCGATATCCGGCGACTTTGCATGGTAAATTTAAAGGGGCAATGGCTTTAAAGGCAAAACTTGCCTTTACAAAAAAAAATTCAATTAGTTGCTTGGGTTTTTGTGGGGCATTTTAACCTTGAAATTTTATCAAGTCCACAATTCTCCTATATGGGACCTTCCTTTGCTTTGGTTCATAAGATGATTTAAGATCCACAATCTGGTCATAATCCATAGAATCGTAAACCTTTCCAAATTGATTAGCACCTCTCTAATGGAATCTAAAGATTGCAGCCAATCACTGCCAGGGATGTCCGCACTAAAAATGAGGACTGTGCAGGAGATTCAATCTCCTACTTGTTATGGAAATATAATCCACAATGTGTGATATATATATATATATATATATATATATATATATATATACACACATACACACAAGTTAACCCGTGCATGATACTCATGCATTCTGGTCAAATCAAGCTACTTAAGGTCTTAAAAAGGTTCTTGTCATGCATTTGGGCCTAGCCCAGGCCTCCTCAGGGGAGGAGCGTTACTTCCCGACGCAGGCGGCCTTTTTAATGTGTGTTCATGAGGTAAAATTACCTCACGAAAATGAGTTTGAGCCCTCAACCCTTAAATTTAGCCTTTACTACCCCTCCCACAGGGGGAAGGGGGGATGATGGAAGTTAACTGACTTCACTATTCTAATTTTTTTGTCAAATAATGTCAGTATACCAAATTTCAGGTCAATTGGATGAGTCCTTTCTGAGAAAATAGTTTTTTCCACACACACACACACACACACAAACACACGCCGCTACACATGTGTGTTCATGAGGTAAAATTACCTCACGAAAATGAGTTTGAGCCCTCAACTCGTAAATTTAGCCTTTACTACCCCTCCCACGGGGGGAAGGGGGGGATGGTGGAAGTTAACTGACTTCACTATTCTAATTTTTTTGTCAAATAATGTCAGTATACCAAATTTCAGGTCAATTGGATGAGTCCTTTCTGAGAAAATAGTTTTTTCCACACACACACACACACACACAAACACACGCCGCTACACATGTGTGTTCATGAGGTAAAATTACCTCACGAAAATGAGTTTGAGCCCTCAACTCGTAAATTTAGCCTTTACTACCCCTCCCACGGGGGGAAGGGGGGGATGGTGGAAGTTAACTGACTTCACTATTCTAATTTTTTTGTCAAATAATGTCAGTATACCAAATTTCAGGTCAATTGGATGAGTCCTTTCTGAGAAAATAGTTTTTTCCACACACACACACACTAACACACGCCGCTAGGCTTTTACATTTATATATTAGATAATGCTAAGAATTTAGTTGGTCAGTGTATAACTCCGCCCAGCAGGTGGCGCTGCAGCTTGTTTTTTTTTTTTCACACACTGACTAACACACGCCGCTAGGCTTTTATATTATAGATATATAAAATTCTGCGAATATTATTTGTATAAACAGTGAGTTTTGGTGTCATCGCTTATAAAAGATGAGAGACTCAATTTCACTGAGTTTAGAATGTCAGAGGTTCACTGGTTTATTTCTCATGAATTGTTCCTGATTCCTCAAAATAAATAAATAAATAACTCCACAGGAGAATTGGCAACCCACTGGGTATCAGTGATAGTCCAATGTGGGCTGGACCTGTTATAGTAGTATAGAGTTCAACATCAAATGACTGACATTGTTTATAACACAGAAAAAAAATATTAATAATATGTTCCCATATTTGACGAACTGTGCAAATTTAAAAAAATAATAATAATAATTTAAACAGTTGGCGTTAATATTCTCAATTACACTAGCCCCAGGATGGGACATACAGTCCTATTTTTAACCATTTAGTCTTGGGGGTATATTTACTAAACTGCGGGTTTGAAAAAGTGGAGATGTTGCCTATAGAAACCAATCAGATTCTAGCTATCATTTATTTAGTACATTCTACGAAATGACAACTAGATTGTGATTGGTTGCTATAGGCAACATCTCCACTTTTTCAAACCCGCGGTTTAGTAAATATGAATTCATCATGATGTCATCCTTACTTACATGATAACATCACCTTGATGTCATCATGTAAATGTTTTTTAGGAAAACATGTATATTATAAAAAGGTGTGTATTATAAGGGATAATGTATCCCCTACTGTAAATTATTACAGATATTACAAGGACTTCTGTGACCTCTAAAAAAAGTAATTGTCCTACAGACTTATGCTTTATATGGTCATAGATTTCCACGGTGACGTCTTAAAATTTACAGTAGGAAGTACATTTTCCTGTATTTTATACATGGCCCGTGACTAGATATTAGTCATTGCTCATCCATTCAGGAGTCCTATTTACCATACACTACTGTCTGCATGAAAAACTAGGATGATTTGCAGCAGAATTAAAAATTGGCTCTTCGCCCGTCTGCCAGCGCTATAAAGACCTGCAACGGTAATCCACACCTGACAATCGTACCATATGGCCAAACGTGGTGCCGTCTTCAGGGCGATGTCTGCTTATCTAGCAGAAGTTTTACTAACTAGTGCCTAACTAGCAGATGTTTTACAAAAATGTGCAAATCTTTTAGGTATAATTTATTTTACAGTTTTTAAGTTGTATAAAAGTATGTCTCATATTATAGCTGAACTCTGAGAAATATATCTCTGTATAATGGATAAAATACCCAATCGCACCATAATTTATAACAAGCTGCATGGAGAGCAAAAAGTGATTCTGTATCTTTACAAAAACACAGTGAACATTCCATCCGCACAGATTTATACCACCAGCGCTGTTCCTGATGATTCATACATACAGTAGCCCCATTGGAATTGCCTAATTAAATATGGTATTATTTGCTCGCTAGGAGAAGAACAATTTTTATAGTTTTGTAGCTTCTGGAGACTATAACCGTAATGTTTGCAAGATAAGCTTTATGGAAAATAATGTAGTTTATAGAAGCATAGATTTAATTGGTATTTCAAATGACATTATCAGATAAGTCAATAGTACATTATTATAGAGATCTTTTTTAGGGGCAGAATTTTTAAATATTAAAACGATAGCTTTCAACGTTTTTTTAACTATTTTTTTTTATTTATTTTTTTACAAAAATAACCCTTGAAAAGTGCTTTTGGTATATCCTTACATGGGAAAATGGCTATTATTAGTAAAGGCAGTGGGTGAAGTGGAAATTTAGACGTGGCGGTATGGAAAATTGAAGTGAATGGAATTTGCTAGTGTTACAATGAAGGCAGTAGAAGAAGTGGTGGTATGGCATGCCGCTGTATACACCCCTACTTCTAACACGGAGTAAAGGGTAATGCTAGATCAAATATATTTTTTAGCCCACATTCTCCCTCCACACAATTAGCAGATGCATTTGTATCATACCAGGAACAATATTGGTCTTTTCCAAGCTCACAAATTTGCTGATACTAGAAGCTCCACAGAATCCATAGGATATTTACATGATGTTATCATAATTCGCCTACAGATTGATTTATATTAACTTTTACCTGAATGTCCATATCAAGATTATCTAACCTCACTTGTGTGGCGAAGAAAAGTCACAAAATGTTATAAAAAATAAATTAAAGTGGTAGCAAATAAAAAGTAGGCCCAATCAGCTATCAGCCATTCTAACACCAAAATTGTGGCAATCAAAATGCACTCGGACACTTCTAGGCAGTGGAGCTCCACTTTCCACTTTCCTCTGTTTGGCTCAGTAGCTGGAAAGGTGGTGCCCCATAACTCCCCATGGAAATTGAACAAGGAACTTCCCTTTTAAGAGAGAGCTCAAACACCATCCCAATGGGTCATTTATGGCTGCTGATTGGCATGGTTTTCTGCCAAAGCTAGGTTCCGAATCAAGGAACCAATGACAACCACCACTGTGACCTATCAAAGCCCAACAATACTCTAAAACAGCTGCTCCACAAAACACACCAAACCAGCCTTCATAACGTGAACTCTATCCAATTTCTACAAGTGAGTGTGCTTAAATCTAATGTCGGAATGGTTCACCATCGACCCCCTTTCCCCCCTTTTACCCACCAAAAACTTGCCAACGTTCACTTTAGGACACACCTCTCCATGTCCTCCTGGCGCTAATATCCAACCAGATTAAGCGGAATCCTGGCCAATGTATCAATATCTCATCAAATCAGACTTAACATGAGATATAAGCTCCAACCATTTCAGCTTACCAAGACCATTGCTGCCCAAACGAACAGTCAGCAAGTTAGGACACCCAAACTTGGCCTCATTCAGGGACCATGTACTTAATAATGAAGCCCAAAGTAGACCTCTAAATGTGCAATGTGTGCTTGTTCTGTGTAAATGTGCTGTTAAGGAAAATATCATAAGTAGGATGAGGTGGATGCATATTTTTTGCTCTGAAGGTTCAGATTTGGTGCCCCCAACCTACTTTGTTTGGTCCAGACACTCTTGTATTAGGGGAGAAGATCTGTGCACTGTACCTGTATGTGTATGTGTATGTGTATGTGTATGTGTATGTGTATGTGTATGTGTATGTGTGCCCAGCCCGGGCCCTCACTACCTACTATTGTTTTTTTTTTGTATTGTTTGATTTTTTTTATTTTATTTTTTTTCCTGTTTGACAGAAAGGGGGGGGGGGGGGGGTGGCGTCACCGAGCCATACCCGAAATTCCGAAATTCAGTGAGGAGCGGCACAGAGAGGAGCAAGCAAGAAGACAAAAGGCGGAAGACAGAAGAGAAGAGATGAAATGAAAGAAACCAATACAAAGGCAAGTAAAGGAGGCAAGAGGAGTAAAACAAAAGCAGCAAGTGATGAAGGAGATGGGGAGGCAGGATGGCACACTGATAAAGGAGAGGGGGGCAGGATGGCACAGTGATAAAGGAGAGGGGGGAGCAGCTTGGCACAGTGATGAAGGAGGGGGGCAGGATGGCACACTGATAAAGGAGAGGGGGGCAGGATGGCACAGTGATAAAGGAGAGGGGGGAGAAGCTTGGCACAGTGATGAAGGAGGGGGGCAGGATGGCACAATGATAAAGGAGAAGGGGGCAGGATGGCACAGTGTGATGAAGGGGTGGGAGCAGTATGGCACAGTGATGAAGGAGAGGGGGGGCAGCATGGCACAGTGATGGAGGGGGGAGCAGCAGGGCACAGTGTCATGAAGAAGAGATCAGCATTGCACAGTGTGATGAAGGGGAGAGGGGGGCAGCATGGCACAGAGTGATGAAGGGGAGCAGCATGGATCAGAGTGATGAAGGGGGGAGCAACATAGCACAGTGTGATGAAGGGGGACCATGTGAAGTGGGGAAAAGCAGCATGGAGGGCACAATGTGATCATAAGGGGGCACAGCATGGTGATGATGAAGGGGCACAGTAATGTGTGTGTGATGACACAGGGGCACAAACTTGTGACAATGTAGTGTGAGATAGGTGGTGGCTAATTAATGGGTGCAATATTGTTTGTGGCGTGATGGTAGGGCAATTTATAGTCCAGACTAATAATTTAAGATGTGGTGATTTGGGGGTTATTGAATGTGGGGGTGAATGGCAGTGATGGTTGTGGGAAATAGGTATATTTATGAAATGTGAATACTATTAATTTATTGCTGGGGCTGTTTGGAGGGAGGGAATTAGGTTTATTTATTAAATGGGAATACTATTATTCTAATGTTGGTGCTGAAGGAAGGCCTAATTATTAATCGTGGGTGTAATTCATTTAACGCTGGGCTGGTTGGAATTTTCTAAATGTACCAAATGTTTCCAAATAGGGCCCCCAACATTCCAGGATCCAGACAAGCCGCAACTAAAGAAACCTGCAGCCACAGGTGGTGAAAGTGACAAGAACAGGTAGGAGAGAGCAAGACAGTCTGTGAAATGTTATGATTCTAGTGGGACAATCCCAAGTTTTACTACACTATGGTGCTAGATGTCCTGAAAGTCAGGAGTGCTGGGACATATATCATGCTCCGGTGAGCGGGCACTGCAAAAGGTGTACACAACAATGCAGGTTTTCTTTCTGTAGGAGGGTGGCCTAGCCCTTTCAATGACTAGCCACGCCCCAATGCTGCATAGCCACACCCCAATTGTATGAACACACTCACTACCACATTTTTTTTCAATGCTCAACTATAAGGGGAGCCCCATGAAGTTGCTGTACCGGGGCCTTTATTTCCTCTTGGCAACGCTATGTTTTCACTTCTTTATTTTTTTGCTTCTTTTAGGCTTTTTTTTTTATGAACACTGGTCCACCTCCATTGCAGTTAAGAGGGCATAATACCACATTACGATTTTGTGTCCACTGGCATTAATGGCATGCATTTTACTAGTGTTTAACGCTAGTGAGACACGTGTGGTCACTTTGGTCTGATATTAGAAACAATTACTTTTGCTAGTGTTGAATAAGTGTTCTATTTTACTCACGGGTTCCCTATTCTTCCCACTTGTGTTAACTGAATGTAAATGCATTGTGGAGCCTACAAGTGAGATCCAGACTCTAACAAAAATGGCAGTAACCAACACATGTCAAAAATATCTGCTCTTACCTTCAGCATTTTCCTCTGCCCTCCTAGAGCAAACATACTGTTATGAACAGCCAACAGCTTCTGGACATGCTTTATCAAAGGACCCACATGGTCGAAAACAGCAGATAGCAAGCAGGAGCAATTACTGCCGTCAACAAGTCGCTGAGATATATCGGACACGGTGTCACAGGTTTTCTATGCTATTTTCCATGTTTCTTCCATGTCACAATTTCATCAAATTTGGTATAGGATCGCTTGATACTCAAACTGCCCACCCTTGCCTTAAGAAGGTTGGTACCGAACAGCACTGTTTCTCACCCTCCTGTAAGTGCTTTTCTATCTTCTTTTTTCATCTGTTACACCTATTTTCTGCATAATTCTTTGGGGTACTTTTACTCTGTGACAGTTCATTTTGCTCCAATATCAGAAACCCTATCATGCCATCATTCTAGATGTGTGAAGAAGCCAAATCGCTCAAATGGACAACTTCAAGTACCTACTGGATGATGCCTGGAGCTTAGCCAATCCTGTTGTGAGCTTGAGTGTCAGGCAAGAATTCGACTTACTCCTGTGAGAGCAGGTATGCACAGAGAATAGAGATGTTTGCTCATAGACAGAGGTCTGAACTGAGACCCAAGAACCTAATTTGTAAATGAACAATGTCAAGTCAAGTCCAAGACTTTCACAGTGCTTTGACAAGAGAAGTTCAAACTGGTCACATTTCAGTTATCAAACTGGTTCGATGAATCGGTTCTAAAATGCCAAAATTTGTCAGATTTTCTCTAATTTCAGAACCAGTTAAAATTGTCAGAAAGTAGAACAGGTTCAAACATGTTCAAGACTGTTCAACTATATTCAAGTGGTTCATGTGGTTTGCACATGAGTGACACGTTAATAATTTAAAATCTATTATATTAATATTAAACATATTATTTTAATTGTGGTAAAAAAAAACAGTGATTTTAACTTGAGCACAAAACTGATACCTAAACCAAAATGGATTAGGTATCAGAGAATCTTGGTGACCGGCAATGTTCGAACTGCATGGTTAAATCGGGGTCCATAGTGAACATGTTTTGGGTCATCAAACTGGTCAACTGGTTCGAAATATTTGAACATCTCTAGCCTTGACCTTATCAAGTGCCTGAACAGAGGTGTGCCCCTAGTTGAGAGTCAATGCTCAAAGTGCCGTTGAGAGATGCACTAAGCAGAGTTTCAAGGGGTACTAACCGCAAAGCGGAGATGCAGCCACCAGTGCGTCCTACCGGAAACTGCTAAATTGGACCACGCTGTGAGTAGACTTGTAATGACAACTGTTTGCCAACTCTACAGTCAACTGTATCAATGCACTCACGATGGTCTATTATTTGCTGTTTACAAACTACCATTTACAAGGACTTTTTTACATCTCTGCGGGTGGAAATGTAGGAGTCTGAGCTGGACTCAAGGTACCCTGAACAGAGGTAGATGTACTGTACTGTTGTCTAGTGAGCAGGGGAGGGCTGGCAAATTTTAGCCCGGGGGAGCAAGACTCGACTCAGCAGCCTATTAGGAACATTTTAAAGGAAACAAAATGCAGGAGAGCCAGTGATCCAGCCCAAGGCAGCTCACTATGGGACTGGCCTGGGGGTAGATGTCCCCCTGCCCCTAAGCCCAGCTTGCCCCTGCTAGTGAGAGAGAAAGTGACAAAGCCCATTTGTGCACCCATATCCGAAACACCTTTAAAAGAATGCTACATCTATATTTGAGTTAATTGAATTGCTTAGTGCAATAAGCACCAACATTATTGGCTTGAATTAATGTGTGTTGTAAAAGCCTTATTAAGTGTCTGTAAATGGGAGCACATGATGTAAACTTGCCTTTGCCTCTCACAGTCTCTCCCTCTATCTCACTATCTCTTTCTCTAATTTGTGTGTGTAAATACATATTGTGTAGATGCCAGCATCACCATAAATAACGTAGAACTCAAAATCCCATAATCTGTTCACTTTCCTATCAAACATATAAGTAGTAATTTTATCGAATCACAAAATGCAATTTCACTAAATTAGCTTATTCAACAAACCAACCCGTGCTGTGCAACAGTATAATTCTATTATATTTTTACAGCATGCTGGTCAATAACTTTTTTTTTTTTTTTGCTTAACTTTGCATGCATGACACAAAGCTCAAGCTGTAAAAGTAAAAAAAAAAAGAAGATAATTGCGTCTGTGGTTATGCTGATTTATTCGGGTTTTGTCCATCACACAAGCGCCTACCACACAACCAGAGCAAACGGATAGATCTCACACTCAAAAAAGCTCCCAAGGGCTGACGTCTCTTCATTAGCGCTCTTGAAAGTATTTGCTTTGTCAATAAAATATAATAAGCAAATGTCAAACAGGAAGGCCTATAAGGATGATTTATAAATCTCTTTTTGAATATCTTAAATGAAAAGCAAAACACAACAGAAATCCACGGAGCGGCATTAAAATATCATATTGTGATCATCCGGCCTGATTTTGAAAAAAAAAAAAAGTTGGAGCAATAAAGCTGGATTATAAATTCGGTCATTAATTCTTAATGTTTCTGAGCTTTGCAGCTTTTTAACAGAAATAGATTCTAACAACTTTCATTTAACTTCAGGGGGTCTGTGATCTAATCCCGCGATATCCAATAGCCATAGAGTGTAATAATTAGAAGGTTTTATCATTTCAAAGTAACTTGTATTTTCTGATATGGATAGAAGTTTTAGTGGGGGGGCTAATATTTATAATTAGCGTTTCCATATGGAGGCAGCATGTGTTCTAAAGTGTTGCAGAACATTAGTTTTGTCGTATAAGAACACATATGTGTTTTATTTCTCAATACAATTATCATTGTTATAATTTCATTTTAATGCAGTGACATATGTTTCAGAAGAGTCTAATAGATTGCAGATAAATGGTATGACAAGTTCATTAGGGCCTTGCAACATCATTGTTCTAACATAAGTACTAGGGGCCTGATTCATTAAGGATCTTAACTTGAGAAACTTCTTATTTCAGTCTTCTGGACAAAAACCATGTTACAATGCAAGGGGTGCAAATTAGTATTCTGTTTTGCACATAAGTTAAATACTGACTGTTTTTTCATGTAGCACACAAATACTTGATAGCTTATTTGTACACTGAAATTTAAAGTTGATATTTGTGTGCTACATGAAAAAACAGGCAGTATTTAACTTATGTGCAAAACAGAAAACTAATTTGCACCCCTTGCATTGTAACATGGTTTGGTCCAGGAGACTGAAATAAGAAGTTTTTTAAGCTAAGATCCTTAATGAATCGGGCCCTAGAAGTGCAATCATTTCCATTACCACCACTACCAGCCTCCATTAGCTTTCCCCTAAGTTACTTATTTACTAAAATTGTCATCTCAGCACCGTCTAGTACAGACAATTGTGTTAGTATATAAAGGACACAAAAAAAATTCTGCTAAAGAAAGTCCAGTGGAAGCCATAAAATTGCTTTTCAAATCCCTGCTTAATGTTGCAGATTCTGCTTCAACACGCTGGGAATGTTCCTGGGAGAAACTTTTACTATCACTATTACAGAATAAACTAATACCATGGAGGATTACAAAAGAGAAGAAATACTATAGCAGGGACTACTCAGTTATCAACTTTAGAAACAGTGCCTACAGTTTTCAGTGCTGAAAGACAAATTATAGGGCTGGCAATGTTCTTAAAAGTCTCCAGTGACATTCTACTGTGCCATAGCTCACCCAGGAACAGGAGAGGTGGCAGTGTTCAGTGCTGAAACAGAAATTCTAAGAATAGGACTGGCAGTGTTCTTAAAAGTCTACAGTCACATTGAGCTGTGTCATCGAAATGGATTCACATCAGTCCACAGAAGACCAGGAGCACCAAGCAGCTGATGGGCACCTGGCATGATGATAGTAATCCTTCTACGTCATCTGCTAAAGCCTCTGTTCAAGTGCATAGTGATTTTAAGTCAGGGAAACAAAAATGTAAAAAAATACCTTTTACCTTGGCAAAAAAAAAAAGCAGGGCAAAGTTAACTGCAGAAAAAAAATAAAATTGCTGGCTTGCCATTCTACACAAGCAGTTGCACGAAAAGAATCAGGCCTTCGCCTTTTTCTATGAGTGCTAGTTCTTCAACTGTCATTGAGGCATCTTCTTGTAACGTCAGTCATAACGATGCAAGACCTTGTCATTCTGACTCGAAAAGTGGTGCCCAAATACTTTTATGTGTAAAAGCCGAGCTGTAAGAAAATAGTAAGGCATTAGAAGAAAATGTATGTTCAGATTCAGAAAGGACACAAATCCCTGAGGAGAGCCTATCCACAAGCACTCATGAAGAAGCTTCCTTTCAGCATTTCTGAAGATGTGTGGATGAGCAGCCCAAGTGTAGCCGGTGATACACAAATTGAGGATGCCACTTTGGAATTGCAACAGTATGAGGGGGAGATATTTGTAGCTTACGATGGCGCTAATGAGGATATTGATGAGCATAATGTTTTTTGTGTAAGTACTGCACCAGTGGAAGCAGTTCTTGCACTTGATAAGAAGAAGGCCACTGTCATGCCTGGGCATAAGACCAAAAAATACACCTCTTATATGTGGAATTATTTGTATCCAAATCATGACAACAGTTGTCTAGCCATTTGTAGCGTTTGTAGAGCCACAGTTATAAGAGGTAGTGACCTTAACCATCTAGGAACCTCATCCATTTTATGCAATTTGAAGCGAGCTGTTGGGAAAATCAAACTTATGCTAAAAAAAATAACAACAAGCAGTCCAGCATCAGCTAGGTCCCTTCTCTCAGCTAGATCCCAACACCTGCAATCTACACCCACAACACCTTCCTCATCAATATTCTCAGTAGTGATCGGGGTTAGTCCTGCATCCAAGTTGCTAAGGCTAGAAGACTCCTCCCCTATCCAGGATTTCTCAGAAGAATACTTGTGCGTTAGTTCCGCTGCTGCTGCTGCTGCTGTTGCTGGGGGTGGATCTTCATCCCAGAAGCAGACCAAGAAGAACACTACTAGTAGTTTACAACAATTGACTGCTAAACAATACTTTGCAAGTGAAAGCAAGTATGAAAGCTGTCACCCAGTCGCAAAACGGATCACAGATGTCATGGCTACTATGCGAGTATTAGATCTGTGTCCAATATCCACTATTAATGCATCTGGTTTAACACAGTTAATTGAGGACTTGTGTTTCCATTACCAAATTCCATCACAACACCATTTTACAAGAAAATCTATTTCTCGGCTGTACAAGAAGGTTCGTAAAAATGGATTGGACTACAAAATGCCATTTTAACCACTGTCCACTTAACCACAGATATGTGGACAAGAGGAACTGGGCAAACTAAAGATTATATAACTGTGACAGCCCACTGAGTTGGTGATTCCCCTTCACAAGCAGGAACAGCAGCAGTATGCACCCAACTATGCAAAATTTTTCGGAGGCAGGCTACTCTGTGTATCACTAGCTTCACTAAGAGGCATACAGCTGACAATCTGTTACAAAAAGGGATGTCATTGCAACATGGCTAATCCCGCATGGACTCTCCTCAGGATATATAATTTCTGATAACTCCACCAATATTGTGAGAGCATTACAGCTGGATGAATTCCATCACATTTCCTGTTTTGCTCACAATAAACTTGGTGGTGTCATTAAAAAATTACAGGGACGTGCAGGAGATGCTGTCTGAGGCCCATGAAATCTCTGGACATTTCCAGCATTGGACAAAACATGTAGGAGATTGCAGCAGCAACAAGAACAATTTAATTTGCCTTGCCACCAACTGAAGCAAGAGGTGGTAAAAAGGTGGAATTCCACCTTGTATATGCTTCTGAGGATGATGGAACAGCGAAAAGCCATCCACGCTCATTCCACAAGCCATGACATTGGGAAAGGAGGGGGAATGTATTTTACTCAAGCACAGTGGAGAATACTTTCTATGTTGTGCAAGGTGCTGAAACCAAAGTAGTCACCTGTGAAGTGAGTTCAGACACTGCTAGCTTGAGCAAAGTGATTTCCTTAAGTAGACTTTTAGAAAAGCAGCTTGAAAAACTGAAGGAGGAGATGAAACAAAGCAATTACACTAAGTATGTCGGACTTGTAGATCAAGTACTTTATTCGCTTCACCAGGCTCCAAGAGTTATCAAAATCTTGAAATCGGATCACTACATTTTGGCGACTGTGCTTGATCTTAGGTTTAAAAGCTATGTCTTCTCTTTGTTTCCATCTGACCCAGATCTCAAGAGATGTAAGGAGCTCCTGGTGAGCAAGATGACAGTTCAAGTGTTACACGACAGGATGGCGTCTCCTCCTTCAGTTTCTCACTCAACTGCTGCTAGGAAAAAACTTAGCTTTCCCAAGAGACACAGAGATGATGCAGATGACTTAGCACAACATTTTGACATTCAGTCTGGTCTAAAATAATTGACTAAAGGACAATTTCATCTTGCACCACTTTTCTTTTACACTACCACTGTGTGCCAATGTATCCTAGATGTGTTATATACCGTTGTGTGCTTTGCAAAACTTGGCAAAAGCCAAGACACCCATTGATGATGCAGATGACTCAGCACAACATTTTGACATCTGGTCTGGTCTACTGTAAAAGAATTGACCAAAGTTAGTGACAACTCTGCCATAACTCCACCTGATCCTACTATCAACATCCAAAGAATGGTGGAGTATTGTTTTTTTTAATGGTATAAAGACAGCAGTTTAATTAGCAAATAACAATGCTGCTTGCAGAAGTAATGTAAGCATGGATGTCTAAATAGATATGTATTACTCAAACCTTCCACTTTGTTGCTTTTTGATCAGTAACCTTAACTCTAACCCCTAACCCAAAGTGTTTGTAATCTGCACTTTACATCAGTGTCTCGAACAAGATCCGATACACTCATATCAGAATCATCACAGCTAATTTATGGACACCTGGTGGATTTACCCTTCTGAAGTTTGTTTTCAATCATCCTTTCAATTGCTTCTCTTTCGTATGTGTGACCATATACTTTTCACTAGGTTCACTATTTCCATCTGTGTTATCGGAGTGCTCTAGGTGAAGGCGATCTCCTCATCTTCATCTTCCAAAGCTTCGTCTGCAGGGGCCGGTGACCCAGCCATTTGTTTTCTCAGGTCTCTTAGCTGTTTTTTAAACAGGACATATTTTTCGTCCTGCCTCAGGGCCTCTTCTGTATTACTCTTCTGAAGCGTAGTGTAACTCTCTCGTGTACAAGCTCTCTTAAATCTAGGATCTCATCCGGTGGGCCATGTTTTACCTTAAGTATGGTCTTCTCAATTGTGTCTATATATTGGTTTAAATCTCTGTTCGATGCAGTGTATTCCAAGATGACGGATTCCATGCTGCCCACATGTTCCATGTCACAGTCTGTCTGAAGAAGATCTAAAGCTACTCCAGTTGTAATATCCATTCCTGTGTCTACATAAGTGTGGCAGTTCTTCAGGGATGAGAGGGCGGTATCTACAGAGGAGAAGGCGATTAAAGATGCAGCACCAGCAGACATGGATTAATAATGTATAGTTCATTGACAGAACTGTTGGTCTTAAGGCAGCTAAGCTATTGGTAGCTTGTTTGTGGGGGCCCAAACAAACCAAGCACTTCAGTCACAAAAGTGCCACTCCTTGTCGTTGGAGTGTTTGCTTTGTTAAACTGTACATGTTCTTTTCAATATCTTACATAAGGGTGTTTTGGATGGCCCAAGGACAATTCCATCTTGCACCACTTTCCTATTCTGCCACTGCTGTGCAGAAATGTTTCCTAGATGTGCTAGGAACTGCCGTGTGTCTGTGTCATTGCTTTGTTGCTTACCATCCAGCCAGGTCACAGCAGTCTTTGTCTGAAAGTGTATGAAAATAATATTGTGACCTGTGAGGTGGTCAAAATTGACTGGATATTACTGGAAATAGTGTTATTGAGGTTAATAATAATGTAGGAACAAACAAGGAGCAAAATTATGTAATTTTAACATATTTTAGCTATTTTTCTAAAAAATACAGATCTAAAACCAAAACAAGTGAGAGGGGTTTTGCCAAAACCAAAACACAAACTTAACAGAGATCCAAAAACAAAACACAGGGGTCAGTGAACATCTCTACATTTTATATGGACATAATTTTCATTCAGTTGGCATGTACTTTTGGCTAAACCTCCACAGTTCTCCTAGTAGTGGAATAATTCAGACCATATAATTAGCCCTAAGATAAGAGATATGGCTGAAGATTAAACAATGCTTCCCACTTTAAAACAGATAATTCCAGCGGCACTTAACTGCAATTTACATCCTCCACTAATGGAGGGACAGATACTATGCGCAGTTTGAATGTGCAGCGGACCTTCGTTCATGCAGTCTATATTCCATGTTTATAATCCATGTGATTAAATTGCATTTAGAGACTGTACCAGTGATTGCCGTTTTAAATGAAGCCAATGTGGTGCAAAGAAAAATCCAAGGGCATCCTTGTAAAACAAGCAGGCATTCGGAAAAAGCCTGAGCATGTCTATGTCAGCTAACGCGTTTCTCTGCCTTCAGTGGCCGGTTTCATCAGAAGTCATTGCATATTGTCTATGAGCTCCATTACTCTCGACTCGTCAGACTTAAACAACAAAACACAAAATTACACTTAAACAAAGAACAAACAAGATAAACTGACCCTGAACACCAGCCCCTCACACTTTCAAACAATCAAAATTCCCCGGCAAATTTCACACACACCCATCTCTCCTTAGCCAGGAGTGGTGTTACCATCCAATCATTTTGCTTTTTAAGATTGTCTGTAACAGTCATGTGCCTGTTCTTGTACTTGCTGTATTCGATCAGATACTGTGGTGATTACTGTGCATTAAAATAAAAACAGTTATTTCTTTATTTTGCTCCAGGAACACAAATGTTATGATAAACATGTACTATATAGGCACGTATGTCTTCCATCGGAATTTTAGCGCGTCTTGACCATAGATACAGGTATCTCGATGTTGCTGTGATTCTTCCCTGGGGAATATCATCTAATGCCTTTAAAAATCAATCGAACATCTGTCTGATTTTTCATCTTTTATAATAAAAAAAAAAAAAAAAGAAGTCTGGTAACAGGGGACTCTGGGAGGTCTCGGAGCTATGTCTGCTGTGCTATAGCTGATGCATTACACATAAGACATAAAAAATATACTTCTCACTTTTAGTGTATGATCTCTTGCCAGGACCAACTGTGTAGCAGAAATAGAGGATAAGAGATGCTGACAGCTGTGCCCTAAATGGAGGCTGCCAAAAACCATGGCGTGCCTTGTTAGTCTGCCACGTGGCTTCAAGCCAAGTAAAGATATCAGTGACACATAATGAGCTTTTATAAGAAATGGTATGCATAATATACTGTGTAGAAGATTGTCCAGGTACATGCAGAGACATATTGTACATCTAATATCACAAGGTAGAATGTTAACAACTACAAAAAGTTCTAAAGACATAGGCTTGAGTCATTAAGGCAAAAAATGAGTAAATGTTCTCTGGGACAAACCATGTTACAATGCAAAGGGTGCAAATTAGTTTATTATTTTGCACATAAGTTTAATACTGGCTGTTTTTTCATCTAGCACACAACCACTTGCTAGATTTTTTATTACACTGAAATTTAAAGTTGATCTAGGACAACTATAAATCTGTCCCCATATTTTAAATTTACCTCCCCCTCCAATGCAACATGGTTTTGCCCAGGTGCAAATGTTACTCCTTTTTTATGCTTTGCTCTCCTTAACGACTCAGGCCCATACTGTACACTTTCTGGTCCTGAGTCAGTAAGGAGAGCAAAGCATAGAAAAGGAGTAACTTTGCACCTGGACAAAACCATGTTGCATTGGAAGGGAAGGCATATTTAAAATGTGGGGACAGATTTATAGGTGGGGTAGGGCATGTCCTAGATCAACTTTATATTTCAGTGAAAAAAACTAAAGATATCAAGTATTTGTGTGTTACATGAAAAAACAGTCAGTATATAACTTATGTGCAAAATAATAAACTAATTTGCACCTCTTGCATTGTAACATGGTTTGTCCCGGAGAACATTTACTCCTTTTTTTGCCTTATTTTCCTTAATGACTCAGACCCTCTAGGTATCTCTATTTATTTTCATATGGGGCTTAACCAAAAACTCTGATTTGTGATAGGAGATATCCAGGGTGCTGATCCTTACTACCTTACTTTTTACTGGAAAGATTGTAAGAGTATGGGCTGGGACATCAATCTGTGCCCTCTAATTCGGTTCTCCTGACGTCAGTGGAATGCCAGAGAATATTAAATTGTGCGTTACTGAAGTTCGCAGCATTCAGCTTGATTGCTGCGTTCTACAACCATGTACTGCCATTCTGTCATTGTCTATAAACATCCATGAATCAAAGGATTACATTTTGTTTAAACATAAATATAAATTAAATACAGTGCTGTTAACAGTATCTCTTTAATTGGCTAAGCGGTGTTGGTTGTATAAGATGGGCTGAGATAATGAGACCGCTGACTTCCCTATTAAGGGAAACGTGTTCTATTGCTCTGTGAAAAAAATGCAATGACTTCTAGCTAAATGTATTTGTGACAAACAATGGATAAATTGTAATGTACTGTGATATTTACAGAATGGTCTTTTATTTTAAATTGCGGTCATTTGATTAAATGTCCTGTCTGCAAGGTTCCAGCGGTTCACGGCCTATTTTGTGTGAAAGTACTCTGCGCACGCCCCCAGAAAGTGGGCACACGAATATGCTCCTATGTAGGTGTGAGTGATTGTGCCAGTTACACCTGCCTGCACCTGTAGAGATGGGACAGAGACATTAAGGGGCAGTATTACAAGCATCATCATACCCATGGCAGCCAGGGCATGCTGGCCCTTGGGGGACCACAAGGGCCAGCATGCCCTGACTCCCAGGTCCTGTTATGATTTGTAGTGTCCGAATCCAAAAAATAAACGAGACCCCTCATTCAAAAAAAAAAAAAAACATTTTGTATTCACAAACTTTTGTGTTTTTCACCTGTACGATGTATCTTGTAAACTTTTAACCCAAATGGCATTAAAAGTAAAACTATAAAAATGATTCCAATTGTGTTGAAAAAAATTAACCCAAAATACCTATGACGCTTGCTTGGCAACACAAAAAACCATCTCAGACGATGCAAACTAGCTTATGTATGCAGAAGCTGCCCCCGCATAGTGAGAACATGAAAGATGTAAGGTCTACTTATAACCTGGGACTTTCCCAAGCTGTCAGTGTTCCCCAAGTGCCAGCATGCCCTGGCTGCCATGGGTATGGTGGTGCTTGTAGTACTACAAGCACCAGCATGCCTAGAGTGTTTTAACAGAAGCCTAAGCATGCTGGGATTTGTAGTGCACAAGTCAAAATAGTGTCTTTCTAACATTAGACCATTTTATTACCCCACACCCACCGCCCTGGGCTGTAGTAAGGGCTTTAAGCTTAGGGCTGGGTACCCCTAGGGGGGGGGGGGCACACTTTTTTGTGGACCCAAACTCCCTAGGGAATCCAGCCCCATGCTGACCATGCTGTCCCTATGGCAGGAGGACCCTACGGAGTGGGTTCCCCTGCTATAGTGCCACCAGTCCGGGCTGGCTAAGCCTAGTGCTGGTTATAGCAAAATCGGGAGGACCCCACGTTTTTTGTCCCCCAGATTTTGCTACTACCAGGACAAGGCTGGCAGCACAAGGGTTAATCTGTTGGGGAGGGCACGCCGGCTGCTGAAGAAGACGACAGGTATGTATCCTGTAGTGTCCTGTGTAGTAGAGTTGAGCAGAGTCCAAATACATCTGTAGTCAACAAGGAACGTATCTTGAGATCTGTTCCTTGTTGACTACAGGTGTATGCAGAGCCTATTTGTTTGGGGTTTTACTACTCCCTGCAGATGCGCTCCTTAATGAGTCCGGCCCAATGTGTTTCATTTTAATAATAACATCCATTGTTGCTTTCACTGTTTATTTTCATGTATCAAGTCCGCAGTGGATCCCAAACTCTTTCAGTTCAAGGCACCCTTAGGGTTTCCCTAATTTTTTCAAGGCACCCCTAAGCCAAAATAATTACCAAGTAGTCCCCCGCCTTGCTTACCACCAGCCCTGGCCGAGGCACCCCTGTGAGATCGCCGAGGCACCCCAGGGAGCCTGGGCACATAGTTTGGGAACCACTGACCTAGTGGAACGGAGTCTATTGCACTATCCTTAGCAATGTAACACCACTTAGCAATGTAACACCAGTGCCGTAGAAATATGGGAAGTAGGAGCTGAAAATGTTAGCAATCCCAATGACAGGCATTAGTGAGACATAGAAGAGATAAGGGGGAAGAAGCAAAAGACAGTGATCACATTATTGGATATCTTTCTGCAAGGCAGGCAGGTGAACCATCCATGGGTGAAAGAGGTGTAATATAGTAACATTTTTGTGGGTGGTAAGTGTGATTATTGATGGGTAATGTGACAAAGGGTCCCAACTCATACTTTTACATATGTGTAAATTACGTTCTAATAATGCATTGCCGAAAATAAACATGATAACAGCAGAAGTGTTGACACTCATGTAAAACAAAATTAATGCATGGATGGTTTTTAAAACATCAGATTCACTGTTGCTTGGCGCGTAGGGACAGCCTTTCTCCAAAAAATTTAAATGTCCATTGAGCAACTTGATTTTCTGGGTAAACGGAGCTATTCTGACATCTGCTGGAAATATAAATGAGTACAGTTCATCCTTTGCAACAACATATTTTGTTTAAATAAGAATATTTTTTCAGCGATATGTATCTTTTGGTCTGTGTTTGAAATAACACTCCAAAAATATAACTAAAAAAAAAAAAGTTGGCAAGAGATAGAGATCACGGTGGAGTGAAGAGCTTTAGCCTCAAAGATTTCTTATTTCCCAGAATTCCAATCACCTTTCCCAAGGTTAAGTACAATGCCTGAAGGCAACTGCTTATAATGATGAAAGGGACACTATAGGACAGTAATGCCCTTTGTAATGTTAATAAACCTTTATTTTGATATCAGATGCAGCTCAGGGGGGAAAGCTGCCAGTTTTACATTCTGGTGGAGAATTTGACAGTTTAATGCTATTAGGATGGAGAGTGTAGATTCCTGTAACATTGCGTTAATTTGACAAGATAAAGAAGATTAGCTGCACTCTCTCGATATCCCGTACAATTCAATAGACTGACCCCCGCTATGAGAAGACGCAGTAAGAAAAGTTTTGCCCTTTATGGATAAAATCATTTATCACCACTTCCCACTGATGTTTCATTAAATTGTCAGTTCTATATCATTCTGTAGTCATTATGAAAACTTAAAGTAACAGCATCACATTAATAAATTATTGTTATCTTAGCCTGAGGTCCTCTTGGTGTGTGTATAGGCTTTTGCCCTTGAGGACTTACTAATAATTCATCGCTATATGCTCTGATAACTGTCCCCATCCGTTGATTTTATTAAAGGGAAAGCAGAACATAAAATAAGAAAGGAGTGACATATAGGTAAATATACTGTACGTTCAATCAGCGACCACATGTTATCTCTGTGGCTCAGGGCCAGTAGAATCTGCACCCCTTCCCATTAATGTACAGGTAGCCATATATTTCAGTACAATATATCTGCCTGACACACAATCATAAGGCACAAAAGGGTTTAGTTAGTTTAGTCATTTCCGTGCACATTCCTGAAGAAGATGGTTCTGGAGTTTGACATATTTGTTTAGCATTTTTAAGGATTTGTTATCTTAACCCCTTCACGGTTGACCCTTTTCTCACTTTCTGGACTAGTCACATTCCAACATCAATATCAGTAATTTGTGTACGCATTAACCACATAAATTTTTCCTTGTTTTTTGTTTTTTTTAGAATAATTTGGATACTGAATACCAGGATTAGCTGAGAAGCACCAGATACCGAATACCAAGTTAGCTGAGAAGCACCTGATACCGGATACAGGATTATCTGAGAAGCACCGCATACTGGATACCAGGATTTGTAGAGAAGCACCAGATACTGAAAACCAGGATGAGCTGAGAAGCACCGGATACTGGATACCAGGATTAGCTCAGAAGCACCGGATACCCAGATTAGCTGAGAAGCATAGGATGCTGGATACCAGGAGTATCTGAGAAAAAACGGATATTGGATACCAGGATTAGCTGAGGAGCACTAGATGCTAGATATTAGGATTAACTGAGAAGCACCAGATACTGGACACCAGGATTTGCGGAGAAGCACCTGATACTGGATACCAGGAGTAGCTGACAACCACAGGATACTGGATACCAGGATTAATGAGAAGCACCTGATACCGGATACAGGATTATTTGAGAAGCATAGGATGCTGGATACCAGGATTAGATGAGAAGCACAGGATGCTGGATACCAGGATTTTCTGAGAATCATTGGATGCTAGATACTAGGATTAACTGAAAAGCACCAGATGCTGGATACCAGGATTAGCTGAGAAGCACCAGATACCGAATACCAAGTTAGCTGAGAAGCACCCGATACCGGATACAGGATTATCTGAGAAGCATAGGATGCTGGATACCAGTATTAGTTGAGAAGCACCGGATACTGGATACCAGGATTAGTTGAGAAGCACCGCATACTGGATACCAGGATTATCTGAGAAGCATAGGATGCTGGATACCAGGATTAGTTGAGAAGCACCGCATACTGGATACCAGGATTAGTTGAGAAGCACTGCATACTGGATACCAGGATTATCTGAGAAGCATAGGATGCTGGATACCAGGATTAGTTGAGAAGCACCGCATACTGGATACCAGGATTAGTTGAGAAGCACCGCATACTGGATACCAGGATTATCTGAGAAGCATAGTATGCTGGATACCAGGAGTAGCTGAGAAGCACCGGATACCCAGATTAGCTGAGAAGCATAGGATGCTGGATACCAGGAGTAGCTGAGGAGCACTAGATGCTAGATATTAGGATTAACTGAGAAGCACCAGATACTGGACACCAGGATTGGCGGAGAAGCACCTGATACTGGATACCAGGAGTAGCTGACAACCACAGGATACTGGATACCAGGAGTAGCTGACAACCACAGGATACTGGATACCAGGATTTGCCAAGAAGCACAGGATACATTAGCCAAACATCCAAGCAGCAGAAAGCTGACAAGACAAAAGATCTGGCATCATATTGCCAGATTGGGGGGTTGAAATAGGCTGGGAGAGAAGCAGACAGGGAGCCATCAGTCAAAAGGAACGGTATTTAAAGACGTATTGGATCCTTCTGCATCGGGCTGTTTCTCCTGTTGCCAGCTCTACATTGAATATATCTCTGCCACCGATTCTGTTACAAAAAATACTATACAGGTCAGCTGAAAGGAGAGTTAATTTTTTCCCTCATTTGGATGCCAAAGATGAATCTTCAAAGGGAGCAAATGATCAGCGGGCACTGGTACAAAGATGACTTATAATATTTAACTTTACAATGCCTGCGAGTTTCATGCTTTGCACTATATCGAAGACCTTTAACTTAGCAGTAAAACATTCAACCTTCAGGACTGGAGCACGACATGTCCCGAGTGCTTAATTGATAATACCAGACATTTCATGTAAATTAATTTGAAGCAGGTGAAAGATCGTGCTTCCATCCAGGGACGCCAGGAGCACAGTCAATGCTGCTGTTTTATTAAGAGGGAAAAATACGACTAGGGGCATTGCAGCTGAGTTATCAATAAACAATAGATTGGCTCCTTAGACATACATTGGCGAATGTCTATAAAGCAGTCGATGGGTGTTTTGTAAATAGAGGCCGCCACATTCGTGCAGCAGACGCCTTCATCTCGACAATTACAGGTTGTTCTAAGGAATCGGTAATGTACTCTCTCTCCATTAATCTGACTGTATCAAGGGTGTCCTTACATCAAACAATTTTTGAGACATACATAAGGTATCTTTTGTTGTCACTTCACACGGGGTAATACATAAAAGTTTCTAAGATCTGTATTTCATTGTTTGATGAATAAGCCCTATAGAATAACAAGTAATGTGTGTTATTCCTTTGCTTTGTTAAATAAAAGCTTTGAAACATAGATTCCAAAATCCTCCACTGCACTATTTTTCTTTGCCAGGTTGACAAATTTACAAACAACAGGTATGAAAAATACATTTTTCTCTTTCATCATTATAGAGCTATAACGTATTAAGGCATATCTGGAAAAAAAATGAATGGGCTAGACATTACACTACTATATGAAGACAAAAAGGAATGCGTTGGATAAAAGATAAAATCATCAATAGGGACATCCAAGGAAAGTAACTTAAAAGCCTCATAAGGCTATTTCATGGACAGTATGGTTCTTTAAAGGACCAATTTTTAGTGCACTCCTTTTAAAACCCCGTAACACAAAATTTGGAAGCATTACAGTCTCTATTCTGTGGAATTTATCTGTTTTAACGCAGTATTAGCCACAGTCATAGGCATAACAATTGTTCCTTTATCAGTTTCTATTTGGAAAAAAAAACGCCATAGAAAAAGAAATCTTCCATTTCTTGCTAAATGTGGACTTGACACATGAATTATTATTATTATTATTTGTATTAGCCTTTATTTATAGGGTGTCACAAAATTTCTGCAGCGCCATACAGAAAGCAGACATTGGACCATACAGGATAAAACAGTACAGAACATTGAACAAAAATTACCAGGACTTCAAACACTCCTAACATAGCTAGCACAGTGAGGTTGAAGTAGAAGAATAAGAGAGACAAGAGAGAAGAGGGCCCTGCTAGTAAGAGCTTAAATCCTAGGGGGCGGGCAGACAGATAGGGAGTCAGAAGAGGGGATCAAGCGCAAAAGGAGCCAGGGGCAGATCCAGACTTTTGCTATACCCCGGGCGATTTTAGGGGGGGGTGATTTATGCCCCGCCCCCTTTCTAATTTCTAAGGCTGCCGGCGGCTGCACAGTATGTGCAGGTCCGCTCGGCAGTGACAGTATGCTGCCCCGCTGCTCTGATTGTGTTTAAAACACAATCAGAGCAGCCGGGCAGCATACTGTCACTGCCGAGCGGACCTACACAGTGTGCAGCCGCCGGCAGCAAGCCCCTGCTAGGGGGGGCGCTTGCCCCGATCGCCCTCCCCCTGGATCCGCCACTGATAGGAGCGAGTAGCAGAGGGGTATGAGAGAATGAGAGAGGATGAGGTACTCAAGCATGGAGAGAGGGTTAGGTGGAAGGCTGGTAGGCTTTGAGCAACAGATGAGTTTTGAGTGCCCATTTCAAGGTGCACAAATTAGGGGACAGTCGGATGGAGCGTGGGAGGTTGGTCCAATGGAGGGAGGCAGCCCAGGAGAAACGTTGGATTCTTTAGTGGGATGAGGTGATTAGGCTGGAGGAGAGGGGATGGTCATTGGCCAATTGCAGGGAACGGGATGGAGTGTGAATGGAGAGGAGGTTAAAGATGTAAGGGGCAGTGGAGTGGGAGAGGGCCTTGAAGGTAAGGGTGAGGATTTTAAAAAGGCAAGTCAGAGAGGGGAGGCGGAAGAGGAGCAGTGGGAGAAGAAGATGAGTCTCGCAGCCGAAGTTGAGCATAGAGCTAAGGTAGGCAAGGTGGGAGAGGGAGAGGAGAAGGTTACAATAGTCAAGACGGGAAATGATGAGAACATGGATAATGGTTTTGGCGGTATCCTGGATTAGGATTAGGTGAGAGATTGAAAGTGGGGGGCAAAAGAGAGGGAGGAGTCGAATGTGATGCCCAGGAAGTGGAGTTGAGGAACAGATGACATGATGCGCCTCAATTTACTCCTATATGGAAAACTTAGATGAGATATTTAAATGAGATTCTAGAAGTGGAGATAACACAACACCTGGGGTATTCCCTGCTTTGCTGGAGGACTGTGCGTCCTTTTTCCCCCAACAAGTGGGGGAATCCAGACCTTGACCTGTATTTGCAATGGGAAGCCTTTAGGAATTTAAAAATATTTAAATGTATTATAGCGACACATATAGTAAAAAGAGTCCATGATATTCCCACCGTCATGAGTTATACAATACAATTGACATGACTATGTCGAGAATATTGTGAAACATGAATTCCACAGAATAAAAACTGAAATACTTTCAAATGATGTATTACTGGGGTTTAAAAGGGGTGCAATAAAAATTGGTTATTTAAATGAGGAACCTAGAAAATTTGTCATTAGTGATCGTAGGTTGGACTTTTTACTACATTTCACCACGTACATTTTCATCTGAACTTGAAAAATGTCAAAAGGTGATGATGCAGAATGTATTTATAGAGTGTGAGGTTGCCGTATATGTTTCCCCAGTAACCCCCCTGTTTACTTGTTAATTTCTTCTTCACTGCACACTTGTAAGCATACAGATAAGTTGGCACTAGGATTGGACCTGGCACAAGATTTAAAGCTGCTGATTAGAATTTCCTGCCCAATCCAGTCCCACAGCACTGAAATCCAGGTTCTCATAACAGAGTGAAATTAGTGCAACCAAGGGTGATTACCTGGTAACAGTGCCTCAGTGGAGGGAACCCGACCAATGCACAACACAGTATATAAAGAGAAGAGGTTTTTTAAAGTGAGAAATTTCATTTTAAATCACATATAAACAAGTCATTAACTACTTAACACTATGGGGTAGATTTATCAAACCTAAGGGAGAAAAGTGGAGGTGTTGCCGATAGCAACCAATCAGATTCTAGCTATCATTTGTGTAGTACATTCTACACAATGATAGCTAGAATCTGATTGGTTGCTATGAGCAACACCTCCATTTTTTCTTTTTAGAAGGATTGATAAAGCTGGCCCTATATACTGTGCAAATATGAAAGAGAAATACTTTAAGTTTGGATTTAGTTTGTCAAAAATGTTTATTTATAATTGATTTTAAACAGATAACATTACTTCTCTGCGCTATGAAAGAACTTTTCTAGCCACTAAAGTGCTAATTTATTGGGGAGATTAGGAATAGCACTGAATTGTCTATAATGTGCTGCAGTTTTTTGTAAAGACAAACGCTTGCACAGGCAAGGGCTGGTGCATGGGTACTAGGCCCCCTAGGCACACCTACAAATAAGACACCCCGCCTCCTCATGGGCTGCACCTCCCCAACGCTTCACACCCGTGAGGAGTGAGCAGTGTGGGGTGTGACAGAGAAAGGAGTAGTGTGTCTGGGACGTCACAGCGTAGCGCCACACTGCCAGTTTATCACAGCAGGTGGAAGCAGCACTATGCACTTATTAAACAAACCCCCTCTTAAGCTGGGCACACACTACACTGTTTTCGCCCAATAATCGGCTAAAACAGCCGACATACGACCGCTCGTTTAAAACTCGGGTCAGTGTGTGCAGTGACACGATGGTCGAAAGTCTGCCCAAATGGATGATTGTCGCCTCATTTGGTTGGTCGTACCGTTTAATATTTTTGTTCCAATCTCGTTTCCGCTGTGTAGTGTGTATAAACTTCCGACCGATCCACAACAGTGAGTATGAAATTACATTGCTCACGACAACATGGCTGTAAAAAGTTGCTAAAGGGACGTCCGCTCTTCCCTTTATCGTACCAAACAAGGTTAGTGTGTATGCAGTCCATGGGCCGAGCGATCGGAACATCGATCGCATGTAAAATCGCTCAGCATTAAAAGTTGGTCGAAATTTCTGTAGTGTTGGCTTTACTCATTATCAGCCAAAGGGTAAAGGGTGTAGGTTTAATTGAAATCACAGGAATGGCCACCACTTAGTGATAGGCTCCCCCAAAAGGTAGGTGCTCTAGGCAATTACCTATGTTTGCCCAATGGTATCGCCAGCCCTATACTACCCATTTTTTCTTATTAAAAAAATTGCAAAACTTTTCCTATTTTTAAAAGTTCTTCCCCAGTGCAATATTCCTTTAAACGGTTCACTTTTTTTTTTGTACTGTGCTAAGAATGTTGTCATTACTTTAAATTTAATAGATTTAAACCTGATCTAAATTAATTTAGTCATCAATTGTTCCAAAGGATACATAGAGTAATACATCATAACCATGCCTGACGGTTCCAGGTGCATATTAACAGTGTGTGTCCAAAAATATTGCTGCAGTATATCACATAATAGCTTTCTCTACTGACATAAATTCCAGACACAAAATAGGCACAACATAATTTAGCATCACAATCAGACAAGCTACGTGGGTATAGACAGAGCAATTCTCCTCTAGAGTGAGGAGACGTTTCGCAGTATGACTCCACCAATCTATTATCTTCTTATTGTACAAGTTTGAGTCACTGTTCCAAACCCAACATAGTGATAAGAATGTTTTTAATAAACTCTAATCACCTCTAATTCTATTTCACCTTAGAGATTGTTGAGATTAAGCAAATGGATAGGCAGAAGCATTTTTCTCATCCCAGTATACACATAATTATTTAATTAAATGCATTTTTATTGTACAGAGAGAAAAAACTTATAAGTATACCTGTTGTTACCTATTATTATAAACACAATGTATCAATTGGAGGCTGAAGGCACAAACCCTTTGGCACCTTAAGTCCCACCCACTAGGAACATCCCCTGTTTACACAAAGTCTCCTATAGTCTCACCTCTTTCTCTACCATGGTGATAACTTTAAATTAAATGAGACCTTTATCCTTCATTTTTCATACATACTTCTATGTAGCATATGCGCTACAATTTATAGGAAACATATGTGCTATAATTAAAACCAGCATGAATTTAGCAGAGATGCCAGGTCTAATTTAGGGTTGTAAATGCACTTGCATGGAGTAAAGAAGTACCTTGTTGCCAGATAGGTGCACTAAGCAATTTGTGTCCGTAATTACACTTGTACTTATTTTGCATTTGCATTTCCCACTTTTGAAAAGGGGGGGTTTGTATGCAAATGTGGTACAGTAATGATGTGCAGATGTTCGTTAAGATAGTACCTTTAAAATATGTCTTATTTTGTGTTACACAGATCTTGAAATACATTAGGGATGAAAATTTAGCAGCTTAAGGAGAACGTCTATAAGGCGGTGTATCGCTGGTACTATGTGCCTTTGCGACTTCATAGAATACTCTGACCCTAACTCCTCTGATTGGTGTTGGCGAGGGTGCTGCCATGAAGGCACCTTCCTCCATATTTGGTGGACGTGCCCAACACTAACACGTTTCTGGAGTGAGATCAAACATTTGATTCTTTCAATTCTTCAGGTGGATATGCCTCTAGAGCCAAAAAAATTTTCTTCTTCCTCTGGAAGTCCCCTCGGCATCCCGACGAGGGGACTCCCAGATAGTCCCCTCGGCATTCCGATAGCAGCGGACTGGTGGCAGCAAACCTCCCCCTCTCTCCAGTCAATAATTAATAGAGTCTGGCAGACACAGCGAATGGAATATATAACCAGCATAATTTGCTAACTTATCGAGAGCTTTCGCCAAGGTCTGGGACATGTGGCTTTCTTTTTTACAAGCTAGCCCATCATTTACATTACTAAGTAATGACATCTTTTCCCGCTACCTTATCTTTTGTCTCTTTTTCTTTATTGTTTAATTTTGGTAGCTTCTGGCATTTCCTATCTTGGATATAGCCACTCCTCCCCTCTATCGCTTCCCTTTCTCTATCTCTCTTTATTTTCTTTGTACTCTTCTTTTCTCTGTTCCTCTCTACTCTATAAGGAATACCTAATTCACTCTTTCTTCTTAATTATTATCCTTTTGCTGATGTGTAAAGTTCTACCCCTATGCTGGTCGTAGACACTGCTTATTTTTGTAACTGATTTATGTGAACTCATACTGTCAGTTGTAAACGGTTTCTCACTTGACCTTGCAAAAATAAAACTTTTTTTTTTTTTTTTTTAAAAAAAGAAACTTTAGCAGCTCCGTAAACTTGGTGTAAGTTTTGGAGTTGCTGGTGATTTTCTTCCAGACACATCTTTACACTAGATATAAGGTTTCATATATCTTAGGATGCATGCAACTCAAAATACAGATGTGAAAACGCATGTATCAGATGCACCTCTGCTTACACGCAAATTGGGCATCTTTGCAAAATATATTGATCAGTTTTAGAGTTGAATGTAAACACCACAAACTGTTAAGACAATGAGGCCTGAACAGATCTTCTACCCAAAAGCTGATATTTTCATGGAGTGGATCTATAAACCCTTCCCTACAAAGTTTACGCCTTCTAAATTTAAGGCATGGTCTTTAGATTGCCATTTACCACTTCAACAAGCCAAGATTGGTGGAAAGTTAGGTGTATACCTGGGCTTATGGTGGCTGCAGGGCCGTCTATGCAAGAGGGTCAACCGCCTAAGTCGAAAAAGTTTAAGGGAGCTCAGGATAATGAATATTCTTGTTAGGCTGCCGGCCCTGATCACCAACCCACAGAACAAGATGACGGAGGTTTCACCTTTAGCAGCCGCCTCTCCCTTAGAGCTAGATGCGCTCACCGGTACTCAGATGCCCCCAGGACTTAGCTCCAGATGTAGTGTGGGTTGGTAATGCAGGACCACAGCGGCAAGCCAGGAGACTGGTAGAAAGTAGCGGGTAGTCAAAATGATAGCTACGGTCAAGGGTCACAGGCAAGCAGGATAGTCAGTAAACACGCCAGAGGTCGGGGTCAAGGGCTAGGTAGCAGGATCCAAAGTACAAGCCAGAAGGGTCAGGGTCACAAGAAACAACAGGCAGTGTCAAAATCCAAGCAGGGGGTCATACACGAGAAATCTGACAGAGTATCCACAGGAAAGGAACAAAGAGCAGGAGCAGGTCAGCAGAACTGTAACAGCAGAGCTATAACCGGCAGTGAGGCTTCAAACCTCACTGCCTTAAAT
The DNA here is from genome assembly GCF_038048845.1 of Mixophyes fleayi. Classification (NCBI taxonomy): domain Eukaryota; kingdom Metazoa; phylum Chordata; class Amphibia; order Anura; family Limnodynastidae; genus Mixophyes; species Mixophyes fleayi. The sequence continues at coordinate 83,335,138 of NC_134411.1, read as the reverse complement.
AACAAAGGCCACCAATCAGAGCCTAGCTCTGAATCATCCACAGCCCAATGCATGATTAATTACATAAATCAGCCCACAGGCTGTAACTGTTTGCGCGTGCGCGCCCGGCTTCTAACATTGCCGGGACACAACGCTACACAAGAGGCAGGAACCGGAAATGACGTCCTGGTCGTCAAGGTAACAGCCGGGACGCCAGAGGGCACCAGAAGCGAGCCGCGGCGGCTGTGAGTACCGCCACGGCTCGTAACAATTCTAGGTTAGTTTGGTTACAGCTGAGGGCTAGGGAGCATCAGTTTTCCTTCTTGCCCCAGACGCCAACATCTTTTGTTGCAGTTCTGGGTGGTAGTATTACAGGAGTGAATAGCCAATTTTAATGAACCAGTGAACAAAAAAGTTAACATATTTAAAAAAAAATTATCAAAAGTAAAAGGAACATCTAGAAAACAAGAGAGATACTTGGATCCACATTTACCATGCACAGCACAAATGGAATTATTCAACTGGTATTTCAATAGGCCTGAATTTAAGGGGGTACAATTGCAGGGGCATGAACCACCTTTTTCTCCTGCATAGATTATGTTAAAGTCCTGATGGTGCTTTTAAATTCAACTTTTTTTTTTAAATGTACTCTTACATGACCTTATATTCAGCTGGAAGTGGCGAAGCAAGTGTAGTCTATTAGGGTGCACATGACGGGCAGCGTATGAGAAGTTACTGGTAGAAGGAATGATGGAATGTTGAAGGACATTGAGGTCATGGAACTCTCCAGAGATGTAGAGATGAATCACAGCAAAGTGACAATGGGGGTGAGTGGGGTGGTAGACAATATATATCAGGATCTGCAGCTGAATAATGGCACCTCAGCAGTTTAATCAACATCCGTTAGTTGTTGTCATTTCTTTACTTAATCTTTATTATCTGGTGATAGCAACACAAGCAAGGAGATGAGTGTAATTAATTTAATGAACCCTCTAATTACCATTTGCGCCTCTGATGTCACGGTTGCCAACATTTTAAAGTAAATTCCGAGGGTACTTTGCTATTTGGTATAACCGCGTGGCACTGTCTATATAGACTTTGGTACATCACAGTCCCCATCAGATGTTAACCAAGTCCTCTTTTATTTTGCTTTTTAATTATTCTTCTTTAATAAATTGTAAATTATAAAGCACGGGGGGGGGGGGTAAGAATAGATTGTTATAATTGCATTCGATATGGCAAATGATTTGACTTCCAAGAACACATGTTTCTGGGACAAATTTCTAAAATCTAGTACTGTCCCTGTGTATTAGAAATAGTTGACAAGCACGTTATGTATTAATACACAATCATTTGTTCTTTAACTTTTTTTAGTCAGTCCAAGTGAATGTTTATATTATTAGTTTTTAGTTCTTTCATTTCATAGCATAGTAAAATATATATCTTTGTATTTTATGAGACAGATATAGGGAAAGCAATTAGTGCCACTCTGGTATGACAGTCCTAAAAAGTGCATGATTCAGACTTATGATGGGGTGAGGGTTGAGGGAATCAGCTTCGATGGAACTCCCCTATTACCAGTGTTATTAAGATCAAACACCAGCTGACATGTCAGTCTCTGTTAAACCCAGGAAACACTTTATCTAATATCGCTGCGGTACAGGAATGGACTATAGGTATGGGATCTCTTATCTGAAAAACCCATTATCCAGAAGGCACAAAAGTAAAGAATTGCAGCTGTATAGTATTAATGTCATACTCACAGGCATGATAACTGAGAGATTCCTTCTCTAATCACTGTGAAAGTACTCATCAATAAATAAATAAGGAAAGGAGTTACAGGGGCAGTGTGGAATAAGACACGTTATCCTTAAATGTCATTTAGAATATTTGCTCTAAATTACGGGGAAAAAAAAGTTTTCCGGGGCATTCCAGATAAGAAATCCCAAACCCGTATTTGCAAATTTTCCAAGATGTCAAATCATTATTCCCTAGTTGCACATTTATATGATGCACGTTAAGCATTGTCATTGTGACCGAAAATTGATTCTTAAAGAGGATACAGAACTTTGTATAATGGTATTTTTTTATTTACTTAAACTCCTGGCAACAGCTCCTGGCCTACTCTGCTCTCCCGTGTTCCATCGCTACTGACACCTATTGGTTGCTACTGGTTACCTCCGTGTACCGCAGAGTCCTGCTGCTGCTGACCGCGCTATCACCCATCTTCTGCTGACCCGCTCTCCACGTCTTCACGTGTCCCGCTGGTCTACCCTCCTGTCAGCATTGGATTTATATCTCATCAACTACTCCTCTGCTGGATCATCTCCACTCTCCTGGGTCCTCCTTGAGTCCAGTTCCACGTGTTACTGATTCCTGTGGATTCGTGTCCCTGTTGGTCTACTTATCTGTGCGCTGCACCTACTAGACCGCTGCTTCATCTATTCTGGGACTTCTCATCCAGCCGGCCTCCTGCCGCTCAGGTATCGCTGCACTCCTATCTGACTGCCTGCTTCTGAACCACGGTATGCATACCTTTCATTGACTGTGCTGGTGTATTGCATACCTTGCTGGACTGTGTTGGTTCTCCTCTGGAGTCTGCTATCCGCTGAGTCTATTGCCATCATTGACTGTGTTAACTTGTGCTGGACTACTTCAAGAGACTTTCTATATTTGCAGACCTGTTCAGTCATTTATAGATATTGTGCATGTTACTGTGGATCGTGTATAAGGTGCCTGTGTATATCCTGTGTTGCAGTCTCTCCCCGTGCACCTCCTCACATATATATTCAGTGGTACAACTTGCTAGTAGCAGACCACTGATCCCTGTTTCCGGTATCACCTGTTCCAGTATCCTCTCACATAGCAGTGGTACAACTTGCTATCGCAGACCACTGACTCCCTGGATACCTCCACTTGGATTCCATTCCTTCACTCAGACAGCGGTACCACTTGCTATCCGCAGACCGCTGACTCTCATCACCTCCTCGTTTCTGTTGGACATTCCCCCTCATTATAGCAGTGGTACAACTTGCTATCGCAGACCACTGACTACCTTCACGTGTCCTTGTCCTACAGTTCCTCGTGTACTATTACCTCCATATTACCAGTGCTGCTAGTCATAGACTTTCCTGAGCATCCCATCATCTGCTGTTTCCTGTTCCGTGATCACCCAGCTACCAGAGTACCCTATTACCATCTACATTGCTCTGGTAAGCCTACCACCTGGTGATCCCTGGGTAAAGACTCCTAGTGCCCGTGACAGTAAGATCAGGCCATGACAGACCCAGATACGGAACCTACAGCCAAAGAGATGCTGCAGCATCTGGTCAGCCGTGTGGAGCAACAGGATGCCCGCCAACAGCTGTTACTTCAGTGTTATCAATCGTTAACCTCCCAAGGAACATCTGGACAGACTGTGACAGCTACTACTGAGGCTCCTGTGCTTTCCTCCGTTTCCCCAGTGCCATCCCAGGTGTCTACAGCTTCTACGCTTCACCTGCCTACTCCGTCAAAGTACGATGGGGACCCCAAAACTTGTAGGGGTTTCCTTAACCAATGTTCAGTCCATTTTGAGCTCCAACCTCAAAATTTTTCTACCCATCGTTCCAGAGTGGCCTATCTTATCTCTTTGTTTTCAGGACAAGCCCTGGCTTGGGCCTCCCCTCTGTGGGAGAGAAATGACCCTATATTGCAAGATAGTGCCAAATTCATTTCTACATTTCGAAGTGTGTTCGATGAACCAGGTCGTGTGACCTCCGCTGCTTCCAGCATCCTCCGCCTACGACAAGGACCTCATACAGTAGGCCAGTACGTCATTCAATTTAGGATCTTAGCCTCTGAACTTCAGTGGAACACTGAAGCCCTAGTAGCCGCCTTCTGGCAGGGGCTCTCCGATAAAATTAAAGATGCACTGACTACCCAAGAGCTTCCTTCGTCACTTGAAGATTTGATCTCTCTTTGCCATCGTGTTGATATGAGATTTCGTGAAAGGGAGGCTGAGAGAACAACTTCTGCTAAAGCACCTCTTCGTTCTAACCCTCAATTTCGTCCAGTTTCACCCTCTGTGATTCCCATGGAGATAGGACGTTCCAAATTATCTTCCGAGGAGAGAAAACGAAGAGTAAAGAATAGACTCTGTATCTATTGTGCTGATTCCACTCATATTCTCAGCTCCTGCCCTAAGAGATCGGGAAATGCCAGGCCCTAACTAGTTCTGGAGAGGTGAAGTTAGGGTCCCTGGAGTCCTCTCCATCTTCCTTGAAATCTAAAGTCTGCGCCTTTGATGTTACTATTTCCTGTGCTACCAAAACCTTTGAGTCACAGGCATTGATTGATTCCGGAGCAGCAGGAAATTTTATTTCCAAATCATTAGTAAATCAATGGTCCCTACCAGTGATTACCTTAAAAACACCCATTACTGTGACGGCTATAGATGGATCACGTCTCATCAACGGTCTCATCACTCAGAGTACGTCTCCAGTAACCCTTCTGATTGGTGCCCTGCATCATGAAGAAATATCGTTTTTAATCCTTCCTGTTACGACTAGTCCAATTGTCTTAGGCCTTCCATGGCTTCAGTGTCACTCTCCCCAGATTGACTGGCGCACCCCTCAAGTCACGTCTTGGGGGTCTGAATGTCACCATCGTTGCCTTTCCCAAGTCATTCCTCTCAAAGTACAGCAATCTTCCATCTCATCTACCTCACCGGGACTCCCTCCTCAATATGCTTCATTTACTGATGTTTTTGATAAAGCTCAGTCTGAACGTCTTCCTCCTCATCGTTCTTGGGATTGTCCGATCGATCTTCTACCTGGCAAGACTCCCCCCAGGGGCCGGGTCTATCCACTCTCGTTACCTGAAACTCAAGCTACATCTGAGTATATACAGGAGAACCTCCAGCGTGGGTTTATTCGACCTTCCACCTCTCCCGCGGGAGCGGGGTTCTTCTTCGTTAAAAAGAAGGATGGATCTTTACGCCCTTGCATAGATTTTCGTGGACTCAATGCCATTACTATCAAGAATCGGTATCCCATTCCGCTGATCACTGAGCTATTCGATCGCATCAAGGGAGCCCGTATCTTTACTAAGTTGGATCTTCGTGGTGCCTACAATTTAATCAGAATTCGTTCCGGTGACGAATGGAAGACAGCGTTTAACACCAGAGACGGGCATTACGAATATCTGGTAATGCCTTTCGGGCTGTGTAATGCCCCCGCTGTTTTTCAAGGTTTCATCAATGAGATCTTCCGGGACTTATTATATGTATGTGTCGTCGTCTACCTGGACGACATATTGATCTTTTCACAGGACCTGCCTTCTCACCACCAACATGTGGCAGAAGTCCTTTCCAGGCTACGGAAAAATTCATTGTTTTGTAAATTAGAAAAATGTTCATTCGAATTACCTCAGATTCCATTCTTGGGGTATATAGTTTCCGGAGTTGGCCTGAAGATGGATCCAGACAAGGTGAATGCTGTACTACATTGGCCCCAGCCAACTACTCTTCGTGCTATCCAGCGTTTTTTAGGTTTTGCCAATTACTATAGACGCTTCATTCAAAACTTTTCTTCCATTGCATCTCCTATTGTGGCCCTGACTAGGAAGGGGGCTAATCCTAAGCAATGGTCACCTGAGGCTCTTCAAGCCTTTCAAACACTAAAAGAGTCCTTCTCTTCGGCTCCAATCCTTCGACAGCCTGATGTGACACTCCCCTTCTTCCTGGAAGTAGATGCCTCTAATGTGGGCTTAGGAGCTATTCTCTCTCAACGCTCGGAACAGCAAAAATTCCATCCTTGTGCCTTCTATTCTCGGGGCCTCCTGCCCGCGGAGAAGAATTATACTATTGGGGACAAGGAGTTACTAGCTATCAAAGCTGCATTAGAGGAATGGAGATACTTATTGGAGGGAGCTCGCCATCCGGTGACGATCTTCACGGATCATAAGAACTTGTCATATCTCCAGTCTGCCCAATGCTTGAACCCTCGTCAAGCAAGATGGTCTCTTTTCTTTTCCCGTTTTGAATTAATAATAACCTTCAAACCAGCTGCCAAGAACAAAAAAGCTGACGCTTTATCTAGAGCTTTTGTGACGTCCTCTGATATAGAAGAGGTTTCCAACCATACCATTCTAGACCCCAAATGTATCTCACTGGCTGCTTCATCCACCAAAACGCTACCATTTGGGAAGACCCTCGTGCCTTCTACTCTAAGGAGGAAAATCCTTTCGTGGTTCCATGCCTCTCGTTTTTCTGGACACGCCGGTGAACACAAGACCTTTGAGATTCTCTCTCGAAGTTACTGGTGGCCCTCAATGAGGAGAGACGTCAAAGAGTTCATTGCTTCCTGTGAGCTATGTTCCCAGTTCAAATCTTCCCGCAGAACTCCAGCAGGGTTGCTGCGACCACTGCCCATTCCGTCCAAACCGTGGACCCATATTAGTATGGATTTCGTTACTGACTTACCACCTAGTAAGAATCATAACACTATTTGGGTGGTGGTAGACAGATTTTCGAAGATGGCTCATTTTATTCCTCTATCTGGTTTGCCTTCCTCGTCTACTCTGGCTGAACATTTCATTAAAGAGATCTTCCGTATCCATGGATGTCCTTCTGAGATTGTGTCGGATAGAGGAGTACAATTCGTTTCCAGATTCTGGCGAGCCCTTTGTAAAACCTTGGGCATACGATTAGCACTTTCATCTTCTTACCATCCGCAATCTAACGGACAAACTGAACGTGTCAATCAAGATCTTGAGACTTTTATAAGGATGTTCTCTTCAGCCAATCAAGACAACTGGGTAGAGTTGCTTCCTTGGGCTGAATTCGCCCATAACAACATGTACCATGAGTCATCATCCAAAACTCCATTTTTTGTGGTCTACGGTCACCATCCGTCTTTTCCGGAATTTCCTGCCCTCCCGCCCACCCAAGTTCCTGCGGTGGAGACTGCTTGTCAGACCTTTAAAAATATCTGGTCTCAGGTCAAAACCTGTTTAAAGAAGACATCTATCAAATATAAATCTTTCGCAGATAAGAAGAGGCGGGCTATTCCACCACTAAAAATTGGAGATCGTGTCTGGTTATCTACTAAAAACATTCGTTTGAAGGTTCCATCTATGAAATTCGCCCCTCGTTTTATTGGTCCATATAGGATCATTCAAGTAATCAATCCAGTATGTGTGAAACTTCTTCTTCCTAAGAATCTTCGGATTTCTAATGCCTTCCATGTGTCTTTACTCAAACCTCTTATTATCAACCGTTTCTCAAATCCTCCCTCAGCTCCGCAGCCAGTTCAAGTTCATCAGGAGGAGGATTTCGAGATTACTGAGGTACTAGACGCAAAAATTTCGCGAGGAGTCCTCCGTTTCCTCGTTCATTGGAAGGGCTTTGGTCCTGAGGAGCGCTCTTGGATCAAAGCTGAAGATCTTAATGCTCCTGCCCTTTTGAAGAAGTTCTACTCCAAAAATCCGGACAAGCCCGGTTCCAGGCGTTCTGTGCCCACCTTTAAAAGGGGGGGTACTGTCACTCACCGGACCGTGAGTGCCTCTTCCCGGACATTTAGGAACCGTGGCCGTCCCCCATCCTGAGGGTCTGCGCATGCGCAGCCCTTTCCTATACTTCAGTGTATGTCCCTTTAACTCAATTGGCAGATCAGGCAACACTCCCTATATTAAGCACCTGTGGTCAACACCACGTTGCCTGATCTTGGAGTCTCATTCCCTATGAGTCTCTGAGGGTGTTCCTGTATTCCTCGTGTTTTCAGCGCTGCTGATTCCTGTGGTTTCCAAACCACTTCTACCTCTGTGGTTTCCAAACCACTTCTACTACTGTGGTTCCCATACCACTTCTACCATCAACTGTATCATCGTGACTGTTTGCTGATTCCTATCCGCTGCCTCCGTGCACTACAGTCTTCCAAACCACTTCAACGCTATTCCATATCATTGTGACTGTTTGCTGATTCCTATCCGCTGCCTCCGTGCACTACAGTCCTCTAGTCCACATCACGCTATTGTATTTCACTGTGACTGTTTGCTGGTTCCTACCCGCTGCCTCCGTGCACTCCAGCCTTTACTTTACATCCACTCACCTGTTCCTCATCAAGTCCGTGAGCTGATTCCTATCCGCTGCCTCCGTGCACTACAGCTTCCAGCCTACAACTCGCCTGTGTTCATTATCGTGACTGTTAGCTGATGTCTATCCGCTGCTTCCGTGCACTACAGCCTCCAGCCTACAACTCGCCTGTGTTCATCATCGTGACTGTTAGCTGATGTCTATCCGCTGCTTCCGTGCACTACAGCCTCCAGCCTACAACTCGCCTGTGTTCATCATCGTGACAAGTTAGCTGATTCCTATCCGCTGCCCCTGTGCACTGCAGTCTCTCCTCAGCTCTCCTGTGTTTCCTCGAGACTGCTGCTCTCATTGCCATTCGCTACTCTCCGTGATCAACAGCTCCTGGCCTACTCTGCTCTCCCGTGTTCCATCGCTACTGACACCTATTGGTTGCTACTGGTTACCTCCGTGTACCGCAGAGTCCTGCTGCTGCTGACCGCGCTATCACCCATCTTCTGCTGACCCGCTCTCCACGTCTTCACGTGTCCCGCTGGTCTACCCTCCTGTCAGCATTGGATTTATATCTCATCAACTACTCCTCTGCTGGATCATCTCCACTCTCCTGGGTCCTCCTTGAGTCCAGTTCCACGTGTTACTGATTCCTGTGGATTCGTGTCCCTGTTGGTCTACTTATCTGTGCGCTGCACCTACTAGACCGCTGCTTCATCTATTCTGGGACTTCTCATCCAGCCGGCCTCCTGCCGCTCAGGTATCGCTGCATTCCTATCTGACTGCCTGCTTCTGAACCACGGTATGCATACCTTTCATTGACTGTGCTGGTGTATTGCATACCTTGCTGGACTGTGTTGGTTCTCCTCTGGAGTCTGCTATCCGCTGAGTCTATTGCCATCATTGACTGTGTTAACTTGTGCTGGACTACTTCAAGAGACTTTCTATATTTGCAGACCTGTTCAGTCATTTATAGATATTGTGCATGTTACTGTGGATCGTGTATAAGGTGCCTGTGTATATCCTGTGTTGCAGTCTCTCCCCGTGCACCTCCTCACATATATATTCAGTGGTACAACTTGCTAGTAGCAGACCACTGATCCCTGTTTCCGGTATCACCTGTTCCAGTATCCTCTCACATAGCAGTGGTACAACTTGCTATCGCAGACCACTGACTCCCTGGATACCTCCACTTGGATTCCATTCCTTCACTCAGACAGCGGTACCACTTGCTATCCGCAGACCGCTGACTCTCATCACCTCCTCGTTTCTGTTGGACATTCCCCCTCATTATAGCAGTGGTACAACTTGCTATCGCAGACCACTGACTACCTTCACGTGTCCTTGTCCTACAGTTCCTCGTGTACTATTACCTCCATATTACCAGTGCTGCTAGTCATAGACTTTCCTGAGCATCCCATCATCTGCTGTTTCCTGTTCCGTGATCACCCAGCTACCAGAGTACCCTATTACCATCTACATTGCTCTGGTAAGCCTACCACCTGGTGATCCCTGGGTAAAGACTCCTAGTGCCCGTGACAGGGCCCCCTCCATGAGCGCCCCCCCCCCCCTCCGTGAGCAACACATACTTACCTGGGGCCCGCCGCTGGTCTCCGCTATTCTGTCTTCAGCCTGGCTGTCACCGTGACAGCCAGGCACCAGGATCCGATCGCAGGGGGGGAGGAATCATTCCCCCTGCGATCATGTGATCTGTCACAGGCAGAGCACTTGATCGCAGGGGGAATGAATCCTCCACCCCTGCGATCAGATCCTGGTGCCTGGCTGTCACCGTGACAGCCAGGCTGAAGACAGAATAGCGGAGACCAGAGGCGGGCCCCAGGTAAGTCTGTGCTGAACTATTGTACCGGGCCCCCTGGTGAGCCCGGGCCCGGTACAGCAGTACCCCCCATACCGCCATGATGGCGGCCCTGATTGTGGATGAATAAATAAAGATTATTCATAAACAGTCCACAGACTAGAATAAGTGGGATAAATCAACCTTTTCAGATCTGGTACATGCTGGTGTATTGTCTCACTGATGGGGAAAAAATGTATCTTAATAAATATACCAGGAAAGTCCATGGGGTAAATTTATCAAGCTGCTGGTTTGATTAATTAATAATAAATAACTTGGCTATATTATTTATTGCTGTTCATTTTATCAGGCACATTTTCTCATTCTTTTCTGAACATAATAAGTTAAGTGCATAATTTCTCCCAATGTGTGTGTCCTTCAGAAAACAACTGTGAAGAACTAGACTAACTACATTTTAATACACAAAAAAGGATCATTTAGACACCAGTGCTATGGTCTGCCTCGGTCATTCTACTTTAGAACACTGAGTAACTGAACAGATGTGAGCCATTCAGTATGTGACATTTAATAGTGACTGTTAGCACCGCTTGCCTGTAAAACTGTTCATAAGTGATATTTTCTGAGAACAAACACCAAATCATCTCTATTAGGTCAGTAAATTCAGATGTGTTATTGCTTAGAAGCTGGAGAGCCTCTCTAATTGGAGATGTGATGGGTCTTCTTAGATGAATTTGCTTTTACTTAAGTATATTAGCGACACAAAAATCTAATCTCTGCTAAGTAGAAAAGGATATAATTTCATGGAGACGGTTTTTTTTTTATTCAAAATTATAAACAGAAATATCATTTCTGATTCTTCATTTCCCATACATGCAGATCAGTTAAAGAACTTACATGAGCATGGAAGACCTGTATTGAGTATCCGGCTTCTCTTGCAAATGACCAAAGGGGTTAGGTTTTGAGCAAATTTACTGGCAGCTAGTACAAAACAAGTCAATTCTTCACCCACTAATAAGCAAAATAATACCCCACCCCCCCCACAATCTCCGATAGCCCCTGCCAAAATAGCATTTCCATTTCCTGTATTCTGCCCACTTCACTAGTAAATGGGCAGGATATGGGAGAGCCTGCTTTGTCAGAAGTCTGGGAGACCTACCCGGAACTCAGGATTCTCCCGGAAATTCCGCAGGAAATATATATCATAAAGTAATTTGTTCCATTTTTAAGCTGTTCCCTTAACCTTATCGCTCTAAGTGATCACCCAGGTTTTCCCAGTGGTAGCACCGGCCATAAGTAAACATAATGTGGAGCCTTAAATCTAGTGATGCACTGTTCCGCCACCCAAGTCTGTGTCCGTAGAAAGATGCAACAACCATCATAATGAACTTCTAAACTTCTACCTGATTGGCCTGAGTCATTAAGGAAAGTAAGGGGATAAAAGGAATAAATGTTCCCCGGGACAAACCATGTTACAATGCAAGGGGTGCAAATTAGTTTATTATTTTGCACATAAAATAAATACTGACTGTTTTTTCATCTAGCACACAAATACTTTATAGATTCATTTTTACACTTAAATTTAAAGTTGATCTAGGACATGCCCTATCCCAACTATAATTCCTGTCCCCATATTTTAAATTTACCTCTCCCTCCAATGCAACATGGTTTTGCCCAGGTGCAAAGTTACTCCTTTTTTATGCTTTGCTCTCCTTAATGACTCAAGCCTTATATTGTACTGACATTCTCTAAAAGATAAAACTAATAAAAACATTAGTAAAAAGAAAAGCTCTGTAGCAGTAATAAGAATTATGATTAAGTTTAAAAGATCTCATGCTAGTTATTTAAAACATCAAACATTCATCAAAATGTATAATTATTCATTTACTTAATAATCTATTTTATGAGCACTGGCAGAACCTCTGTTGTGTATGACCTAGGCAGCGTATTTCCCTGGAAACACTGAATAAGTGACATTCATTGTTTTTGTCACTCTCTAACAATTGCCGCCCTAGGCGACAACCGAGGAAAGATGCTTTCTTGGAGAGTAAAAAATGGATAGAGGATATATTTCGCCTTGTGTAATCACGTTATGTCTGTTCACAACTTTATTATATCACTTTGGGAGAACACTTTTTTGGGTGTTCCCATTATTAATGATCATTCCTCCAGTTATTTGAGATATAGCTTTGCACTGTGGAGCAATACAGGGTGATCTTTTCGTTCAGACAGTGTGCGCACTGAAGTGTTTCATAGAGAATAAAGTTTTTTACCCCCTTCTGACAACCTTTTTTTAGGGGTTGCAATGGACAATAAAAAAAATACTGCACCCACTAGAAAACACTTACCAAAACAACTGCTCTGGGGAATAGACAGTCTACTCTTCCAAAAAGAAATAAACACCGTAAATGCCAATGTAGAGATGGTCTTATAAATTACAACATACTATTTACACTATATATAAGGTATGTACCTAAGTATGAGAAATCTGTCAGACGCAATGTGCAGCAAATAGCTACTAGGTATGTAATAGACCTACACAGATGGTATTTGCATCCAGACAGATTGTTGTGTAGTAGGAAGCCACAAATGAATGAGCAGAACACAGCAGTTTTCATACTTACCTTGACCCCTTTAGTGATCCACCCACAGACAGGTCTTACAATAGCAATCCTGGGTCAGTGAGTTGTCCGGACTCTCCACAGTGCTGGCATGTGGCTGGGCATCAAATCTGAGAACGGATAGTTAGTCTATCAAGGATGTCGACAAGCCTTTAAGGACTGTGGCCAAGAGTGATGTAGTCTGACCTATTTTAAAGGCTCCTAGCTTTCTTTTTCAAAGCAAAAATCTCAGTCTCTTCCTTATGAAAAATGTTGTCTTCCTTTTGCCTGGTGCAGTATCTGTTTGAGTCTTGTATGGTCTTCATTACACTCCACCAAATTGTTCTTTCATAGTTGGGCAGCATGGTGGCTCAGTGGTTAGCACTTCTGCCTCACAGTGCTGGGGTCATGAGTTTAATTCCTGACCATGGCCTTATTTGTGTGGAGTTTGTATGTTCTCCCCGTGTTTGCCTGGGTTTCCTCCGGGTGCTCCGGTTTCCTCCCACACTCCAAAAACATACTGGTAGGTTAATTGGCTGCTATTAAATTGGTGTGTGTGTGTGTGTGTGTGTGTGTGTGTATTTAGACTGTAAGCCCCAATGGGGCAGGGACTGATGTGAGTGAGTTCTCTGTACAGTGCTGTGGAATAAGTGGCGCTATATCCTTACTGGTATAATACTTATTGTCAACTGTTTTCTTTTATATGGTGTGTCCTTGACCATTGTTTCAGGACACTATTAAAGACATTATACAGGAGACATAACACAGACAATTCCTTTTTTTGCAAAAGCATTCAGCTTTAGATTTACAGAAGACTCCTGTTTCTGTCTTTACCAGCACTGCCTTGTTTGCTCTCTGATGAGACGTCACCCATCAGGATTGTTCTGTCTGGGCTTGTCATGTCATTTGACTGATCTGTCTGTGAGAGCTCCTCTATTTTCAGTTATATTTTAGCTCTAGCTTAGTTAGCAACTCTGCTTTCTGCTGGTGCAATGCCTGCCTTGCTAAGACATTAGGGGGTCTATTTAACACCCCCAGTACAGTAGCCATCATCATGAAGTACCGCTGCAATTTACTATGCCGATGCTCACATAGAACCCCCTCGTCAATGCAGACTTTTTCGCTTACACCTGCCGCGTAAGGCATAGCGTTTTCACTCAGGACGGATCCAGTGACGCCGTAAAGTCTTTGGCTAGATACCGTTGAAAAAAACCAGTAACGCCATCTTATTAAGTTTTTTGCAGCTTAATAAATTACCGATTGCTGCTGTCCCTATAGAGATAATTCGGCTAATACCAGAGTAATCTATGATTTCTCCAGCGCCAACCCTTTGTTAAATAAGAAAAAGTGGTTAAAAAGGCTTTTGCTGTCGTTTGTGCCGGTATTTTGGCTATTGGTCACTTGATAAGTCACAAACTTTCAGCCGATGGTTATGACAGATGAAGAACACAGATCTGAAGGTAAATCTTGTAAAACATGTACACTATGTACACAAGAAACGGCTGCCGATCAGGAATTTTTTTTGTTTATCAGTTGTTGGTAAAATCGTTATAGTGTGTACCCAGTTTTAGACCTTGTCCATTTGCCTAGAGAAAACCTATTAGTCTTGTAATCGGTAGTAGGTGTAACTGCAAAATTAAAATTGTTCAACATTCAAGCATGAACTATTTATAACCCAGCAATAAGGGAAGGAGGAGACTCTGCTTTCTGAAGGTCCATGAATGAGTCTTGGTCCGCCATTGACATTGGAGAAAAGGCTTCATAGGTAAATTGTTAGGAACTTACCTTGTTCCCGTTCCGCTGCGCTGTCAGCGGCAGCTGACAGCGGTGTCCGATCTCTTCAGCGCTTCTTCTGTGAGCGCTGCCGCACTTCCGGGTTCTCTCTGCTGCCGATCATGTGACTCCTGGGCGGGGAATTCAAACTCCTATATCTCCCCTGCTCTGACACGCTGCCTGTGTCAGAGCAATGTGTTTCCTGTTCCTGGCTACAGTTCCTGTGTCCCGACTCCTGTGAACCTGCTCCCTGTTAACCCCTCTATTCCTCCTACTCCTGTGTACCTACCTGGCTGTGACCTGACTATTCTTTGGCTTATCCCTGGCACTACGCAACTGGACTACCTTCTGTGTACCGACTCGGCTGTGTTACCAACTATTCTCTGGATCTCCCTCTGGCACCGCATACCTGATACCTTCTGTGTACCGACTCGGCTGTGTTACCAACTATTCTCTGGATCTCCCTCTGGCACCGCATCCCTGATACCTTCTGTGTACCGACTCGGCTGTGTTACCAACTATTCTCTGGACCCTGCCACGCACCCATTGCCTCCGTGCATCTACTGGTTACTGTTCCAGACCTACAACGCCTGGAATTAACGGTTAGTGCCTGTACTTGCACCGCATTGTCTATTTTCCTGTTTGCCTGCCATCACTTAGAACTTTCTCCCTTACGTCAGTAGGCTAATCTGGGGGCCGCGACCTGCGGTTCTTCGGCAGCTAAGTCCACACTACCTTGCGGTGGTTCTTGGTGAAGACCGGAAGGCCATTAGACTCCGCGCCCTAGGTAAGCCTGTGCTAATACTGACTAAGGCATCAAAATCGTAACATAAATATAAAGGTCCATCTTTAAAATAACATGTTTAAATGGACAACTTTTTACTTTAGAGAGCTGGAAGGTGAATTTCAGTAATTGCAGTTTTTTCAACACTCTCTGAGCCCGATTCATGAAGGCACATATTCTGAGCGGCACCCGCGTTCAGTACTATACGCATTCAGTATGCCCGATCACGAATTCAGAAAGGCACGGATCTCAAGATACATGTGCTGTTGAATTCAAGTGTAGGTCTGCTGTGCGCTACTACACAAGACACTGCAGGATACGTCCAATACCTTTGTGGATTATAAATTCGCAAATGAACATACAGGGAAATAGAAAAAAATATTGAAATAATAATCACCTAATTTTCCATGAAATACATTTACTAGAATGTTATTAATGTCTACCGAACATAAAAAAAATCATTTTGCAGTTGCTCCTGATTGCAAACACATGTTATATCATGCATACAAGACTGTATTCACTACTGATCAGGACTTAGACTAGCCCTGTAGCTGGAGCAAGAGATACGGCAGAAAAGTAACTTTGAGTTGTGTAAATTCAGACGTGGCTGTGTGTACTTGAGTTTGGCACACCCCTAATGTACATTAATTATGGCAAAATGCCACTTGCCAGCCCCGTTCACTCCACAAAATCGTAGGCTGTAGTGTTACGTCAACCAGTGCGGCATAAACTTATAGAACAGGTAGAAGAGATCTTCACCTTTAGCAGCTGCCTTTCCCATAGAGACTGGTTATGCTCACAGGTACTCAGATGCCCCCAGGACTTAAACTCAAAGTAGTATAAGTTTATACTCACACGGCCGCATACAGGTACAGGAGGTAGCACACAGGGTGGAGGCAGGCCAGAGATCTGAGGACTTGACAGAGCACCGGAAGAGATGTTAGGTACCAGCAGGATCACCGGCAGAGGTTCAGAATCTGGGTACAGGCAATAGGTCAGGGTCACAGGCAAGGTTCAGAATCCAGGGACAGGCAAAGATCATACACAGGCAATCAATCTAAGGTTCAACACCAAGCAATAGCACAGGAGCAGGCAGCAGTACGGGAAACAGGACGCTATAACCGGCAGTGAGACTCAGATCTCACTGCCTTAAATAGTACTAGGAACCAATCAGGACTAGGTCTTTAGAGTAATCACAGGTTCTGCCTAATGGCAGTAGTGCAAGTGGCCAATAGGAATGCAGTGAACAACTGCATAATACATACTAATGTGCCCTAAACAGCCGTAGGTAGCTTCTAGTAACTAAATAGCCATGATTGGGTAAACTTAATACAACCTGCGCGCGCCCGACTGTTAGTCGGCTGGCCGGACGTGGCGGCAGAGGGTCCTGAGCGTCCCGGTTGTTGCCCAGGCAACCGGACGACGAAACCGGAAGTGATGTCCCGGTCGTCATAGCGACAGCCGGGACGCCAGCAGGAAGGTTTGGAGAGTCGAGGCAGTGCCTGCGGCCACCGTGACTACTAACATGTAGTAAGTGTACTTTGCGCTCACAGGCGCATGGAACAGGGCTGCGTTGACGGACGTTTCTGCAGATTCTGGGCACGCGCAGAGTGAGGTTTGCTAACAATACGCACACAATCGGCAGATAAATGCCTTGATAAATCAGCCCCTCTCTCTTAAAACTTCAAATCTCCTGTGAGAACCAAACGGTTACCAGCAGTTCTTAAGATGATGTACAGAAGATTTGATTACAAATTTTCCTAAGCAAAACAACACTGTCTAATGAGAAACTGTTCTGTCTTTGGAAAACTGCCTTTTTATCTGAATTGAAATTGAAAACATATCTCCTTGCCCTTACCCTGTGAATGCAATTGATGCAGTGCATGTATGTCTACTCTATAATTAAATGTAATTTCCTAAATGATTTTCAAAGAGACTGAATTGATGGAAGATTACCACTAGAAATGTTCTTTGTGGAAGTGTTTAAATAGATTTCTGTTCTGTGTCACGCAACAGCCTTTCTTCCTGACTTGTCTGTCTGTGGGTGACAAATAGAGAAATTTGAGCATTGTATACCTCCCGACCAGGGCCTGATTATACAGCAGGCTGATTAGGCAGTAGTCTAGTGCACAAGGCTTTTAGGGATGCAAAATTGTGAGAGGGGGAGCCATAAACTGAAATTCATTTAAAAATATTAGCGAACAGTTGTTATCCAAAGTACAGAAAAAACATGGAAATAATGTAGTAAAGTTTCAATCCTGACAAATTTCCATGGTACAGGCTGAAGACAATGAGTCATCCTTGGATGGTTGCTTGAAGATAAGCGAGTAGAAGAGACAAGGACACGACAATCAGGGTACAATGGGCAGGGCTCTTATTTAGAATAAATAATCCTGCAATAAAAAACGTACCTTTTGCGGTCACGCGGTCAGGTCAGGTGGCGATCCGGCTCCCTCCCTGTTCTCCTCCTCCGTGCTGCGCTCGCACTGAATGTGACATCATCACACCCGACATTTTCATTGAGGAGTGCAGCACAGAGGAGCCACGACGCAAGAAGCAACGGAGAAACAAGCGACAGCGAGGATTCGAAGAAGCAGAAGACACAGAATAAGAAAAAAAGAGAGTGCAATTGGATATGTCATTACATATAATATATATATATATATGGGCCCCCGATGCACTGCTTCGCCCGGGGTCCCATATTGTTGTTAAGATGGCCTTGGCGACAATTTCCCTCCATCTTCACAAATTCACCCTTGGTTGCACTTGGCCTGAACCTTAAATCAGGCCCTGGAAAGTTGATAGACTGGAGAGGTTAAGCAGTGAGTTTAATAAAAAGAAAAGTACAGTAAATAAATTCTATAACACATTTAATATTAGCTCTGTGTTCACTTAAAATAGTTGGTGCCATGAATTGGGTATTTGGTCTATTACTGGTTTGTTTTTACCATATACTATAGCTATCAATTTATAAATTATATATTTATTTATTTACTTGCGTGCATCTTTACTATTATAAGTGTACACAGAGCTAATATTAAAATTATAAAGTTTATTTATTTTAGTTTACTATTTGGCAACTATTTATTTTTTCATTCTAAAATGATTATATAGTATTTCAATTGATTGTATTATTATATATACCAGGTAGATACATTTACAGCCATCCTGAACCCAGACTGGCTATAAATGGCTCTTCTGAAATCAAGCCATTGTAATATCCTCTGTTTCCCCTGCAAACTACTACAAAACACATTTTCCTTTGGGTTTACTTGTGCAGCCTACTGTATAAAAATCAAAGGCTAAATTTACTAAGCTGCCGGTTTGAAAAAGTGGGGATGTTGCCTATAGCAACCAATCAGATTCTAGCTTTCATTTATTTAGTACTTTCTACAAAATGACTGCTAGAATCTGATTGGTTGCTATAGGCAACATCTCCACTTTTTCAAACCCGTAGCTTAGTAAATCTAGCCCCAAATGTTCCATTGCCTCAGACCCTGTGTCACTATATACTGCCCTCTATCACTAGATATTGAACATTTATGCCATGCAAAATGTCTATTTATTATAGGTGAAAAGCCATGGCCTTATCTGTGTGGAGTTAGTATGTTCTCCCTGTGTTTGTGTGGGTTTCCTCCGGGGGCTCCAGTTTCCTCCCACACTCCAAAAACATACTGGTAGGATAATTAACACTAGCGTGTGTCAGTGTGTGTGTTAGGGAATTTAGACTGTAAGCTCCAAAGCGGCAGAGACTGATGTGAGTGAGAAATATATTCTCTGTACAGTGCTGTGGATTTGGTGGTGCTATATATATTAAAAAAATGATGATGATGATGATGATGATGATGATGATGATGATGAAGATGATGTAGGGCTTCTCCCTATTTAACACCCCCCCTTCCCCACCCATCTCTTACAGTAGCCTTCTCTTTCACCCAAGGCCTCCAGCAAAGCTTACTCTTGCAAAGCATCTCAGGATGCCAATAGCAGAGGCTCCCCAAAGAAGGAAATGCCCAAGTCCAGGCTTTCAGTTCCAGTGCACATGACCAAGCTGACAAGCGCAGTTTGACCCCAGACTGGCCTGGCAAGCAGTAAGACTCCTCCTACCGCTGCTAGCCAGTATCACCGGGGAGTTGAGCGGATATAAGATATATGGGGTAAATACATAAAAATATGTAACATTTTTCCATTCACAAGATATTGATTGTAATAATTGTACATTAATTTTCATTGGCAAGGTGCAATTTAATTTAGAAGGTGAAGGTGAGCCCCAGTATTATGTTTATTTAAGAGGAAGCATGGGAGAAGAATTGATCTCATTTACACTAAGAGGTACATTTATCAAGCTGTGGGTTTGAAAAGTGGAGATGTTGCCTATAGCAACCAATCAGATTCTAACTATCATTTATTTAGTACATTCTACAAAGTGATAGCTAGAATCTGATTGGTTGCTATAGGCAACATCTCCACTTTTCAAACCCACAGCTTGAAAAATTTACCCCCAAATCTCTATATCACACAAATGCATTAGTTTGTATATTATTATAGAAAATCAAAGGGAATTCCCAGATACCTAACAATGTGCCCGTAATGACCAGAGAGAAGATATGGTCAGTAAATTACACAATGGTCCTATCTGTGCCTTGTTGATAAATAGTAAATACATTTTAATATTAATTACCTATCACCTATGGGCCCTATATATATATGCAGAAGACTACCGGGTGGACCCTTAAACCTGCCTCTATTAGCCAATATTGAGTGTAGTTTAAAATTAAAAGAATATAATTTCTCCTAGAATACAAACCTTTACTCCTAACAGCATAGGTTAAAGTATGCACAACACATCCACTTTGTGCTAATTACTGGATTCTGTGGAGTCTGTCTCAGGAACTTGTAATTCTCTTTCCAGGTCCCCTTTCATCCTCTGATTTTATGTTCAGTAGCCAATATTTCTGCTCATCTAAACTCTCTTTTTAGCCTCCTCTCTTCCCTTTCACTCCTCAGTGAATTTGCATGTCCAGTTCTGCTAATTTCTGGATTGCTTACATAGAATATTCTCAGCAGGCAGCTGAGAGATAATCAGATCTCGGTCTGGTGCCAGCTTATTGCTGGATGGCGCTGCTGGAGAGCGCTGGGGATTTCCAGGTGGTGCGGGGCCCGTAGGAGATCTTTCAGCGGTTGCAAAGCAGGTCTTGGAAGCCGTTTACACCAGATGGTCTCGCGGGGACTTTAAATAGCGGTTTGATATGAAATATAAAAGCAAATATTGGACTTTTTGGCTCTTGCTACAAAAGAAAAGGCCGTTGCTCTTTGATTGGAATAATGCAGCTCTTTTATTTTTTTTTTTGTGAATATTGTAGGATAAAAAAAAAGTTTGTTGAATTTATGTTGACTTCATCTTCTATTGTATTGTGAGGTCAGAAGAGGGGAGATGGATAAAGCAGAAAATTCTGTTCTCGGTGCCTTTCATATTCGGAGGTTGAGGAACTATTTCTCTGAAAAGGCAGCAACCGCATTGTTAAACATAAGACTTAGGACTCAGAAAATGACCCGTCTTCCTCAAACGCAGAGGGCTTCCTAGCAGGAGATTTTTAAAGTGCTTTACTTTCACTCAAAAATACGGCTTGTCTGATGATTTTTATGACAGGCGAACAGAAGTAGCTACTGATGTCATGTGCCCAGCACTTAGCAAATGTCCGAAATTTGGTTCCCAAGAAAATGAAGCAAATTAAAAAAAATATATAATTAATTAGGATGAGAACATCTTCTTTTCTTCGATTTACATTTCCCGTTGTCCATTCTGTCCTCGGTTTTGTTAGACGGATTCGTGCAGCACAGAGTATTTCAGGAAGCGAGTGTGTTATTCGTGTGGGATAGAAACACTAGGCCCCTGTCAGGTGGTCTAGCTCATTTGTCGTTTGATCAGATGCTATTTTCAGGAGTGTTCAGATAGTCTTGAGAAAATAACAGACCTCATACTTCCCAAATTCCTGAACGAGTAGATACTCCTGTGTTTTGTTGGAGGTGGGGTTTAATGACGCGAGTTGCGCCATCAAGCTCCAACCCCGCTATGGAATGCCGTGAATTTCGGTATTTCGTAGCAGGGGTGTGGCCACGTTGGTGTCACCACGCCCCCTTCTGCCCTTGTCACCTGACCTCCCTTCTGCAATCTTCAGCAGGGGAGGTTTTTAAAAGTCGGCAAGTATGACAAACGTACCTAGTGATACTTCTAAAGAAATTCGAGAGATGATATAGCACAATTGATCATTAACATATAGAAATATTAAAATAAACTGTCATTTACCACTGCAGTCGTGGTTCAGGCTCAATCACTATAAATGTCTGTTGCTGGAAGGGGTATAGGTGAATTTTAATGTACAGTTGCGCTATAGTATTACTGAATATGAGAAAGGTCCTCTTTAACAGTTCCACACCATCTTGCTTTCTGCAAATTGCAGTAATTTGCCTTTACTCACCTATACTTCTTACAAATTCAGTAAATAGTTTAAAAACATTAAAAATGGTGCCTTTTTATTTATAAACTGTTCACTGTCTACTGGTAACCCTGAAATTGCAAGCTAACTGAAGTTAATCACTCAACGCTGGAATGGCCAATCACCCAAGAGGCACCTCCGGGTGCCTGGCAGGGACTTCCCGTATATTAAAAATATTTTGATTTTTAGAGTTCTTGTAACGGTCCGGAGACTGAATAGGAGTCCAGTAGCAGTACGGAAATGTGGTGCCCCAAAATCTGAGTACCCTGGGGTGTATCTATATGTTTTTAATTTGTTAATTTAATTTGTTAATTGTTAAAAGTGTTTATAAAGATTTTAAAAAAAAAAAAAATAATAATATTTTCTTTAGGGAGAAGTGACAGTTGGGAGTGGTTGGTGGTTGCCGGGAGTGACAGGAAGGAGGAGTGTGTGACATAGCAACAAGTCCACTAACTTTGGTAATAACTGTGAACTCCCAGAAGGCAGTGGGAAGAGGAAAGTTCTAGACTTCTGAGGAAGAGAGATCCCTGTGTCTGCATAGACTGAGAGAGATCCCTGTGTCTGCATAGACTGAGAGAGATCCCTATGTCTGCATAGACTGAGAGAGATCCCTGTGTCTGCATAGACTGAGAGAGATCCCTGTGTCTGCATAGACTGAGAGAGATCCCTGTGTCTGCATAGACTGAGAGAGATCCCTGTGTCTGCATAGACTGAGAGAGAAAAATAGGGACAGAATGAAAATCGGACAAAGTGATATATAAGCAGATTAAAAGTGAAGTAAGTGTAAGAAGAGAAGAGGATAAGAAGTGAGCCAAAGAGAGGTGTGAGTAAAAAGGAAAGTACTGAAAACAAATAAGCAGTATAGAGATCTGTGACATCACACTAAACAGACTGAGCTATGTACTGAGAACAGTGTGAGAGGAGAGAGAATAGAGAGGTCTGTGAATACACATAAGAGACTGTGCAATACAAAAGATCATCAGCTTATTTGTGTGAAAAAGTAATTTATGGGCCCCAACCACGTGCAGCACTTCTACTAAATTCCTGTGCACAGTTCAACCCAGGACTGAGTGTAAATATGGTAACGTTACCATGGATAATATTGGTGCACCAAATGTTTTAGTTAAATGTTAATGTTATGTGATTTACCTGAAATTGATTTATTGTTATTAAAGATTTTATCGCAATTGTGCTCTATGTTGATCAAATGAATATTTTGTTATTACCATTGAGTTGAAGGGGTCAGTGGCGCGGTGGCTTACCAAAATTATCTTTACCACATTATTAATATACCCAAGTTATTTGACCAATCCTTGTCCCTCTCATTGAAGTATTTATCTCCTGACCACCGGATATCATAAGAGAAAAGAACGTGACTCCTGTCTGGAGGACAAGGTAAGGGAAGGAATCCCCATCAGTACTCGGCCACCACAGAAGACAGGCCACAAGAAGATAATACAGAATGGTCAACAATAGCCAGGTTCGGTACACAGTAAGGCAATAAGTGAAGAGTTCGGGAAGAGAAGTAGTCAAGGACAAGAAGAGGTCAGTACACGAGTAGTCGATAAGTGAAGGCAGAATGCAGCAACTTGAACTGGAACTAGGTTACAGACAGAAGCACAATAATGTGCAAGGAAGACATGAACAGGCCAGCCTTTTATAGGAAGTCAAGGGGCGGAGCCAACATGCCGACACATCAGGAGACCAATGAAACTGATCTAAAACACAGAGTGATGGCAAGGAGCTGTCCAGCATCCAGAATAACTCAATTATCAGAGCAGCAGTCCACAGAAAGCAGAAGCCCTGGGTTCGATTCTTGACAGTTCTCCTTATTGAGTACAACAATGATCCAATATACAAGAGATTCAATGCTTAACATTGTTCATTATGTCATACATCAGTAACTGGATAGCAGTGTAAAAATGATCAGTGTTGAGCTCCACAAATGTATAATTCTTTGGTTAAGTAATCCACAAGACAGTTCCTATCACATTAGTACACAGAGATCTGATTTCCATTTGTCTTAACGCATGCACATAGTATAGAAAAAAAAAAAACCTGTTACAGCTGCAGTATTGTCTGGACACATGGAAATACACAGCAAACCAATCAAATGGGATTTCCTTATTCATTGACTCGGTGTAAGACAAGTTAAGCATGTAAACAGGCTTGATAAGTGCTTGACATTATAAAATATGTCAGGCACTTATCAAACGTGTTCACTCTCATTTCCACTGTCATTCAACTGCTTATTGACACTAAAAGGAGGTCTCCATTATTGCCTCAGCTCCTGATTATACACTGCATAAATAATTTGCGCCTAATGGAATATTTGGTGGCACTTTACTTTGGATTAAAAACCAAATTTATTAGCATTTGGGAGCCTTTGTTTCATCACGCACGTACAAGCGTTAATAGTGCCTTAACTAATGCTTCCACCTGACACTAGGGGGTATATTTACTAAACTGCGGGTTTGAAAAAGTGGAGATGTTGCCTATAGCAACCAATCAGATTTTAGCTGTCATTTTGTAGAATGCACTAAATAAATAAAAGCTAGAATCTGATTGGTTGCTATAGGCAACATCACTTTTTCAAACCCACAATTTAGTAAATATACCCCTAGGTTATTATAATTAAAGGAGAGGTTCTATGTCTGCCATTTATCTTTGTTTTTCTGTGGCAGTAAATACATTTTTTGCTATTGTTAGGAAAGATGTGCTTAATGTAGCATTCTCCATTCCATTTGGAACTGTAAAACTCCAATGAAATTCTCTGCACAGAATGGGGATATGAAACACAGGAAGGGTCATTAACGGATAGCAAACAATGTGGATTTTCAATGCTTTTATTTCTCTAGTGCAACAAATTGCCCCGGGTACATTTCAAGGTGCACACCCGCTTCCCCATTCTTATAACTGCCCCTGTGAAAAGGGGATGTCCCTACTTTCGCAGGTTACTAATACACCTCAAAATGCATTTAGTCTAAAGAGTGTAAACATCACTACAAAGTCCAACCTGCTATAATACCCCTTTACAGAAAAACCCTTTCATTGGTTTCAACATTTACATTTTTCTCCTTAGATGTTGCTCGATTTAGCTTAATTTATTTATTTTAGATTGTAAGCTCTCAGGTACAGGGTCCTCTCCTCCTCATGTCTCATCTCTACCTGCCTTGTACGACCCTTGTCATGTTTGAAGATGTATTCTCCGCTACCTCGTGCTATTAATGCTAATCATGGAAGCATTATTGTGGTTAATTGCATTCATGCCATTATCATTATCTGTATTTCTCTTAATGATTATGTTTGTCATGTCTGTTAGATGACTGTCCATCGCTACGGAATCTGTAGAGCCTTATAAATAAATGATTATGATGATTTATGCTTCAACTTAATCAGAATGTGAGGGAATGTAAGGACAGACATAAGTGTCTCCTTTGTGTGACAAAGAACTAAGCATCAAACCTTACAAAGAACTAAGGATCAAATAGGGTTTGAGGTTTCCATAGGTTAAAACATGGGCCAAGTGGTTCTTGTCTGCCATCAAAATCTATGTTTCAAACTTTTTATTATACTGATCAAAGCGAGCCTAACAATGTGTTTTTTCATTAAAGTGCAATTAGAAGGTGAAAAATGACACATTACACATTAGGAACCTCATTTAGAGTCGGACGCAAAGTCCGTTTTAGGCGCATCCATCAAAAAACCACTACCACGCATGTGCAGAAAGCACCATATCCGCCTGCATCTTGGACGCAATTAACACTTGTGACAGCTTGCGGCTCACTACGAGAGAATGGGAGGAACACGGAATTGTGAAGGCGTGACCATGTAAATGCAGTGAGGCACAGACGCAACACACGTCAAAACAGGGCTAAAGCTGTGCGGCAGTAATTAGGTGGCGCAAGCAGTTAGCTAGCTGCAGGAACTGCTCGCAGCTTGGTAGGGTATTATGAGTGGGACACAACTGGGGTTGCTTGTCACTCGTAATACCCTACCAAGCTGCGGCACACTCCCACTTCTACACTTCTTAAACAGACTTTGCGTCCCACTCTAAATGAGGTCCTAAATGTCACAGATGAGACTGGGTTTACTCCACCTCTTAGCAGGTATAAAAATCAGGTCCTTTTGCATTAAGAAAACTGCTATGTACCCACCTGAAAATCTAGGAGGGCCTCCCTCGTCACCCCTACCAGCTCATTTCAATTATCCCAACTTACAAAATAATCTTGTTTTTCCATTTGGGTGCCACATTATCATTCGTGCGCCTAATACGCATTTAGGAAGCCACACTCTGCTCCACCCAACTTCTCCAATCGGCAAGTGCAAACATTTGCAAACTGAAGTTGTCATCTTCTTGCCAATAAATCCATGAGGTGTACTATGAAATCAGACAAATGTGTACAACAATATACTTGCGGTGTCACAAAAGAGCAATTTTGCATAGGGTTTGCACTTTTGCATTTATGTAAACAAGCTCTAGAAACATGAACAAATGAGAGAATAAATAAATAACTTTAATTGGCATACTATTCATCATCATCACCATTTATTTATATAGCACCACTGATTCCGCAGCGCTGTACAGAGAACTCATTCACATCAGTCCCTACCCCAATACGGAGAGAGAGGGAGAGCGAGAGTGAGCGAGAGAGCGCGCAAGAGCGCATGAGAGAGCGTTAGCGAGAGAGTGCTAGCGAGAGAGCGCTAGAGAGAGCGAGCGAGAGAGCGAGCGAGAGAGCGCAAGAGAGAGCGAGAGAGCACGAGAGAGCGCGAGAGAGCGCGAGAGAGAGAGAGCGAGAGACACTAGGGTCAATTTTGATAGCAGCCAATTAACCTACTAGTATGTTTTTGGAGTGTGGGAGGAAACCGGAGCACCCGGAGGAAACCCATGCAAACACAGGGAGAACTATTGACGGACTCTGTAATTTTTTCTCTCCCCTTTCCTTCTGATGTGGAATCCCGACATTGTAGGGGCTGCCTACTCATTTCAATTTTCTCTATTATGATAATTATGATCCAGCGGTCAATTAGAACGTAAAGTTACGAAGGTTGTTCCACATCATTGCAGAATGTGAATACCCATTATTTTTGGGGTTTTATTTTTGCAAAGTTGATTATTTATCCCATAAATATCCAATACGGGCAGGCAGGACAGTCATATTAGCTAAAACGATGTTAAAACACTTTGCAAAATATTCCAACTAGGAAATGTACACAGCACAATTATTACAAATACTACTTCTCCCCTTTAAAAATAAACAGCATGCACCGGGGGTCTTTGATACTGGTGCAAAATGTTCATGCTTTTGTGATTGAAAGATAGAGATGTAAATATGGTAATTTAAAACCCACTTCTCTGATGAACATTTAAACATATGCACAGCTCAATGCGTAAGCCCATCAGATACAACCGGCTCTGCCATCGGACGCAAGGCCTATAATTTTGCTTTTCTCCGTGGCGATTGTAATTGTGTTTGTCAGCTTAAAGAGAAGGCATTTCCCCTGGCAAAGTGTACAAAATGACCTCCTGTATGTTGCAAAGAACAAATGTACTTGGCCGTAGTTTTGATTTTTATGAAGAAGTCAGCTGACATGTGTCATTTCCATCACACTGTTGGCCTAAATGAGTTATTCTGCGGAATGAAAATATACAGCTGGCTTAAATATCGCGCCGCTCCAGGCTCATGGGTAATGAGTGCAAATTTTACACCAGGCCAGGAGGAAAAGGATAACAATTACACACCACTATTATCTTATATCTGTATTAAAAAGGAAATATTAATTTGATGGCATTAATACAGGGCTTTAAATCTAAGAGAGGAAGCTTTAAATGACACTTTCAGAATAACTCATCTGAATCATTTATAGTTTAATCTGCGCTGTTATAAATATCCTTCAAAATTGCATATGTAAGTGGGAAGGACACTGAAGTAATCAATGAATTTCAGATTAATGTGAGAACAGAAGATAAAGAAAGGTCATACGGTATGGGCATTGTCTTCACTATTAATGAGCTGGATATTAGGACGAGCAAGGTCATCCAAGGCTCGTGTAAACCTTTACATCTCAGCTATAAAGGGCTTCATTTAGGTTTTGATTCATTAGTTCCTTTTAATAAGCCGAGCCCGACGTTGAAAAAATTGTTTAAATGAAAACTTGTTATGAACACGAAAGAGCTCGTCAGAATAAAAGTGAAACTTGTAGCATATTATTGAATTGAAATTCAGAATATAATAATTTAAAAAAAAATAAAGTAATGAAGCAGTTACGTAGTTTTAAATATTTTTTATTTTTTTTATTTTATTTTTTTTAAAACTGCTTAGGGCCAAAATCCCCGGTAACAGGGTGGAAAAATACATTCTGGTGTAAAAACAAAGGGCAGAACGTGATAATATTTCATTACGTGGAGAATCACTGGATGCAAAACGGAAGCAGAACATGATCATATTGGGAAATCACTGGGAATTAAACCATACTTGCCTACTCTCCCGGAATTCCCAGGAGGATCAGAAGAGTAGGCAAAGCTCCCGCATTTGCCGAAATTCAAGACATTGAATGGAGGGGGCGGGGCTTAAGCGCTTCATTATGCTCCGCCCCCTCCATTCAATGCCGTGAATTTTGGCTTTTTATAGTGGAGGCGGGGGGCTATGGTGACGCAACAATGTCACCACGGCCCCCCCCTCCTACCCCACGCCACATGACTTCTCATTTTAAAAGTTGTCATGTGTAGATTAAGCATGAGGTGGAATGTGGATGGAGCACTAGGACGGATGGTCCTAGTTGTCGCTGGTAATCGAGTTATCGGTGCTGTAAACACTGACACTGTTTACTCCTACATAATTATTCCGATAGTGAACAGAGCAACATAGAAAAAATTACTACTTATTAGTAAAGAGACACCGAGGAAATCCGATGAGAGGACATCGCGGCACTTCCAAATGACGTCAGTTGCGTGCCCGACTTGGACATTTCGGCTTTTAAAGCGGCAACGCACGGACCCAGGTAAGTATTACCTTTAAGTTAGGGGTTAGGGTTAGGAGTTAGGGTCAGAGGTTAGGGGTAGGACAGTTACATCCCCATCAATATACTGTAAGGCAGCGAGACAATGACCCTTTCGTACACAGGAAGGGGCGATGGTTTGCAAGTGTCTTTATGCTTTAATCGCACAAGTCCAAAAATCAACCCGTGTGAGTCCACAAGACTGCTCTAGCAAAATAAGAAAGGATGAATGTTGCTAATGCTACAATCAACTCTATGGATTGTAGCTCTGGGCTGCTCTATGTTGGTAACAAAATCAGTGGATCAAGCCAGTATAGTTTTACTTTGAAATATAATAGTGATTAGGTACTTTTAATCTTAGTTCTGCATAAGCCATCAATTCCCGAAACTACGCAGTTTCAACAAAATTGTAAGGCCTTATTTCTAAATCGTTTAGGAGTGTTCTAGCATGTATCCTGCTGTATGTTTCCCTTTGTCGAATACTTCCAGCAATTAATATTTTTACTGATCACCATGACTGGTTGCAATTTATTACCTTGGTTATGCATACGTTTTGATAGCTAATGGTGCTCAAGAGGAGAACAAGCTCGTTTTTTGCACCAGTCAGTGCATTGGACAAAGTTACACCACTTGAGATGAATTACTTTGGTATTTTAACACCAGTACAGGTAACAGCAAATGGATTTTTTACAGTACTGGATTGTATAAAAAGGGGTTATGGGCAATTCGTACATTAGGAAAAAAAAACACAATGGGCCGGTTCATGTTTAGGCACATCCTGCACGCTAGTTACCTTTTAAAAAAAAAAAAAAGCACTGAACTGAGCATAGTTCCGACAGTATTCAAATCCAGGCGGATCTCAACATATGATTTCCTTTGAATCTGGGTATAAATACGCCCTACCAGAACGTTACTTGACGTATGTAGACATTCAGAACAGACTGCACTATACGCACAAGCGTAAGTGTACTATAAAGTCACATCAGAAAGAATGGAGAATGTAATGTTATAAATTAAATGAACAACACTTAACAGTATAATCATTAATAGCAATATGGATTTTAGAAAAGCAAATATAATGCATTATATGTGCGTACTGCACATGCAATTCATTTTTAAAGTCTATCTTACATGCATATACATGTTCTGTGCTAGCTAATGCGCTACTCATACATGTAGTTTTTATAATAAAGACTATGCCATGTCAGTAATCACTGTCAGCCAGCACTTGCACCTGCCCTGTATCTGTTGCAAATGATACGTCTCAAGAGAAACCTGGGACTTGAATTTTCCGCCTCTGTGTTGGAAAGCCCTGCACATGGGCTGCGCTAGTCCGTCGCTTTTCTCCCCCGCCTCTCAGGTTGTAGGAAGGGTCATTTGTGTTCAGATATGGATTGCATGCATTCATTGGTGTAATGTCCTTTCTCATATGCATAGCTATTTCACGAAAGATGCGCTATACCAGTGGTCAGGGAAAAGGGGTAAATTACCCCAAATGAGGTAAAAATTAAATTCCTGGGGGTAATGCTGCCGATTCACATGCTGTCAGTTGGATCGTAGACCCCTTTAAATGTGAAATTGCTGTTGTACCAGAAGAGCCTCAAGAGTTGGCAGAGGCACTTCTTGAACTTCAATGCAATAATGAAGCATGTATTGCATTTGAAAAAAAAAGCAGATCTGTCATATTTTTGGATGTCAACAGCTGCAAAGGCATTCAAAATTGCACATGAAGAGGCAGCCAAAAAGTTGCTGCCTTTTGCAACAACCTACCTATGCGAACAAGGATTTTCCACTCTAACGAACATAAAAACAAAGCAGAGAAATCGATTGGACGCTGAAGACTGTATCCAAATTGCTCTGACATCAAAATGCCCCAATATTGATGCTCTCGTATTAAAAATGAAGTAACACTTTTCTCCAAAACCTGAAGTTTTGAAGTTGAAGCTTTCCAAGAAATTTTGAATAGGTTCAATAAAATTTTGAATTCCAATAATTAATATATGATTTCCTTCCTTTCAAATCAAGGGGGTAACGTCAGCATATCTAAATATATTTTGGGTTAAAAAGTAAAAAAGTTCCCTGACCCTACACAAATGGACATATGTTTGAACATGAACCAGGCCCAGTGACTCTATATAGATTAAAAGTCACTATAGGGATAACAAAATCAGATGTAAAATAGCAGCCAATCGACTACATTTTAACAATAGCACAGAGCAGCAATGTAAGGCTGCTTTCGAACTGATGCAAAAAGTTTGTGTTGTTAAACACACTTGTATAGACATTTCTAGTTATGCCCCTGTTTGTATAAGAAACAAAGTTATATACATCCAATTTGTTTTTCTGTTTTTTTCACAGTGATGCAGTGGAACAAACACATCATGCATCGGCGGGTGCAACTGAAAGCTCTTTATAAACTTTCTTCACATTTTCAAAGGAGCCCATTTGTTTGCCAGGACTTGTTGTGAAAAGGAATTGTTTTCCAGAAATTACAGTAGATCACGCACGACAATGAGTCTGTCTTGCATTAATGCGATGAATAATGAACGGCATCAACCTTTGTTTTTAATTCTTGCCCACATCAAGGTTACTGTTTAACAAAAATCTGATTCATTTCAACAGCAAATGATCTAAAGATTTCTTGCCACAAAATGCAGCACTATAGAGAAACAGTTCTGTTTATCAACAGTTTATTTATCGGAAGAGAGTTTGCAAGGCACCAATAATCCTTCTATTTAGCCTCATAATGCAACACATGAATCAAGTTGCCTCAATATTATGAATTACTGTTTCAAGTTTAGAATGTTTGAGAAAAATTGATAATATTCTTTTATTATTTATTTGCCCAAGGCTAACGACACACCGGTACTTTGTGCGCTTCTTACACCAATTCATCATCAACATCACCAGCTATTTATATAGCGCCACTAATTCCGCAGCACAGTACAGAGAACTCACTCACATCAGTCCCTGCCCCATTGGAGCTTACAGTCTAAATTACCTAACACACACACACACAGACTAGGGTAAATTTTGCTAGCGGCCAATTAACCTACCAGTATGTATTTGGAGTGTGGAAGAAAAGCCACGCAAACAGGGGGAGAACATACAAACTCCACACAGATAAGACCATGGTCAGGAATCGAACTCATGACCCCAGCGCTGTGAGGCAGAAGTTGCTAACCACTGAGCCACTGTACTGTCCTAATTGTGTGAGACTTGATTTCCCTGGCAGGATCCTGTACAGGCCCATTAATGATGTCCTACCAGCATGGCTATTTTGGGCAAGACTTGCGATTCCTTGCCCATTACAATTCAATGACATTAAGGACAGGAGCATACAGCTCTTTAAAGTAATGGGCTTCTCTCACATCTTCATATCTCTTTGCTTGCATTTGATTCCATAGGTGCAACAATGTCTGTATTTCTAAGCTTTGTCAAAGACTATTCTACCAAACAATACCATTAAGGAACTTGGCACAACATGGAGAAATATATTTGATAGGTACCGTAACTCATCATCACCATTTATTTATATAGCGCCACTGATTCCGCAGCGCTGTACAGACAAGTCATTCACATCAGTCCCTGCCCCATTGGAGCTTACAGTCTAAATTTCCCAATATACACACACACAGGCAAAGACAGAGAGAGAGAGACTAGGGTCAATTTTGATAGCAGCCAATTAACCTACCAGTATGTTTTTGGAGTGTGGGAGGAAACCGGAGCATCCGAAGGAAACCCACTCAAACACGGGGAGAACATACAAACTCCACAGAGAAGGCCATAGTTGGGAATTGAACTCATGACCCCAGCGCTGTGAGGCAGAAGTGCTAACCACTAAGCCACCTCCATACATTAGTATTTACAGCCTGCCTGTACTGTACAATGTATATAATACTGCCCCAGGAACTTGTACTATATCCCTTCATTGTTATGCTGTTTTCATATCCAGTCATTTTGCTCAGGGTTTCCCTGTTGTTCTCCATTAACGATTCTGTCCAGAATCCTGCTGGTCAAATATAGCTTTCCCTTAGTGTTGGGTTGGTACGTAACCAAATCAAGTGCCAGAGCCATACATGTGCCACCGAGATTAAAGTCAGATGCAGATTTATGCCGGAAATCATGCAGCAAATGTGCTTAACAAATAATGAAAATCATGACAAGGTATAGCTATTAAATGTGATAGAGTGATTTGCAGCATGCTGCGATCTCTCTCGTCGTTATCATTTTGGTATAAATTAAGGATCATACGGGAGTATAGAGAGGACTTGCCCAGGGCCTTGGCTGTACTCGTTCTGCAACAACTGGCCCTTATTACAATGTTAATGTCAATGATAGAAATTTTGGCAAAGTATAGTCGTGCTCAAAACTTGCAACTGTCGCAGAGGGTGCACTGGTGTTGTTTAATAATCTAATAATCGTTTATATGTATTCATCAGGTTTCAGAAAGCTGGATCCATATTTCATAGCGGCTGTACGTAAAGGGTCCTCTATTTTCAACTTCATGCTACTCTATTCCCGTAAATGACCTGAGGCCTCCTGCTTAACAGCGTTGTAAAAGATGGCAAGAGTTTTGGCACGTGGAGCGACCCCGTTTGTTCTATACCAACTGGCTGTATTACCCCTATGTGTTGCGAATAGAATACTTTGGCTGTGAATACGAGTAATCAGTATATTTGTACAATAAACTTGTAACATTTTGCAATTTAACTCCTGCTGAGAATGAATCAAATTCCCAATAAAAGAGAATTACTATGTGATCTATCATTTTGGATGCTGGCTGGGACAACGTAGGCTGTAGAGTGAAATCCAGTTTGTTTATTGAAAGGCAAGACTGCTTTTTTCTTTTATATATTTATATAACCTAACGATGTATAAAGTCCTATCAGTCTATGGGGCAGAAGTGCGTGTTAGGGAATAATTGCTTTATTTAATATTGACTGTACATATCTATCAGTCCAATAACTAGAGATTCTTTTTATCATATCATCCTAATGAAGAGGCTTCCCAGGGAGAAAACAGGCTGCTTGTTGTATAATGATGTACCACTTGCCCTTATCCGCTGATAAAAAACAGTTTTCTATTTAAAGGAGCAAATACTAGACATAAAAAAAGATCACTCACATTGCATTTTGTATTTTGGAGTATTTTCAACTACCCTCTCTATTGTTTTATTAGCCTGGGTACACACTACAGGGTTTTCAGCTGATTATCGGGCCAATCACACTATAAACGAGCGTTCAGTCCGATATCACATTAAAACATACAGAAGATATCGCAATCCTCAAATCGGCACAGTAGTTTAATAATCACATATATAAAACCAATAAAATTCTATGTCACCATAAGCATAAATATGCATGCAAGATATTCCAATACACACTGGATTATTATTAGACAATCATTAGTATAAAGTACACATATGGAGTTAATGGTGCAGCTTAATAATTACAACTGCAGCACCTAATACAAGAGGTTAAATCATAGAATAAAGTTCACCTGGGTTCCAGGTGACCGTATATAGTGAAAATAAAATGGCACTGTATTCAAAAAAGGACTTTAAGAATAAAACCAAACAGTTGTATGTGTGGAAGATGTCCTCCTTATTGTCTCCTATGCCAATATATGGAATCTAAGCGGCATACTGCGCTGTGATGTTGTAAATGAACTTGTGTTACCAGCATATGTGCTGTGTTCAGACAATAAGGAGGACATCCTTCACACATACAACTTTTTTTGGTTTTATTCTTAAAGCCCTTTTTTGAATACAGTGCCATTTTATTTTCACTATATACGGTGACTATAACTCTACCTATCCTCATAATAAATATGGGCAATGCTGCGTGCACTACTGTTAGGTGCATGCAGCTCTCCCTTTTCAAGTAGAGCTGTGTGAAGCGGGAGCAGGGTTCAGCCACCTCAATTATACAGTGCTCCAGGCTTGGAGGGGAGTTTCCAGGCACTAGGAACCCCCCCCCCCCCCCCATCCCCCTCGGTTTGCCTATGGAATGAGGGGCTCCTTTTTTGCTTGGTGCTGTTTACCCCACGTCAGCCAGACTGTCTAGCAGTGGTCTGGTTATGGATGTAAGGGGGAAGGGCACATACAACTTTTTGAAATTATTATATTTTATCATTAAAATATATGCAAGCTATCAACTCATACAGCCGCTTATTGGTGCGGAAATAATTACAAAGTCCCCAAATACAATTTTGTGAACTCTCAAAATTGCTTAAAGGACATCTGCACATTGCCTACAGTTCCTAATGAACCTTATTGACGATAAGTACAGAGTTGCTGCCTTCTCATTGGTGGATGGGTTACGGTTACAAACCCCTCTACAAACTGAAGTATAATGGAGAAGAGAGAGACGTTGAAATAATAGAAGCAGTTTATTTTGATTATACATGCTAATATTGGCATTTTTAATGGAAGTGTAAAAATGCACAGTAGTGTCTGTGTGTATGTGTTGGGTTGCTATTTATTTTTAATCCGTTACTTTTGAGTGTTAAGAAAAATAAAAAAAATCATCTCTTCAAACCATCACCTTTTAAGCTTTTTAACATTCTCCTTGATAAGAGATAATTATAGGGAATTCCTGTACATTAGGAAGGGACATGTAGTGGTTTTAAAACGCCACCTGATCACTTGTCCCCTTATTTCTCCAGTCACAACAGCGCCAAGGTGCCTTGGCGTCCTGCTGGAATCTGACAGGAAGTATTGATTATTTTTTTTAAGTTGCAGATGTTAAAGGCTCCCAGTGCGAGAGTCCGTACTAAGGTTTACCATTGCATTTGACTTATCTGAATCTTGTGGTCTTTGTAAAACCATGAACCAGACAGCATGAGAGCTGAAACCGAACACTGGAACAGTTTGCTTAGTTTAGAGGTTGAACAGTGCTGCGCTGCAATACTTTTTCTTTTGTTTTAGAGCATTGCCACTTCAAAATGTATTAATGAACTCTGAGGGCTAGATTTTCTAAACTGCGGGTTTGAAAAAGTGGAGATGTTGCCTATAGCAACCAATCAGATTCTAGCTGTCATTTATTTAGTGCATTCTACAAAATGACAGCTAGAATCTGATTGGTTGCTATAGGCAACATCTCCACTTTTCCAAACCTGCAGTTTAGTAAATATACCCCTAACACAATGGTAATTCCTTTATCTGTTAGGCCATGCTTACATTGTGATAAACATACTTTAGTATGTATTGGAAAAGTATGGTCATAGTTATAATCACTGATATGCATGTAAGACAAATAAAAGCACTCAAATATCTATATAAAAAAATTTTTAATTTAGTGTTAAAAAAAAATGTAATAGAGCATTTAAATAGAAAACTAGGTAGATTGTCTTTCTTTATAATGAAGTAACCAGGGGGTGGGCTGGACTAGATTATGGAGAAAATCAGTTAAGTTATATTCCTATTATTGATTGTGTGAAAGTCAAATAATTGGATGAAGCCATTTCAAATTATTAACCATTGATTTAATTGACTTTATCTGAAAATATGCGAATAGCATGCTATGGTCGGAGAAGGGTGTAACACTACGCAATAACACTAGCAAGCACTTCTACATACATTTACACTCACACATTCATTTGTAAATAGTTCACCTTAATAAAGATCCAGCACATAGTCTTTTATAATCAAATGTAATAGATTTAATAGCTTGATATAATAATGTTAAAACCACTTTATTGATATTTAAGGTTCAGGATATAGGAAATGTATCATGTTTAGTGTCATGCTAATACACTTTCTACCATCAGACATCCACTACATTCGGCTAAGCAATCGCACCTTGCGTATGCTAGTTATGGATGATAAAGGATTAATGCTCAAAATGATATTGTGTTTGTAATGTTAATAGGCTAGTTTAAACCAGTATTTAGGTGGGAAGATACGTAGGCAGCTGTTGGAGAGTTGACCCCCCACCATTGGAGAGCATCATTTGAACCTACCTATGACCTGCATTATATTGTACTGTCCTAAATCCTGAACCAATGGAAAAAGGCCATGACATCAACACTGTTTTTTATGTACTACAAACTGTATATAAACCAGGCACTGTGACCATCATTCAGTCTACTTTGACCACAGACTTCAGGACTGAATGATTGTATGCTGGATCACGTGCACTGCGTATGTATTGGCTGTACTTTATTTTTGTTATGATTCCTAGTGCAGCAACAGGTATGAAATAAAATGTCTTTATCTGCATGGACAGGTAACTCGGGCTGAACCGCATGGACAGGCAACTCGGGCTGAACCGCATGGACAGGCAACTCGGGCTGAACCGCATGGACAGGCAACTCGAGCTGAACCGCATGGACAGGCAACTCGAGCTGAACCGCATGGACAGGCAACTTGGGCTGAACCGCATGGACAGGCAACTCGGGCTGAACCGCATGAACTCTAGAGTGGACTGGAGGGACAGGCGGCAACTGGAACTAGCACCGCAGGACAGGCGGCAACCGGAACTGGCACCGCAGGACAAACGGCAATCGGAACTGGCACCGCAGGACAGACGGCAATCGGAACTGGCACCGCAGGACAGACGGCAACTGGAACTGGCACCGCAGGACAGGCGGCTGGAACTGGCAGATTAGGCCCCATCCCAGGGAACAGATTAGGTTGAAGTAAAGCAACAAGAGGTGACGTGCAGAACAATCCAGGGTCTGGAGAGGAGCACACTGAAGGCTGCTCCATAGGATGTTGTGGCCTTGTAAGAAATGTTCGCCACTGGCGCAGTAGAGGCATAGTTTACCAATCCTTCTGCGCGATCGTTCCTCATCAGTGAGATGGGGGCGCAGGTAGCTTGGTTGTTTAGAATGCCTAATGGTGGGGACTGCTGGCACTACCATAGATGCAGCATCAATGTCAGAAAAAGTTCTGGGAGGATTCTCTGCGGTCTGCATGCTTTTATTAGAGGAATCGCAGGACTAAGCAGAGGGTGTGCAATCAGCAGGCCTAGATTGTATGGCAGTTCATCATGCTAGGATTCCTAGTGCATACACAAAGCAGCAACAGAAGTATGAAACCAAATGTCTTTATTCAGGCAATAATATAGGACAAGGATTCTGTTCTGAGAATATGCAGATTTAGGAAAGCAGGATTAACAGGTATACTCCAAACACCGTTATGAACAGGTGTGATTAATGGCAGGAAATGTCCACAGAAATATCAGATTCCAATGAATGCAAATACAGTTTAATTGCAGGGATAAGAATGGTGAGATAACCAATGCCAAGATGCAAGAGTCTGTCCAGGGAAGCAAACAGAGGAGAAGAGTCCAATGACCAGGCAGAGGTCTGGCAACACAAGTACAAGCAAAACCAGAGTCCAGGCAGAATACAGGGTCACAAGCAAACTAGCATAGTCCGGTAATCAGGGATTAGAGGTGTTAGGGGTATTAGGGTTAGGAGTTAGGGTTCACCGTAACTCTAACCTCTAAAATAATACTTACATGACATAAATAACAGGCGGGTCCGTCCATCGCCGCTTTAAGCCAAGTCGCAGGTGGTGAGGACGTAATTTTCTCCAGTCGGCAACAGAGCGAGTCGTGATCTGAAGTAATCTGCATTCCGGTAAGTAGTTTATTTTGCAGGTGGGTGTACTCTTGAATCATACTCCTCATGTTGTTGTCTTCTCTGTCAAGGTAGAAAGTACCATGAAACTGACTACCACCAGGAAGTATAGTATAGTATAGTATAGTATATTATAGTATGCTCATTATTACAAATAGATTTGTGCAAAGTTGCTGCAAAACTTCAAGCAAACCGAGTTTTGTGGAGGAACAGGCTGTTTCTCAGAGGTGAAAAGTTTCACCTTTGTTTCACCATTCCACCCTGGGCCTCCATTAGAGTTGGATGTAATTGCAATTTCAGCCTGTAAAAAAGTGACTTGCGTAAATTTAGCTGCACTGTTCACCCGCACAATTTGCTTTTATATTTACAGCTGAGCGTATATGACTTGTTGCCCAGGGGTGTCAACGTGTAAGTTCAGTACAGAAAGGGCATGGAGACACAAGCACAACCATAAGCGATGCATCCAAATGTGACTCAGATGTAGCCTTAAGATATGCCTTTTAGGAGGTGCATCTTTGCGGATACCCGAGGCCTGGTGCCACGTTTGTTGATGATGACGGCCAAATATTTGCGACGGATGCATATATACACATATCATAAGATATGTGCAATTTAAAATAAAGCCGCAAGTGTACAGATGCATTTTTTGGTGTGTTCACCAAAGGCGCATTTGGCGCCCAAAACTACGGGAGGCCCTATATTTGTAAATTTGCATTTTGCAGAATCTATAGTCTATATAAATAGCTGGGACAACGATGGTCAAATCACTCAGCAGTGTGCTGTGATTGGGGTAAGACTGGGGCACTTAAATACCTCTTTTGATACATACATGTTGCAGCCAATTACAGTATATGGTGAATATTCTGATCAACATTTTTGAAAGTTTTACAGATTTCTCATTACAACCAGTGGTGGAAGTGGGGGTGTATACGGTGGCTTGCCACACCGCCACTTCTCCTACTGCCTCCTTTGTAAAACTATCGATCTCCATTCCCATTACGTTTCATACCTCCAGCTCTAAATTTCCGTACCGCCACCAACTACACAACATAATTTTAATAGCGCTTACCCCAACTGAGGTCTGATGTCAAACAAAATGTCAGCGCCACCGTGCCATCATTTTGTAACATTGGTTGCCGAAAAAACACGCGCTGATGATGGTACAATAAGACTCTCCTCTGGTCTACAAACTTTCAAGCGCTCTCTGAAAACCTACCTCTTCAGACAAGCTTATAATATTCCTCAACCACCCTCTTAACCACACTAGATTACCCTATTACCACCCGTTACACAATTTCACACAAGACAGCTACCCCCTGACCAATATTGTTGTGTGACAGGATCATTTAACCTATGAGTCACTTTTACCTTTGCAGTCTGGCTGGGCCGAATTGCAAAACGTAGACTTAGCCTTTGCCTCATGTGTCAAACTCCCACTGTCCCATAGATTGTAAGCTTGCGAGCAGGGCCTTCTCCCCTCTTTGTCTGTTTTACCTAGTTTATTAGTTTACTATGTTTGTACCAATTGTAAAGCGCTACGGAATATGTTGGCGCTATAGAAATAAATGACGATGATGATAGATGATGATGGTAGAAAATGCATCTTATTTAAAATCACTATAGCATATTTCACATTTTACATGAAACTTCTCTCTAACAGCTTCTGCACATCACTGCGCAACGCCCTTGGGGAGCATTAAAACCATCAGTCTACAGGAACTAAACGAGGAATAGGTGGCACAAGTAAAAAGAATGACAGCAAGAGTCATTGTTTTATTGCAGACAAAGCACTGATGATATTGTGACATCCTGCAGACATATTTGTAAAAAAAATGTACCTTCGAATCCTTCTTGATGTGGACGCCCTATACCTAACCATATTATATTAAAGTAGTCCTTCTGTTCAGTTTGAATTGTACTCACTTTAGGGACACTGCCAAGTCACACACAATATTTCCTAGCAGGAGCATCTGGCTGTTTGGCAGACACTGTAATGACAGCAGCTTTGAAGCAGCCTCTAGGTCTGTCATATGCTTTCTCCTACCAGGAGACTGTTTTGGCTCCTTTGTTCTTATGGATGCCATTTTCTATTAACTGCACTTTGCTTCTAAGGAATTTTCAGCATAAGTCTTCACTACATTCTTGGAAACAAATCTCTACAGTACCAGTTTACCGTGCATGTGAACTTCCTGAAACTACAAAGGGAGGGGTTCTGCTTAGCCAGGGGAGAAAGGTGAATTCATGTCGGTAGGCACTGCAATGCTTGCAGCGAAGATCCAAAATACCCACTCCAAAACGGAGCACTGCAATCAGTTGCAGAGTCACCGCTAGGCATCATCCCAATCTTTAATTGTCTTGTTTCGGGATTCAGTGCTGGAGTGGCACTAGCAGACACAAAATCCGGACTCCTCTAATTGGCTGAAAAATTTCAGAAATGTTTCTGCTGGCAGAGGGCGACAACGCCGGATCATGCAATATGATAACAATATCTTATATATGTTATTTTTTACTGCTAATTTATTTTATTAAATATATCTTTACAGTGTACATAACAGGTCAGTAAGAGGATATCTGTAGCAGCGCCATTTGTTGCTGCTCATTGCTGTATACAATCTCCCATTGTCTCCACTCATCATAGGGCTGTCAGTTGTTTTATTAGCTACACCTGTGAGGTGCAGCAACAGTTGTGTAGTCAGCTATACCTGTGAGGTGCAGCAACAGTCGTGTAGTCAGCTATACCTGTGAGATGTAGCAACAGTTGTGTAGTCTGTTAAACCTGTGTGATGTAGCAAAAGTCGTGTAGACAGCTATACCTGTGAGATGCAGCTACAGTTGTGTAGACAGCTATACCTGTGAGATGTAGCAACAGTCGTGTAGTCAGCTATACCTGTGAGATGCAGCAACAGTCGTGTAGTCAGCTATACCTGTGAGATGTAGCAAAAGTCGTGTAGTCAGCTATACCTGTGAGGTGCAGCAACAGTCGTGTAGTCAGCTATACCTGTGAGGTGCAGCTACAGTAGTGTAGTCAGCTATACCTGTGAGATGTAGCAACAGTCGTGTAGTCAGCTATACCTGTGAGGTGCAGCAACAGTCATGTAGTCAGCTATACCTGTGAGATGCAGCAACAGTCGTGTAGACAGCTATACCTGTGAGATGTAGCAACAGTCGTGTAGTCAGCTATACCTGTGAGATGCAGCAACAGTTGTGTAGACAGCTATACCTGTGAGGTGCAGCAACAGTCGTGTAGTCAGCTATACCTGTGAGGTGCAGCTACAGTAGTGTAGTCAGCTATACCTGTGAGGTGCAGCTACAGTAGTGTAGTCAGCTATACCTGTGAGGTGCAGCTACAGTAGTGTAGTCAGCTATACCTGTGAGATGCAGCTACAGTAGTGTAGTCAGCTATACCTGTGAGGTGCAGCTACAGTAGTGTAGTCAGCTATACCTGTGAGGTGCAGCAACAGTTGTGTAGTCAGCTATACCTGTGAGATGCAGCTACAGTAGTGTAGTCAGCTATACCTGTGAGATGTAACAACAGTCGTGTAGTCAGCTATACCTGTGAGATGTAACAACAGTCGTGTAGTCAGCTATACCTGTGAGATGTAACAACAGTCGTGTAGTCAGCTATACCTGTGAGATGTAGCAACAGTCATGTAGTCAGCTATACCTGTGAGATGTAGCAACAGTTGTGTAGACAGCTATACCTGTGAGGTGCAGCTACAGTCGTGTAGTCAGCTATACCTGTGAGATGTAGCTACAGTCGTGTAGTCAGCTGAACCTATGAGATGTAACAAAAGTCGTGTAGTCAGCTATACCTGTGAGATGCAGCTACAGTTGTGTAGACAGCTATACCTGTGAGATGTAGCAAAAGTCGTGTAGTCAGCTATACCTGTGAGATGTAACAACAGTCGTGTAGTCAGCTATACCTGTGAGATGCAGCTACAGTCATGTAGACAGCTATACCTGTGAGATGTAGCAAAAGTCGTGTAGTCAGCTATACCTGTGAGTGGCAGCTACAGTCGTGTAGACAGCTATACTTGTGTGATGTAGCAACAGTCGTGTAGTCAGCTATACCTGTGAGATGCAGCTACAGTCGTGTAGTCAGCTATACCTGTGAGATGTAACAACAGTCGTGTAGTCAGCTATACCTGTGAGATGTAACAACAGTCGTGTAGTCAGCTATACCTGTGAGATGTAACAACAGTCGTGTAGTCAGCTATACCTGTGAGATGTAACAACAGTCGTGTAGTCAGCTATACCTGTGAGATGTAGCAACAGTCATGTAGTCAGCTATACCTGTGAGATGTAGCAACAGTCATGTAGTCAGCTATACCTGTGAGATGCAGCTACAGTTGTGTAGACAGCTATACCTGTGAGATGTAGCAAAAGTCGTGTAGTCAGCTATACCTGTGAGATGTAACAACAGTCGTGTAGTCAGCTATACCTGTGAGATGCAGCTACAGTCATGTAGACAGCTATACCTGTGAGATGTAGCAAAAGTCGTGTAGTCAGCTATACCTGTGAGTGGCAGCTACAGTCGTGTAGACAGCTATACTTGTGTGATGTAGCAACAGTCGTGTAGTCAGCTATACCTGTGAGATGCAGCTACAGTCGTGTAGTCAGCTATACCTGTGAGATGTAACAACAGTCGTGTAGTCAGCTATACCTGTGAGATGTAACAACAGTCGTGTAGTCAGCTATACCTGTGAGATGTAACAACAGTCGTGTAGTCAGCTATACCTGTGAGATGTAACAACAGTCGTGTAGTCAGCTATACCTGTGAGATGTAGCAACAGTCATGTAGTCAGCTATACCTGTGAGATGCAGCTACAGTTGTGTAGACAGCTATACCTGTGAGGTGCAGCTACAGTCGTGTAGTCAGCTATACCTGTGAGATGTAGCAACAGTTGTGTAGTCAGCTATACCTGTGAGATGCAGCTACAGTTGTGTAGACAGCTATACCTGTGAGATGTAGCTACAGTCGTGTAGTCAGCTATACCTGTGAGATGTAACAACAGTTGTGTAGTCAGATATACCTGTGAGATGTAGCAACAGTCATGTAGTCAGCTATACCTGTGAGATGCAGCTACAGTTGTGTAGACAGCTATACCTGTGAGATGCAGCTACAGTTGTGTAGACAGCTATACCTGTGAGGTGCAGCTACAGTTGTGTAGTCAGCTATACCTGTGAGATGCAGCTACAGTCGTGTAGTCAGCTATACCTGTGAGATGTAGCAAAAGTCGTGTAGTCAGCTATACCTGTGAGATGTAGCAACAGTCGTGTAGTCAGCTATACCTGTGAGATGCAGCTACAGTCGTGTAGTCAGCTATACCTGTGAGATGCAGCAACAGTTGTGTAGTCAGCTATACCTGTGAGATGCAGCTACAGTTGTGTAGTCAGCTATACCTGTGAGATGCAGCTACAGTTGTGTAGTCAGCTATACCTGTGAGATGCAGCTACAGTTGTGTAGACAGCTATACCTGTGAGATGCAGCTACAGTTGTGTAGTCAGCTA
Organism: Mixophyes fleayi; assembly: GCF_038048845.1. Lineage (NCBI taxonomy): Eukaryota > Metazoa > Chordata > Amphibia > Anura > Limnodynastidae > Mixophyes > Mixophyes fleayi. The sequence continues at coordinate 83,291,526 of NC_134411.1, read as the reverse complement.
TACCTGTGAGATGCAGCTACAGTTGTGTAGACAGCTATACCTGTGAGATGCAGCTACAGTTGTGTAGACAGCTATACCTGTGAGATGCAGCTACAGTCATGTAGTCAGCTATACCTGTGAGATGTAGCAACAGTTGTGTAGTCAGCTATACCTGTGAGATGCAGCTACAGTTGTGTAGACAGCTATACCTGTGAGATGTAGCTACAGTCGTGTAGTCAGCTATACCTGTGAGATGTAACAACAGTTGTGTAGTCAGATATACCTGTGAGATGTAGCAACAGTCATGTAGTCAGCTATACCTGTGAGATGCAGCTACAGTTGTGTAGACAGCTATACCTGTGAGATGCAGCTACAGTTGTGTAGACAGCTATACCTGTGAGGTGCAGCTACAGTTGTGTAGTCAGCTATACCTGTGAGATGCAGCTACAGTCGTGTAGTCAGCTATACCTGTGAGATGTAGCAAAAGTCGTGTAGTCAGCTATACCTGTGAGATGTAGCAACAGTCGTGTAGTCAGCTATACCTGTGAGATGCAGCTACAGTCGTGTAGTCAGCTATACCTGTGAGATGCAGCAACAGTTGTGTAGTCAGCTATACCTGTGAGATGCAGCTACAGTTGTGTAGTCAGCTATACCTGTGAGATGCAGCTACAGTTGTGTAGTCAGCTATACCTGTGAGATGCAGCTACAGTTGTGTAGACAGCTATACCTGTGAGATGCAGCTACAGTTGTGTAGTCAGCTATACCTGTGAGATGCAGCTACAGTTGTGTAGACAGCTATACCTGTGAGATGCAGCTACAGTTGTGTAGACAGCTATACCTGTGAGATGCAGCTACAGTCATGTAGTCAGCTATACCTGTGAGATGCAGCTACAGTCGTGTAGTCAGCTATACCTGTGAGATGCAGCTACAGTTGTGTAGTCAGCTATACCTGTGAGATGCAGCTACAGTTGTGTAGACAGCTATACCTGTGAGATGCAGCTACAGTTGTGTAGTCAGCTATACCTGTGAGATGCAGCTACAGTTGTGTAGTCAGCTATACCTGTGAGGTGCAGCAACAGTTGTGTAGTCAGCTATACCTGTGAGATGCAGCTACAGTTGTGTAGTCAGCTATACCTGTGAGGTGCAGCAACAGTTGTGTAGTCAGCTATACCTGTGAGGTGCAGCAACATTTGTGTAGTCAGCTATACCTGTGAGATGCAGCTACAGTTGTGTAGTCAGCTTTACCTGTGAGGTGCAGTAAACAGCAGTGAGGTGCTGCCTTAGCATACATAAATACAACCCAAATTGGATAATGGGAATAAATTAGGGCACACTATCAGATGAGGCATGTCCCTTTGAGCCTCCAGATTTCAGAACTGCTCCACAGAAATAGGAATTGTTGGCAGATAAGCCAACAATTGGCTGATATCAAGTAATTAGTTTAATATTGCAGTGAGTATGGCCTAAAAATGCCCGTGATGCCTATATATTTTGATATGATAATGTTTGGACAATTTTCTCGATGTCTTCCATCAACCTGTGTGTGCAGTCAACTTACAACAGTCCCCAATGACGCAGGAAGCCATATAGCCACTCATTCAGAGTGGCCACTCAATCCGACTCTAATCCATCTATAGTCTTGGCACCTTGGTCTCGTGTTAAGCAGCTGGATCAGCCATATGTCCAGTTTACAACTGACTGAGCCCAAAGGTGTTGAAATAAACACTGCAATCTATAGAATCCAGCAGGGACATAATTAGAAACTACTGAGGCCCATAGCACATTTCTCAACAGCTGTCATATTTTTCTTGTGTCACTGACACCAACCAAAATAATTCCTGACCCTGCAACACAAGCGCCTCTTATACAGTTGGACACATTTTGCGTTTAGACCCTATGTGCAAAAAATTTGCATTGGCCAAAAAAAGACCCGGTCTTTGGTGCGTATGTTGAAACTCAAAGTCAAAAATAACAGTATCTTTATATCTGGCATACAAAATCTTTCACCCCACGATAGCCCATTACCCTATTCGTACACAATATTATGTAATGAAGCGTCATATATACAAGAGAGAATAGTGCCTGAACAGGATTATTAATAAAGACAAAAGTCAGATTCACGATATAAAATGTAATTAAATACAGACACCCCCACATCCTTCATTTACTACTTTAAAAATCTTCTTAAAAGGAATCTTCTTTCCTTCGGTAGTCCAAATGGAAATGATAAAGAAGTTATCTAAAAAAAACAGCTGCACCTTGATATAATAAATATACTAATGGATGTACTCTCGGCTGTCAACGTCATTACGTATTCAGGCAATAAGTTAGTGCTGCTGGTGTCATCATTATTACATTATCACATATCTTTACACCAGGCCTCCAGTATCGGCAAAACATGCTCCTCCTGAAAAGTGTATATGGGGATGCGCCCAAGTCCATCAATAGTGGGCATCCTACCCTTATGTAAACACGGCCCAACTTTGCTCATCTTAGCCTTGCCTCCCCATTCCACCTGTCCAGGCGTGAGGGGCCACAAATATAAGATATGCAGTAGCACGAAGTCTAGCATACTTCCCATCATTGAGATTCCCGAAACCTGGACAAAATAAGCCCCACCCCTTTTCTACCCAAACTCCGGACAAATGAGCTAATTTTAGCAAAACTCCACCCATTTTCCTTACACCCTGCCCTTTTTGTGGTCCCTGAACCAAAATCGGGACCATTGGGGGGAATGGACTAGATATGTAAGCATTTAGGAATGCATGCACAGTATGGAAGTGCATATATTTAAGCCACATAAATAACGTAATTCCAACTTTATATAAGGCCGTAATTATCTATGCATTTTATTTATCCACAGAAACTGTAAATCCCTTCTATACTAAAAACACCATATTAAGAACATACCCACATGTTTGCATTAAGGATGCACACAAGATCAAGCTAGAAAATATTTATTAAACCCCAACAAAACAGATTCAGTTCTATTCCCCATGTAAAAAAAAAAATAGATATATTTATAGCAACATGTTTAAAGCAATAGGAAAGAATGATGCAAGGAAATCAGATTGGATATATCAGGGTCTCACCCCCCAGGAACGTGATGGTAGGTAGAGAAAAACAAGAATTATTTCTGGGTCACAACAAGTGAACCCTTCATTAGTGGTGGTACAGCCTCAGGCACTAGGGATAGGCCTATGTCTAATAATATACAATGGAAATAAAAAATGTATTACTGTATAACAATTCCAAAGCCACATGTTTAACTTTGTCCCAATACTATTTCAAGAGCTGGTGATATTTACAATATATACTCTGCCAAGTCGTTTTTTAACTAGTAGACTCCTGGGCTGTAATAAGGCTTACTTACAAAGCTGCAACTATGCCGGCCTGCAGCGCAAATGCAATTTAATTGCGTCACGCACCTATTTTTCAGCAAATGCGCCCATCATACAGGATTGGCAAGATCTTTGTTCATTCTGAGGGTGCTTCTTAGCTCCCAAAATTCAAACATGTAAAATAAAATAAGCTCTGCCCCCACTTTGACACATCTCACCCCGCTCAATCCAAAAAACAACCACTTTGTAAAAAAACTCCATCCATTTGACACACCCCTATGAAGGACCGTAATTCGGGATTGTTGGGAGGTATGGGGCTTTGTGATATTCCTATTTAAATGCATATTGCAGCAGTTTTTGTAAATGGCCCAGGTTGTACAGGGGTATCTAGGAACATCCATCATCAACACTTTTACCACATTTGATAAAAGTGGGGTTGCAGCAACAGTGATGATGGAGGGGGGGGGGGGGAATACAGGTTGGCGTTCTCTGGCTAATAACAGATTAATCAGCAGTTCTAGACGGGGAAAAAAAAACCAATATAAACATGGCCCCTTCCTTTTTTGGACAAGGAAGTTTCTAAATGACTCACAGGCAAACAGTGTCAAATTTGGGATTTTAAGTACAACTTTTGGTAGAAAACTGTGAATACAACATTCCTAGAGAGTGTACAGAAGGACCAAAATAGCCGATGACCCGGCAGTGAACCTGTGCTCTGACCTGCACTGCAGCTCTATAGTTCTTGGCCGTATTCTTTTATAACATGTTTTATATACTAGTTTCTGAGTGTCGTTGTACCGCTTTGTACGGTTTTTCCCCACTTCCATTAATGATTCTTTGAACATTTATATGACTCTACTTTAAGTGTCACCAAAAGATTCCTGGACCTGTGGGACAGCTGGCTTACAGTAGTGGGTGAGAGTATTTTTCTTCCCTGGTTACAATTGTTTTTTTTCATTAAATCCTCTTTAAGGACTCAGGGTTCTATTTATGACCAACCACAAAAATTGGGTCATACATTATCATTGACGCATTTTGCAGCAGCACTCGGGGACATTTATCAAAAAAAGTCGTGCTAGGACAGTGCATCCGATAAGAGGATGTCCCAGTGAGGACTGCATTTCATTTACAACTCCGGGTTCTGTGCTGGAGTCTTTACTGCGCATTTACAACCTTGGGCGGGGGACAGTTTCATTAGTTAATGCACGGCTGGAGTATGGAGACACAGGAAACTACTAACTGGTATTGATGCCACTGAACCAGCGAGTGCGGAGTCTAACGTTTCACCAGGGACCCCCGCAATGGGGTTGTGGACTTAGCTGCGCAGGGCACCCCAGGTCGCAGTCCCACTGACAGTTGCCGATGCAGCAGTAGCGGAGTCAACGGTCCGGGTCAGAGCCAATCAGAGCGGAAGGGAATTCCAAGGGAATAGTAAGACAGGCCAAATCGCGGTAATAGAATTGGACAACCAGAGGAGGAATGGTCAGCAAGCCGGGTCACAACAGGAAGGAATCAGCAGAAGGAGAATGGTCAGGGAAGCCAGGTCACAACAGGTAAGAAGTCACAGGTGGAAGCTAGAGGCAGGAACACTAATGGACACTGATACTCTGGCACCCTAATGGCGCCAGAGCGTGCTTTAAATAGGGGCTAGAGGACGGTGATAGGAGAGCTGGAAGGGCGGTCTGACCGCCGACAGAGAGAACCCCGTTGCCTAGCAACGGGCGTGTCAGAGCGCCTGCGCCCATCAGGCAGAGGACGGCCGGGGACACCGCACCTGTTGCTTAGCAACTAGGCGCCACCGGCCGAGACTATCAGGCGGCCGTCCCTGCACTGGAGGAAGGAAGTGGGGACGGCGCCTGACAGAAAATAGTTCTGAAGATCCCTCTCCTGCAATGCTCTCCCCATAGGATTGAATGATTGATGCCATTTTTCAATGTCTTTAGCCATTGTGGGCAAAATTGCCCAGACCACAATCCCCATTAAGAATTATGGGGACTGTGGTATTGTGCAGTACTTTCTGCTCTTCAAAACAAGGCACGCCAGTGCACAAACGCTGCAATTTTGCACGAAACGTCTGCAGTCTGTCTGAAACCTCAGCTCCATCTCTGCTCCTCATCTTACACCCCTATCTTGATGCACAAACCCGTGCGCCTCTGCGGAAATATAGGTGCACTTTCAAGGTGCGCAATGGGTTCATGTTTTTTGCACGGACATTTTTTTTCAATTACTAAGGCAGCCTTTTTGTACATTGATACAAAAGATTATTTTCAGGCAAGCTTTGTGGGATCAGAACTGACACAGTTAAAATTATTGTAGCTATTGTCGCTTGAAATGTACTGGTTTTACAATACCACATATCTAAAGGCAGCTGCACAGACCAGCAGAACATGGGGAGTCCGGTAAGCGCAGCAGCAGAGCGCCCCGCCAACCTAACTGTGGCGAGATTTAAAAAATATATATATATATTAATGGTTCACATTTGAGGTCATGCATCTATAAATAGTTTTATCATATCATTTGCATTTTATGATTAGTCCTAGGAGATTAGTACTGTCTTAGCATAAATATAATAACTTATTTAGCATTTATTGCATAAAACAGATAATTATCTCACTTTCTAAACTGTAATTCCGACCAAATGTTCAGATTAGTATATTGGCAGATGGGCCTCTAATGCAATCATATCACGAAGCTGCTGTATTAAATATGGCACTTTTTTTTTTCATTTTGAATCCTACTTTGTTTCATAAACAAGTTCTAAATAAATCTGCTGTTTGGACCTGTCTGGAACAAGCATTTGATTGTTAGTGTCATTGTTACACTCTATATAACATGTGAAAACAACAAAGAGAGACAGTACAACAGAAGGTATCACGGATGTGCTCTTTTGGCTACCCATTGAGATATCTCCTTCTTGGATTTCTTGCTGATGTTAAAGATAACTTGACCGCCAAAAAGCACTTTCAATGTAAATTTATTTGGCAGAGGTAGATTTTTCCTGAGGATTTGTGTCGTCTTGTGACTTGTATCCCTCTGTTCCTTTTTTTTTTATTGAAATAGGCCCAAGATTTAAGAGGATTTAAACAGAAATCCCGTCTTCAAAGTTCCCCAATATTGTCACTTTTAAATCTTAATGAGATTTAGGTTCAACTAATTTTAAAGTAATATTAGGCACTTTTCAATAACGGTTTTGGATTCCCTTTTCCTTGTCTATTTTATTAAAACAGAACAGATTAAATCTGTCACTAGTCTTTGTCAACATGATTTATTTTTTTATTTATAGGATTGCATGTATATACATTTATATTTTATATTCATTGATGCATTTTATATTGATAAAAAATGTATAAAAAAAAAACTACATTGTAGCAAAGTAGCTCTTTGCAGCTAATTATGAAACCCAACATTGGGGGCCTGAGTCATTAAGGAGAGCAAAGCATAGAAAAGGAGTAACTTTGCACCTGGGCAAAACCATGTTGCATTGGAGGGGAAGGTAAATTTAAAATGTGGGGACAGATTTATAGTTGGGGAAGGGCATGTTCTAGATCAACTTTAGATTTCAGTGTAAAAATAAAGCTATCAAATATTTGTGTGCTACATGAAAAAACAACCAATATTTAACTTATGTGCTATATAATAAAATAGTTTGCACCCCTTGCATTGTAACATGGTTTGTCCCTGAGAACATTTACTCCCTTTTTTTGCCTCTCACTCCTTAATGAATCAGACCCGGAATCTTATCACTTCTATCCAATACAGAGCGACACTCCCACACTCTGACCAATCAGAATGAAGCACCTGTAAATTGATGAGTCTACATTGACATTCGTCTTTGTCTTAAAAACAGTATTAACTTTAGCGCTGCCAAAGTTAATAGTGTTTATAAAAACCACCCCTACGATTTTTATTTTACCTTTTGTAGTAACAGTTGTAGTTTATCCTGCCGACGGGTCCGCCCATCCCTCCTTGCACACACATACTCTGTTGTATTGAGGAATGCCATGGACTATATCAATTACTAGTATATGTGGCCAATTAGGTCTAAAATTGCAGCATGTATGGCACCTAGGCTACATGCCATCAGTGAATGCTGGAACTTGTAGCTCCACAACCACAACAGGAACAAGCTAAATATCTCCACACTACAGATGAGCGGAATTCTCCATACTATTCCATTGAATACTCACTTCTTTCCGCATTTTCTCCAGTGTAATTTGGTCTTAAATGGGTTAGGAATTCCCACCAATCAGTTTTACTCCTGATTGGACGTCTTCCTCTTTGTACAAAAACCACGGTATAGACCAGAATGATTCTACTCTATGGTCATACCACCTCTGTTTATAGACTACACATTCAGCGAAATCGGCTTTTTATCAAAACAGTGCGCAATGGCCACGCAAAGTTGGAGCTTCACATCTACAAAATGGTCTGTTCCGCTACTAAATTAGCTTCACACAAAATTCTGCTCCAACTTAGCTCATCTCTACTCCACACATACTGAATATCAGAATTAAACTACAAACTTCTGGATACACCAGAACCGTTAACACGTACAACTTGGTTGGCTTTTTCTACATGTTTTTATTGCACCATGGAATTGATTTATTCCGAAATTCTTACCATGGATCAGTTCAGAATACTCTAAAAAAACCAAAAAAACAAACAAATAGCTCTTAATTAATGGCAAAAAAAATGCAAACATTCATTTATTTATTATTGCTTTAGTGCTCAGTCGAAGCACCTTTAGCTGCAATTAGAGCTGTGAGTATATTTGGGTAAGTCTCTACCAGCTTTGCACATCTGGACACTGCAGTTTCATCCATTCTTCTTTGCAATATTGTCTTCGGATCCACAGGTTGAATAGAGGCCTCAATTTTGAAATCATTCTGGAGATTCTGTATTAGATTTGATTAAAGGTCCGGGCTTTGACTGGGCTCCTCCAGCACATTATTTATTGTGTGTTTTTTACGCATGTTGTGGGTCATTGTCCTGCCAGAATATAAATCTTCTCCTATTTCCTAGGTCTCCTGCAGACTACATTAGGCTTTCCCCCCCCAATTATAGCGCGTAGCCAGAGGCGGAAGAAGCGAGCAGAGAACGGGGAGGAGAGAACCGGGGGTCACAGCTCGCTAGTTCTCCATGCAGTGGGCCCCATTATCTCCATGGGTCGCGGTGCACCACATCTACTGCACCAATAGTAGTTCCGCCACTGTGCCTAGCGATAAGGCCAAACATTTTAACCTTGGTCTCATCAACGCTTTCAAACCTTCCTCTACTAGCAAACTCTAGGCAAGAGTTTATGTGAATTATTTAAACTATGATTTTCTTTTTGCCACTTGCACATATGTTTTGTACTTTTCAATAACATTTCCTTTGCTTTGAATGTTCTTTGACCTCCATAATGGAGCTCATGTTTATAAATACACTGACCAACTCTGTGGCCTCCTAAAGTCATGGGCATTTATTTTTAAAATTAATTGAAACATTTTAATTCTACACCTGTTGGCTCCAATCAATGACATTTGTGACCTCTGAAGAACACGCATTGCACCTGGGTTTATTTAGGCATTTCTTATCAAAAGGAGTGTCACACACCGCTCCCATAACTAGGTGCTGCTGTGTGACTTGCCTTTTAAGTAACTATGCTGGTGCTTGTCTCCTGTTTCAGAGTCTCTACCTTTTCATGGCTGTTTTCTATTTTCCTAATTGGAACCTCCTTCTGAAGCTCATTGGTTACTGAAGACTATTTCAATCTCTTGTGATCAGGGACTCATTGCCTGATCTTCATGTTACTTACCCTGCCGTGGGTTCTGGCTGTATACCTTGTCCTCGGAGTGTCTTCTGGATGTTATCGGTTGCCGAGATCGCCTGTCATCGCTGATCTCTACCTGGCTCCGCTGAATAACCAGTTCATGGTTCATCGCTAGCTGCAATCATTACTTGAACTTTATCTGCACATTGAACTGTCCCGTGAGTTGCCTATTACAATCTGTGCATACTGATTGGCTCTATTACCTCTCTGCTCGGCAGTCTGTAATTCTTATTGAACTACAATCGAGTTCTGGTCATCTGTGGTTCTGGTCCGGCACGGCTATTATTGTCATTCTTCTGTTAGTATTGCTGGACTATTATTAAGTATTATTGCCGAGCTAGGAGCTGCTCTGTTAATCAAGTTCTGTGCGATATCAGCTGCTATTCTATCAAGTGATGAACCTATGTTTCTTCGTGTATTGGATTCCTATTGTCACGCTGTACTTCTAGCAACATTCCTTTGCATGTCTCTAGTACTTGGACTATATACATCTGTTGTTCCGCTGATAAAGAACCATTATATTACCTACAACTACCTGCTTAAATAATCCACATTCCATCTGGATCAGCCAAGTCTCTATACTATCATCATCGGACTTTCAAGCTGTGTCAGTGATTTTTCTCTATTGATATTGGTGTTACAAGGTGTCAAGTGTTCTGGATCATCATCATCTCAGCGTTGAACTGTATTATTTGTTTGCATGCTGTTGCCTATGGTTACCACCTGAAGTACTGCTGTGATTATTTTATTTATGAGTTTCTGTGTACTCAGCATAGCTGAGTTGTACAATACTTATTACTGCTGTTGCACCATTGAACAATATACTAAAGTTGCAACACTACTCCATCGTCTGTGTATTTCTTCATTGTGACTCTCATCTGAACTTATCCCAGCGTGTTCTGTCTCCACCTCCCTCTGCTTTACCATCAATGTAGAAGTTGGGGATCCGATAATATCCTTAGTGACAAGGAGTCAATACTTATCAATTACTTTCAGTTTCTTTATTTGTAATTAAGAGCTTTAGAGATGTGATTTTTTTTTTTTATTTGACCTTAAAGAGCATTTTGTGTTGATTAGTGGTAAGGATTACTAAATAAATGCATTTTGATTCCAGGATGTAAAGAAATATAGTCTGAATACTTTCCATTCTATATTATACTGGAGATCATTCATGACATGAAAAATGGGCAAGTTGCAACACAAACTCAGTTTAGGTCCCACCACGCACCTCGATTTCCACAAATGTTCCTAGATTTCCGCTAAAGGGCCCAACTCTACGGAGCAAGATGGACTTGATTGCGGAGGAGCAGAGGTTTGCACAGGCCAAGTGGAGTAGATGGGCTGAGCAAGGGCCTTCCTTGTAAAACGCGTCGGTACACCTGTTTGACTAGGTTTTGTGGAGCGGTACAAAAGCAAGACTTACATTTGAGGAGTAGAATGATTACAATGAGATGAAGTGTTGAGGCTTTATTTGGTGGTGTTCCTTGCTTATAGCGGAGTGTAGGTCCACTCATGTACGGAGCATTGCGTCCAGCCTAACAGGCGTTACTATTATTATTATCGTAGGCTATGTGGTTAGCACTTCTGCCTTACAGCACTGGGTTCTTGAGTTCAATTCCTGACCATGGCTTTATCTGTGAGGAGTTTGTATGCTCTCCCTGTGTTTGTGTGGGATTCCTCCAGGTGCTCCAGTTTCCTCCCACACTCCAAAAACATACTAGTAGGTTAATTAGCTGCTAACAAATTGACCCTAGTCTGTTTGTGTGTCTGTCCGTCTGTCTGTGTCTGTGTGGGAATTTAGACTGTAAGCTCCAATGGGGCAAGGACTGATGTGAGCGAGTTCTCTGTACAGCGCTGCGGAATTAGTCGCGCTATATAAATAAATGGTAATAATAATTTGTAAGGCTCCACAGCGCCGTACAGTAGGGAAGACAAGGACGTACATAAAACAGGACATTCGTAAAACAAGAACAGACAAGGCAGACAAAACGGCAGGTGCTATATTAAGGAGTATTGTGGTGTACACCAAGTGTGCATCATAAACGGGGCCCAGTGTATACTAATAATATCCATGATGAGCTATTTAAAATCAAATAGGTTTATTTTAATAAATTAATTGACTATATAAATGTATAGTTTTGGCTCACCCCCTCCCCCTCTTTTTCTACAAAGGCATTGTTTTATTTTAATACTAATAAATTGGATTTGAATAACTTGAAAGGCTATTCTTCTAATACCCAGCTGCTCTGACAACTGAAACATTGTGCCTTATTATGTTGTACAATAGAATAACTAATAGCCGAAAAATGCATGTTGTGACATTGTCGCATTATCAAGCCTGTAAGTAGATTAAGATAATTCAGAGATCAGCAAATGAAAATGGATAACAAAGCAAAAATAAACCTCATTTTCAAATGCAAATCTTCTTTATTTATGTCTATCAGAGAAGGCCATTATCTTTCTCTACATATATAAGACCAGTGTACATAAATACGGCTTATTTGTAATTGTTCAGCGCTGGCAGGATCTAAATTCAGATTTCTTATAAATATTCCTTTTGTAAGGACAACACAAAGAATCACGATACTGGCAGACAACAGTCATTTATTCAACTATTTATTTGCACAAAGACACAAATGTTTATTTAAGAAAATAAAATAAATATCAACTGTGTAATATTGCATCATGTGCAACTTATATTAAAAAAAAAAAAGGAGGTGATGTGAGTACTCCCAAACGTGGGAGGTCCCTGGCTTGAGATCCAATAGTTTTGCCAATTAAGGGGGGTGGAGGGTTAGTGAGTAAAAATGAAATTTGTCCTTGTAGATATGAATTAAGGCAATATTCACTCTTTTGTGCTTAAATTTATTTCCTCTAATTGACAAGAAGATGATTTGCTTTTTTATGCTCCCTTATGTATGAAAATAGATTAAAACAAATTAACAGCTTCTTTGAAGTACTAAGGGTTAATGTTTTGCAGAGCTACAATAATACATCGTCAGCATGGTGGCTAATGGTTAGCACTTCGGCTTCACAGCACTGGGGTCATGTGTTCAATGCCCTACCATGGCCTTATCTGCATGGAGTTTGTATGTTCTCACAGTGTTAGCGTGGGTTTCCTCCAAGTACTCCGATTTCCTCCAAAAACATACTGATAGGTTAATTTTCTGCCATTAAATTGACCCTAGTCTCTCTCTCTCTCTTTCTCTCTCTCTGTATGTCATCATCACCATTTATTTATATAGCGCCACTAATTCTGCAGCGCTGTACAGAGAACTCACTCACATCAGTCCCTGCCCCATTGGAGCTTACAGTCTAAATTCCCACAGACCGAGAGAGACTAAGGTCAATTTAATAGCAGCCAATTAACCTGCCAGTATGTTTTTGGAGTGCTGGAGGAAACCCGAGCACCTGGAGGAAATCCACACAAACACGGGGAGAACATACAAACTCCAAACCGATGATAATCGTTTTCACGATTACCACTAATCCGACATCAACAAGCCCTACAAAGAAAATCCGAATTTCTGTAAAAACCAATTGGAAAATAAACAGACTTACCTTGAAGCTGACGCTGGAGATCTCCGATTGGATCACCATGCTGACAGCAAGTTATTCCAATTGGAGAAGTGTTCGGCACTGCAGCTTGATGTCACCGCGACGTCGGTCAATAGAAATTTAAAGCGGCAATGTGGGGACCCCTAAGGTTAAGTGTTTAAACACTTAACCCGACATTGCCACTTTAAATTTCTATTGACAGACGTCGCGATAGAAGTGCTAACCACTGAGCCACCGTGCTGCCTCCTGTGCGTTACAGGAAGTCATGTCTTTACCATAATTCATGGTATGAGATAGCTACTAAGTATAAGAAGAGTTAAATCACTCACATTCATTAGATGCTTTCATTACACTATTACTAAGTGCAGTTTCTAAAGTACCTACGAGAGTAAAGGAACCAGTAATATTACAGTTAATGTTTTTACATTCAAGTCATTACATTTTTGGCCAATATAAAAAAAAAAGTACTTTAAACAAAAATGTATTCATTGGATCCACTTGGCTGGGTTTTGTTTCTCTCTCTTAATTTGTTTTGTCTTATTGATGTGAGACTTGTAATTTGTTTTGTAAGCATTTTTTTCTTTTAATCTCTTATTGTTATATAAATAACATTTTTATTTACATAATTATAATTGTAGGTGTGTGTGAAAGCCAAAGGTGAAAAATTTACTCAATGGGGGGGTATTCAATTGTTAGCGAGTTTGGAAGTTCGAGCTTGCAAAGTAATTTTTTTGCTATTTTACCTTCTTTTCGAGCGCGAAAACTTCTCACGCTATTCCAATCTTTTTTTTTTTTTTTTTACCGAAACGGTGTTATCGCGCTCCAAGCGTTTGTCAATGTTAAAGTATAGGCTGGCTGCGAACCCTTAGCGGAAAAAGCTATTCAATTGTTTTTTTAACGCCGAGTGTGAAAAAGGCAAATATGCTGTTTTATCTCGCACCTCCATGGTCTGCTCAAAGAAATTTTTTTTTTATTAAGTTAAGAAAAATATACATTAAACTGAGAAAATAGGTGTAAAAGTTCATAAAAGTAACTTAAAAAAGTGTATAATAATTAATAATTTTTGGAAATTTCCCCCTTTAGAAAAAACCATAGTGGTGCATGTATTTATACTTTTTTTATATTATTTTTTTGTTTTTAAGGGGGGGGGGGGGATGGTTGTGCCAAAAAGTATCATTTTTTTTATTTTTTTTTTTTAAAAGCAAAATCGTTTGCTCCCCACTCTATTTAGTCTTCGCCCTAGTGCTGGCAGGCTATTGATGTGTGAAAAAATTGACGTAGTGTTCCCCCTAATTTAATATAACCAGCACTAGGCAAACCAGCCGGGGTGATAGGCACTATAACAGGAGGGGGGGGGGACGCAGTTTGGGTCCCACGGCCATAATGACTAAACACCCACAGACTGTTCAGCGCTGGCCTGGATTCCTAGGGATTGTGGTCTGCTGAAAAATGTAAGCAGGCCACCCCCCTAGGGACACCCAGGCCAGTGCCGATAGCACTAGGGCTCTTCCTACTACCCCTGGGCTATGGGTAGTAGGGTAATAAATGGGGATTTTGGATAAAAAAAAAAATTTGATTTGTGGAACTACATGTCCCAGCCAGCCATGTTGTCCGAAATAGTGTGGGCATGCTGCTACTTGTCTAACTACAAGCACCAGCGTACCCATAGCACCCAGGGCATGTTTGCACTTGTAGTAGAACCACAAGTGCCAACATGCTCTTACACCCACAGCTGGCTGTGATCTGTAGTTCCACAAAGCAAAATGTTAAATAAAAGCACAACACCCTCATTCCAACTACAAATCTTTATTTAAAATAATAAAACCCCAATAAATACAGTAAACACCCTCATGTACACCATAGATTTTTATTGAAAAAAACAAAAAACAAAATACTCACCATGGACGAAATCCTCAGTTTTATGATGCTTTACCTACACACACTAATTTACGCAAAGTCCCAAAAATTATTTTGTACCTTCGAAGAAATGTCCGGCTTGCCCACTGTTCCACAAATATTTGTACCTTACAAATGTCCATGCTTGGCCAGTGTTCAAGAAATGTTTGTAAATATCAAAAAATTTACCTCCTTGTAAAATCTTCAATTCTGCTGTACAGGGGGGCCATTGTTGCTTGCAATGCTGGGGCCCTTCTTCATTGCAGTGTGGGGGCCCATTCTCTTGTGCAGTGCTGGGGCCATTCTTGATTGCATTAATTTACTTTTATTTTTTTATAGTAAAATGAGTGCCTTAACCACTCCTCATTTCAAACTCGCTAGGACCAATAATAGAGCGCGAGGGGGCGCATGCAAAAAAACAATTGAATTGAGGGGGGTTTTTTTTAAATGCGCGCTCGAACAGGAAAAAACGAGCGCGTTTTTTTTCCGAGCGTGAAATTTTAACGCATCTCGCTAACACTTGAATACCCCCCAATGTGTTCAACTGAACCATTGGTCTATTTATAAGTACCCATAAAAAAAAAAATCACATTTCCCACCTGCTAGTGTGATACCACTAATGTTAAATATATGATCCATAAGGAAATTCATAGCACAATCAATGAAGGCATTAACCCTTTCACTGCCAGTAGTCCTTGCCAAATACCCACCTTAGGAGACCACACCAGTTTTCCGTTTTTTTGTTTTTTGTTTTTTTTTTAACTGTATCGGAGGGGGGGGGGGGTCAGGACAGATCCATGTTTATTTTGGTACCACTGTTGTGTAAATATATTTTTATGAACATTATACACCAGAAAAAAAAAATGGGTAAAATATTTGAAGTAAACTTTTTCATGATTGGCCACAGAATGTGATCTGAATTTTATTCCGCGCCTTCTATCACATTTACAGATATGCCAAATATATGTACGTTGTAGGAGGTTTAATCTACGTTTTTGGCCATTGAAATATAGACATCCAGGTCTGTGCTCCAACACTAGGGGCGCTGTGGCGGAGATTAGGTGGACCATAATAGATCCAGATCATCTCTTTCATGGAAGAATCACCAGTGATTATGTCAACGGTTCTTCCTGCAGGTCACTAGGGCACTGTTATGATGCATGAGATATTCTATGAGACGGCTTTCCCATGTGTCTAGGTAGTAACTGGATGTCCATTAGGACAACCAGTCGCTGTTTTCATGTGAGCTGGGCGCCTCTGATTTCCCTGAAATTTTAAATTGGGACACGTGGCTACACATTAGAATGCAGTGGAAGCAGTAGCTTGGTGATATAGGTGTGGGAGAGGGGGGCCAGTTCTCGGGGGTCAGTGAGCATCTCTAATCCAAAGCTTTAACATGGATTTTGCAATGGGCTCCTACAGATTTCAGTGCAACTGTCAGTTCAGTTACCAAATTATCATAAAAAAAATAATTGAATAGTTGATTGTCTTCTGAAAGTAATAACACTTTTATTAAAAAAATCTGTTAAAAGTAAAAGAAATATTTGTTCAGCAAGAGGAGAAAACATTGCTTTTGCATAGTAGGTCTTTAAATTATGCATCCATTTCAACACTCTATTAATCCTTCTTGGTAAAGTCTAAGGCAGGGTTGTCCAACCCGTGGCCCAGCACGCCTGTAAATGTGGCTCAGAAGGAGTTTTGGTTGTGGCAAGGGGGCAGCGCTCTTAATGGAAAAAAAAATCCTGCAAAAAAAAAAAAAGAAAACTACTTACCTTGCGGTCATGTCAGCTGGTACTCCGGCTCCCTACCTTGTCTCCTCCTCCGTGCGGCACTCGCAGTGAATGTGGGTGTCATGTCTGTCAGCACGCCCAACATCCATTGCGGAGCGCAGCACAGAGGAGACACCTGCGCGAGAAGAACAATCAGCAGCACAGAATTGGAGAAAAGAAGAGAAGAGGACAGGAGAACAAGCCGATTAAAAGGTAAGTTAAGGGGGATTTTTTTTATTATTTCAAGGGACGCTGACAAGTGAATAAAAGTCACCTGGTCCTGGAGCATCATGGACCTTATCTCCCTGCTACATACTTCTACTTGTATTACTAATGGGGTAATTATATATTATTCTCTTTGGCCCATTATAAGTTGTTATCCCTTAAGTAACATAGTGGTGTAATTATCAAAACAGGTCACAATTTGGGGTCACAGTGGTGTATATGTCAGGTACCGCAGGCCTGGTCAGGGCACCCTGATATACAATGCCTGGCTTAAATGATATTGCATCGAAACAATACAAAAAGTGATTTTAGTATAATAACTAGAGAGGATTTTTTGAACAGGGCGATTGAAAGGTAAGTATAGGGGGATTTAAAAAGAAAGTGATAGAGATATATATATATATATATATATATATATATATCTATGTTTTCTATGGTTTTTTGGATGATCAGCTATCGTTAGTGTATCTTATGTGCGGCCCAAACCAACTCGTCGTCTGCCAATGTGGCCCAGAGAAGCTAAAAGGTTGGACACCCCTGGTCTAAGGAATGCATTATAATATTCCTGTGGCAAGATTTACCTAACTTCTTTAAGGGTGTTTAGCTGGTCATCATCAGCCGCTATTTATATAGTGCCTCCGATTCCACAGTGCTGTACAGTAATGTTTTGTTTGGAGTGTGGGAGGAAACCGGACGGAGCACCTGGAGGAAACCCACGCAAACACGGGGAGAGCATACAAACTCCACACAGATAAGGCCATGGTTGGGATTTGAACTGATGACCCCAGTGCTGTAAGGCAGAAGTGCTAATCACTGAGCCACTGTGCTGCCCCTCTTCATTTAAAGCTTGACACATGCCTCAAATGTAATTCTAATTAAGTTGCAGGCATGTTGTATTGCAGAAGTGCTCAAACCCAGCCCTCAAGAACTACCAATGGGTCATGTTTTTAGGATTTCTGTCTGTAGAAACAAGTGGGATAATTACTGACCCAGCCAAATAGTATAACTCACCTGTGCATGATTAAAGACATTCTGAAAACATTAACATTGTCTCAAGTACAATGAAACAGCTCATACTGTAAAAAATTGCAATGAAAACATGCAGTATGCCCATTTCATGATAAGGGTTTTTCAATGGCTTGACCTATTAACCCTGACACCTAGAACCATGTACTAAATCCATTTTTTGCAAATTCTATGCTATATAGAAACGTAATTTGCGAAAAAAGCGATAGATTAAATAGAAAGAGTGAGCTTGTCCTTTTTCGGCAATAACGGACCTCTCTTTTTACATGAGATTGTGTTTAGTGAGGTGTTGGAATTCCATAAATGTTTTACCAGCTTTTGTTTAATCTGTGTCTAAATTGGGAGATGACAGCGGTCTCTATAGGATTGCTAGAGGAAGGAGTAGAATTTAATAACTTCATCTGACAGTTGTTTGATTGCAATATGCAGATATCTCCACTTTTCAGCAATCTTAAACAATGCTGACCTTAATTTGGTTTTCATGCTTTGAGCAAAAAACGCTCCTAATTTATTCCGTCAGTGACTCCGTATAGTTTTAGTGCACAAGTTAGTAGAAAATGGGTTAAATCAAATTACTCTACTTTCTAAAGCTCTCGACGTAAGCAAAAAAAAAAAGTAAGAACTTTCGGAAGGAAAAGTGGTTAAACTATAAAACAAAATAGAAATTGAGAAGAATTGTAATCCTTGTTTGTCAATATGATTCAAATAAACAAAAGTTTAGATAAGTAAATGACAAAATAAATTCCAGGTAACTATGTCTACCTATAAATACCTATTTTAGTTGCACCCATTCTCAGTAAATCACAAATATAAAATCAAGCTAAGGGTTGGTTCCTTTATAGAATACAATGAGAGGAAAGCACACTGAGATTTGGGAGCATTCCTCACATCTGCAGTTCAAACAAGCAAAACAGCACTAGAAACTTTGGGTCACCAGAAAACACCAGAAAATCATGCATGGAATACATAGAGAGTAAATTCTCACAATTCAATATTCTGAACCAGCTCAAACGATTAATACTTATATCATCATCAGCTATTTATATAGCACCACTAATTCCACAGCACTGTACAGAGAACTCACTCACATCAGTCCCTGGCCCACTGGAGCTTACAGTCTAAATTAATCCCCCCCCCCTAGTTACATTTACGGAACTGTTGGGGGACAGCAAGATGGAACATACATGTGTCTTAGGCTACGTGTTGCACACTTTTCCCTGCAGTTTAGAGGTGACTTGAACTCCGGCAATTAGCACCATACAAAAATATTACAAAATACACACACACACACACACACACAAGTCATACCAAGGTTTGTTCACTTGTTTTGTTTGTGATCTTTATGGATTAGTAAGAGAAGACTCTTATCTTACCAGAATGGAAGTAAAAAAAACAAAAAAAAAAAAACACATGGGACAAAAAGGTTAAAAATATAAATAGACAACCCTAGAGAAAGCAAGTTACAAAAAAGAACTTCCATGTGTATGAAGTGCTATACAATTGGTTTGTTTGATCTTACATTCTCTCTGCATTGCCCTGGACAGCTGCATGCACTGGTCTTGGAATCCCCATAAAGCTATTGTCTTGTCTGCAGCTGAAGAGCATTGGTTCAATGACAGCTGAACAGAGTGAGGATCAGATGTAGAAAAATTGTCAGAGTTCGAAAACAGTTCATGTTTTCAGGATGTCTCTAAACATGCACAGGTGACTTAATCTATTTTGCTGGGTCACTAATTATCCCACCTTTTTCTACAGACAGAAGGACAGGAGGACTAGAGTTGAGCACCTGTGCCATAGTCACTCCATAGAGTCGCTTTGACGACGCCAAGTTAATTCCACTGTGTGGTTTGGTTGAGAACTTCTTTATCCAAAATACTGTAGTTTTAAAATAAGTGCAACACACAGGGATTGTGTTTCGCTTCCAAAATTGTATGTCTTGGAAAGAAAGAGGTTAAATATATATATATATATATATATATATATATATATATATATATATATATATGATATATATTATGTATTTATATTTACTGCTGGGAACTTTTAAAACAAAACTCGGCACACTCCATATTTAACTCTGCTTGGTCACGCTAGATGGTAAAAATTAAACAACACTGACCTCAAATGGGCTTTAAGCAGCAAATGTAAAATAAAAAAACTTGTATTCATTTATTCAGTGAATTTTCCACTGCTTTCAAGGATGAACTGTAAAGGGACATCAGCTGGAAGAGGAGAAAAGCAACATTCATTTTTTTTTATTTTTTTTTGCTAATGTAACCCCTTCCCTGCCACAATGGTTTGCAAGCCTAGTAGGTTACATTTGTGGCTTGTGATGTGTTTTCTATACAGCTTGGACAAGGTTAAAGGTTTTAAAAAAGTGGAAATGTTGCCTATAGCAACCAATCAGATTCTAGATATCCTTTATTTAGTGCATTCTACAAAATGACAGCAAGAATCTGATTGGTTGCTATAGGCAACAGCTCCACTTGTTCAAACCCGCACTTTAGTAAATATACCTCCAGGTGTTGTTGCTGAACTGCAGTAATCACTAAATAGTGCTTAGCCTGTACCCTGCAGACTAGAATTGAGATGATGTTCATTAAGAGCAGGAAAGTCAAGAGTTAATAATCCCTGTGATTTTATTTTTAGCTTAGCCACTTTCTACCAGAGCTTCCCCGTTCTGTCTCTGACCAGTTTAGCATAGACTTAATTAAACAATATGAATTTTATTCAAGCAAACAGAATACATACATGAATTAGCCAGCTGCATGCTTATCTCTGCCTAAAAGTATCCACACATCTGACCACCGACTAGGTAGGTGTTTATGCTAATCTTTCAGACAGTTCAAAATATATTCTATATACACATACATACATACATACATACTCCCACCCCCCCCCCCCCCCTTAAACGGAGGGAATTCATTGCCAATGTTACTTCTTTATACTGGTTTATTCTGACTGAGTGCCTGCGAATTCCAGCAGCAAATGCAAAAATGGACAATATAGGAATGTCACTTCCAAATGATGTCATGTGAATTTGTGAATAAAGGAAGCCGAGCATTCCTGGAGGGGTCACCTAGGGAGGATTTCAGGTCCTCAACACAGACTCCGGGCTTCTTTCATCCACAGGAGACTCTTTAAACTTGCTCAGGCATAAGAAGAATATTTTAAACTATTCTGTCCAATTATTTCAGCTCAGTGGACGGCACAAATAGCTTATAGCATAAACGAGATTTCCTCTCAATCTTTTATTTATGTAAGGCCCCTATTTGCTCGGCTCTGATACAGAGTTCAGCATTTTGAAGACCACAAGATCTCATAGGACTGTTCAATTATTTGGTCTCAGACTTCTTGGCAAAGCGGATTAACCTCTCTTTCACCGGTAGGCGCTCTCTTAGGAAACTAATGTTATCTGTACCAAAACATACAAAACCGTACTGTCTGAGGACAAAATTAATTAAGTTGGTTTCCAAATGGCTATTTTAGCATAATTTGGACTCAGTAAAACTGCATTTAGATGCAAGTTTGACTGAGTTAGCTTTAATTTCTCCAGAGCAAGTTATATAATCAAAGCAAATGTATGATTGGTTGCTAAGGTTAGTGCAAATTTACAACTAAATACAATATCATTAAATAACCCCTGTTGCCCCTGTACACAGCACAATATCCTATAATTCTAATTACAAACCGTTCAATTGCAGTACGCTGTTCAAGTACACTATAGATCCATTACGTCTAATGTTAAATAAAAGTTAGGCACTCTTTTTATAAAAAGTTTTGTAGTCTCTGTTTAAAATAATGTTTCTTTATCTCTGGTTTGGCTGAGATGTAGATTTAGTATAAAAGAATCTGAAAAGTTTTACAAAATGATAAATTCTTACCAGCCAAGACATGTGATCAGATTCTACTGCCAACTGTAGGAACCTGATTGGTTGCTACCTTGTTGCATCATTCCTTATAGCCAATCCAATAACGTGGAATCTTTGCAACCAATTAAACATTACCAGTTGTATAATACAATAACCATTTCAAGACATTGTAACTGACATAATTTAGAACTATAGTGTTAGATGAATAAAAAATAAATATTTTGCATAGTTTTGCAGAGCATTGTATACTATAAAAAATATTCATACTGAAAGTATCCGGGGCACTCAGCAGTAGCAGGGCATAAATGTTCAAAAGAGGGGGCCATAGGATAGCATATGAGCCAATCATGGGAGGCTCATATCCAATCCTTCAGGCTAGTGTACCGTGTAACTGCTAGGGCACAATCACAATAAATATTAGGGTGCAGTTCGAAGTAGAGATTTGTAGGTTGAAATGTGCAAAATTTTCATAACAGTTCCATGCAATATTTGCCTCATTCTGCATTTGGCTTGCATTTAGCATGCTTCTCAGGTCGAATTTGGCCTTACAAGTGGGATTGCCGCTATTATTTTTGGTTTGGCTGGATTTCCCCTTATTGACTACGTTTCACATCTTGACATATTGTGAAACGTAAAGTACAACAACCTATAAAAGGCTCAGTCACACTAACTGCTGCTGTGAGAAGGCAGATAAGAAAATGTGTCAAAAGTAGAAAGAAAATTAAAAAAAACTTGAGAAGCAGCAATAGATAGACTAAGAAAATGAGAGAGAAAATCAACTAAAAATAAGAGAAAATGAGCAAAAGACAGTCTAAACAATAGAAAGAGATAAGAAAAGTTTTAAAATGGTCAGTACTGGTCAATGTGTTTGACTTAAGAAGGGACACTGGCACATGTAGAGATATCATCATCATCATCATCATCATCATTATTTATATAGCGCCACTAATTCCGCAGAGCTGTACAGAGAACTCATTCACATCAGTCCCTGTCCCCATTGGAGCTTACAGTCTAAATTCCCTAACACACACACAAAGAGAGAGAGAGAGAGAGACTAGGGTGAATTTTGAAAGCAGCCAATGAACCTACTAGTATGTTTGGGTTGGGAATTGAACTCATGACCCCAGTGCTGTGAGGCAGAAGTGCTAACCACTGAGCCACCGTGCTGCCCATATTGGCAGAAGGACAGAGACTGTTGCTTCTGCACCCAGTGACACATAAGTCGCTGAAGGAGCAATAAGCATTAGAGAGACTCTGTTCTCATTAATCCTAGTCTCTGGCATTGCAGAGGTGGAAAAAAATCCCAGTTCCCCTAGTTGTTGACTAATCAGCACAGATGGATGAATGTAATTGCCTTTCTGATATAGAGCGTGCAGCACAGTGTAGGATGTGATCCCCAGGCACCTTCTCCTTCGTGTTGAGGTTTTTCAGACATCCTCATGGCAGGATGGTGCATCACTGTGAGATCACAGTGTCACTTGCCTCATCTTTAATGCCCCAGTGTGCCAGCACAGACTAGGAACCGCCTGTGGCCTCATTACTTCTGCCACATATGCGCGGGATGCACTTTAATGTGTGAGTTGCGACAAAGGGTGTCCCAGAATCTTCAGTTTCATTAGAGCATTCTCAGAGTCTGATTAGCAGAATCAGCGCCTCTCCTTCCGCACTTTGGAGGAAGGTGAGTTCCTTGGTTTCCAAGGTTCTCAATAGGCATAGGCATCATTCCACAAGTGGTAAAACTTGCCCTTTATCTAGAGTTCTTCCCCCACAGTCACCCTCGCCATCAGCACGTAGAATACAGGGCACAAGAGAGATAGTTAGCAACAGTAGGAGTCAGAGGAAGGCAATTTCACTTGCCCTGAACGGATCTTGGATGAATCAGTGCCTGATGACATGAATGCATTGTCATAAAGGAGTAGTTACAATTGTGGCAAAGTGGTACCCAACGGTGAGCAGGATCCGGACGTGAACCACTCTTTTGCTATCGTTTATATATGCACATAATGCTGCACTTCTCCAGTTGGAGCCACTAGTGGTCATCTGAAGGCCTCTACAAGCACCTCAGTAGCTTTTGTCATCGTCTCCTGTTTCTGAGTCTCAAGATTATTCACACAATTGAGATTCACCTTAGAATTTAAACGGAGTCTATTGCCTTCCTTTTCCTGATTTCCTTTGTTTGCCTCCTTGGTCCTATCGTCCTGTTGGGCTGTCAGTTCATTAATGGTCGGTTGGTTTAAGTTATTTTCTTCTTTTGGGATTGTGGTTTTGTACACATCCTCGTATTTTAAAATTGTGTTATATATTCTATAATCCATTATTTCCTTCAAAATAATCTATCACCCTTTCCTTATCATGCCAACTGCTGTTACTCTCCCATACACTTTAGTTCCATCTAGTTTCTAACATCCAGCCACAATAGCTCTTCTCTTCTATTACGCCATCTGGAGTGAAGTCAAAGTACTTTCTCAAGCTAAACACCCATATTTTATATTTAAATTATTTATCCTAGGAAAATAAATGTTGTAGTACATTTCAAATAAATGTGTCTACTCATCATCATCAGGTATTTATATAGAGTGACTAATTCCGCAGCGCTGTACAGATAACTTACTCACATCAGTCCTTGCCCCATTGGAGCTTACAGTCTAAATTCCCTATTACACACACAGACAGAGAGACAGACTAGGGTCAATTTGATAGCAGCCCTTTAACTTACTAGTATGTTTTTGGGGTGTGGAAGGAAACTGCAGCACCCACGAGGAAACCCACGCAAAGAAGGAAAGAACATACAAACTCCCCACAGATAAGGCCATGGTAGGGAATTAAACCCATGACCCCAGTGCTGTGAGGCAGAAGTGCTAACCACTGAGCCACCATGCTGCCTTCTACTCAGTTTTTTTGGATCCATTAAAAGACCATCTATAAAAATTTGGACCGTAACTAAGCATTAATTTCCTAATTTAAACTGCAGGGTTTTTAAAATTGGCAGTTAACCTGTATACACAATAGCAAAGGTGACAAATCAGAAGCAAATTTAAGATCTCTGGTTTGTTTGACCTGAGCAGATTGCTCTAACCTATGGATCCCTGGCAATATAGTCACGGTTGTCCTTGATGGCTACAACCTAGAGAATATATTTCAATCATTGCACACAAGACTCCTTGAGAGGCACGAGCAGTAGACTTGTCCCTCTTGATTTACCATTGCCTAGGTTATCACTAGGCTCCATCCAGCATCATGGACTGATCCATCATGACATACTGTACTCCATGCAGGGCTGGATTAAGGGAATGGAGGCCCCTGGGCTAAGGGGGCCTCCATTCCCCCGTGAGGGCCCCCCCCCGTGATCGGAGCTGATTGTCCCCCCCCCCACCCCCCGTGTTCCGAGCTGCCCGCGCGACCCCCGGCACTTACCTCCTTCTCCGGCGCGCTGTGCTCTCTTTACTGAGGAGATCTCCTGAGAGTGAGACTCACGAGATCTTCTCAGTAAGAAAACTACAGCGCGCCGGAGAAGGACTGCAGGGAAAGTGCTCAGCAGCACTGATCGCGCCGGGGGGCTCCCCCGCCCCCGACCGATCAATACTGCTGCTGAGCACTTTCAAGGGCCCCCTGGATGCCATAGGCCCCTGGGCTGTAGCCCAGTTAGCATAATGGTTAATCCGGCCCTGACTCCATGATGGCCTTTTGTAGCACATGAAGCCACACAAGCATATTGAAACTCTTGTTCCATCTGGTTGGGACCTCCATTTACAATTTGTGCAATAGAAATGTATTCCTAACCTGATGTGTATGTAAAACGTTCTGGGCTCTGTAAGATCATTTAAAGTGAGAGCAGATGCTGTGCGCATCAAAATGCTTCGCACGTCGGAGGCACTGATGGGGGGACAGGAGAGGATGTCTGTCAGCCTTGGGGATAAAGATTTATGGAAAATTTACAAATTAACCAGATTCATTTTCATCATTACTACCTCCACATTGTAATTAATTTAAGCAACGCTTTATAGTTATTTTTCTTTACTTGACATTATGAAGTATTTTGTCTCGCTTAGTAGTAAGAATTCTGTAACAAATTCAATTTTATTCCATGATGTAGCAAAACAAGTGTGAATACTTTTATAAACTACAGAATATAAAAAATAAAGTAAAAATGTCCCCTTAATGTTCATAAAGCAGTCTTACTAATGAATTTTCAGAAAAGCACTACTGATAATTTAATATAGCAAATCTATTGTAAATTTTTACTGATTGTGGTGCAGCAAAAAGTAAGCAATTCCATTGACACTTCTGAATCCAACTAACACCCACACAAAGTGACTCGCAAGTCTCTTCTTAGCATGTGCCCTTAAACAGTTTACTTTGCAACTACCTACGATACTTTATAAAATGCATTCTTGTTTTTTTTATTTCTTTTTTGAAAAATTGCATAGGTAGCTTCAAGAGCAGTCAAGATGTCATCATCGCCATCATCACTAGAACCCTGCATTAACTCATCAGAATTGGGTAATTGTTTATGTCCCCCTGCTGATGTGGTTAACTTTTTTTGCAATCAGTGTGGTTTGTGTACACTAGCAATGCCAGTAAATATATGTCTTGTGTGTTGAACAAATGCTGCTGCTGTTGTTGGTGCATCTGAGTTTGTGTCAACACCAACAGTGACATTACATGAGTGAATTATATTCATGTAATTTCCAGGTGCTGCTATTGCTAAGGCGGGAAGGAGGTTACTCTTCAATAAATTAATTCCACTGATGTTATCAGTCAGCTTATTCTACAGAATTTCTGTGGCTCATTTCACCGTGACTATTTTCTTACTCATTTACCCCTTTAAGGCAAGATGGATGTCTGTGACAATGGCTGAAAGAACTATTACCACAGCTCTTTCCCTTTCAGTTTGATTGCTTATTCGGTTACCTCTCAAAAGCTACTATGTTTTCAGACTGAGAATTTAGCACACTCTCTTTATGTTTTGGCACGCCTACTTCAATATTTATTTGAGTGGACACAGACATTTGAAAGTGCGCAAACCAAAAAAAGACAAATGACCAACATTGTTTTGTTTGGCCTACCACCAATACATCATGAATATGTCCACAATCAGTGCTGTCCTGTACACCATATACAAGGGCATGGTTTATGGTTTGCAAATGCATTAATTTGTCATTGTTGCATTTGAGAGAATTGTTCTGTTTTTCCATCACTTGTATTTTTCACACTTTCTTATGCATCTCAGTATTTAATTGACCTTTGCAAACATTGCTTGGTGCTGTGTGCTGCTTCTTCACAATGGTATTATATTTAGAGGGGAATTTAATTCAACGAGAGTTGTTTCACTTCTCATTTATGCACACCAAATGCCAAGGGGACACCTCCAGGAGGTGCAACCAAAAATTACCATAATGGATCCCAATTTCCATGCATGATGATCATTGCGATTCCCGGAATTGTATAGCTCCCCCATCATTTACAAAATATAAATGATGGTTAAGGCAACTTGAATTTCCTCCTTGATGTGTAAGTAGCATAGTTATTACCATAACCTAGGTTCAATTATTATCTAACATTAAATTGAATATGGCCCAGTTTGCCATTTATTTTAATCTTTCAGTAGCAATTACTACCCTGCACTATGTTAATAACCTTAGCTTAGAATAATCATCAATTATACTGGATTTCTAAACCATCTACAAGGCCATTGATAAAAATATTGAAAAGGATATAGCCCTATAGTAATCACTATTGTATACTACAAATTATTTTACCAGTCTGAGTTTGCTCCATTTATTACTATTCTGTGTCTTCTATCATTCAATTCAGCTCTCCCATGTACATACTTTTTACCCAGACCTGGAAATCTCATCTAATGTAACAAAATCCAAAAATACTAATACCAGTTTACCGAGTTCACAGGTCTATAACTTCCTGGTTCTGATTGTGTTCCCTTACTACAAGTCTTGTGACCAGGCCTAGTTATGAGAGAGTCCAAATATAATAAATAGTTGTCCATCAATTACTGAACTTAGTTCCTTCATCACACATGGGTGGATACCATCTGGGCCAGGCCATTAATCTTGTCTTAACCTTGTTTAGGTGTAACTGTACCTCCTCCTATGTTAGAGAAGTAACATCTATTAGTGTGCGCTAGCAGTTGGTACACAAACTA
Source organism: Mixophyes fleayi (assembly GCF_038048845.1). NCBI lineage: Eukaryota > Metazoa > Chordata > Amphibia > Anura > Limnodynastidae > Mixophyes > Mixophyes fleayi. The sequence goes on along the minus strand of NC_134411.1, from coordinate 83,263,888 downwards.
TTCCCTGATAATTTTTCTTTGTGAACAGTGACAAAAACATTTAAAACAGAATTCTCTTTTCCTTCTACAATTATTTTTGCTATTTTATAAATAAGTTGCCCATTATTAAAAGATTTTCTTTTTTTTGTTATTTATGCACTTGATTAGACTTGTTGTCCTTTGGAATCCATCTTTGTTAACCTGATTTCCGTTTTACATATTTTGCTACATTCCTTATATCCATAATTCATTTTCAGTTCCTTCTAATGTTAACAAATTGAATGCTCACTTTTTTTCTCTTATTATCTTCTATCGTCTCATATTTAACCACATTGATTGCCTTTTATTCGTAGAAATTGTTTTGTCAGATGGTACTTGCAACAGTATTTATTTAAAATGTGTCTGTGTTTTTTAGACTTTTTCAGAGTATCAGTGTTTCTCTGAGCTGATTAAAGTTTTTCCTTGTAAAATTCATAGTTATCAATGTTGTGATTACTATTCACTATTCCAATTACCAGTACATTATATAATATATGTTCCGTTAGATAGTACTAATACAGCGTTGCTCCCCATCAAGTTGTATCTTCTACCACTTTTAAATGTGATAAAATAATCTTCCTTTGCCAGAACCAGTAGTGTCAATGTCTCAATTCAAATCTTGATTGGTAAAATCACCCATGAGGAGGACCACATGTTCTTCTGCTACAGTTTCAATATATAAGTGTAATAAATGATAATAATGTAATAACTGATTTTTAGTACATTCCTTTAAGCTAGGTGGCTAATGTACCTAAACATGCTATAGCCTTCCAAATAAACTGACAAGCCAAATCTCAGTTGTCCGCACTGCATCACACAAGTCTAAATTGTTACAGCACAGAGCATAGGCAAAGGTGCAACGAATTGCATTCATACAACAGTCTAAAAGAAGTAGAGCATTCTAAGCAACCATTGTGTGCCCTGGGCCAAAATGCATGTCAATGCAGCCGTCTCTTTAGGAACTCATAATACCACTGAGAAACTATTTGATCAAAATTCATTATTTGCAACTAATATTAAGTGAATTATTAAGTGTGCAGTTAACAGTTACACTTTAAAAACCATAACTCAAACTTTAAAAGTATATATATCCAATGATCCTGTGGGCCATACTGCAGTAGCCACCTTAAAATTATTGTGGGCATGGCAGTCCACTGCTAGAGGTGGGCAAATTAATTCAGCCGATTCTGAAATTCATCCAAATTCATAAATCAATACCGAGATCACCAAAATTTCAGTGAATAATTACCACCGACCGGAGAGCCAATCCCAATCAGCAATCGCCAACAAATGCTACATGTCTATAGTCTTATAAAAGGGGCTTAAATTCATTCTTCCTGGCTTGTGCTAGATGAAAAAGTTTTTGAATGCTTTCTGTGAATACAACCGCAAAATACTTTTGTTTTCTGGTATTAATACCATCACCAGTCAAGGTGCAGAAATATACAGGAAATTCATTGTGATCTCAACCAGTGGCTTTTCCAAACGCACTAAACACTCCAAAACCAGGGCAGACACTACCATTTGGCGAACCTAGGGAATCGTCTAGAGCGCCAATGGTTAGAGGAAGGCTAAAACACTGAAAGAATGACTTAATATCCCTCATCCAATGTTTTTGATGTCACCGCGCCATCTCCACATGCTGTTATGATTCCTAGTGCATTCACGAAGCAGCAACGGAAGTATAAAGCAAAATGTCTCATTCAGGCAAATACATTAACAAGGATAACTCAAATCCATGGAAAAGAACAGGTTCCAAATAGTGACTGTACAGTTAAATGGCAGGATAATATAAGTTACTCTAGTCCAGGAGGCACAAGGCTTTCCAGGGAAGCAGACAGAGTCCAGGGATCAAGCATAGATCAGGTTAACAGAATCCAAATAGCCAGGCAGAGATCAGTGTCACAAGCGAATAAGCAAAGTCCAAAAGTCAAGCCAAAGGTCAGGGCAACAGGCAAATGAGCAGGGTCCAGGAATCAAGCCGAGGGTCACAACATAAGATCAAGCAGCAATGGAGCAAACACAGGAACAGGGAAACACGAGCAGCAGCCAGGTATAGATGGATGTACTGCACAGAGCACAGCTAGAGGCAGGTATTTAAAGCAGTGCAACAGGTGCAGTTCTAATTAGGCATCAGGCAAGGAGATTAACTGCTTCAGGAATGTTGAAGAGTTCAGGAACAGGACAGCAGCACATCTGGTGGTATGAGGTACTGCTGCTAGATACAAAGAATAGGCAGAGTTGTAACACTTGCAGCACAAGCACGGGTATGGTGGAGAGGCAGCTGGCCCAGTGCATCTCTCCTAGACTGAAGGGAGCAGGAGGTGTCACCACCACTCCTTCACATCTGCTAAGGTAAGAAGTAGTGGGATGACATCTCTGAGGCTGGGGAAAGGTGCCACATTCCCAGGTGAGGCACCATGGTGCTTCCTCCTACTTTGTGCAAAGCGCAATTGATTTCTATAAGCGTCATTAACACCACAACCTATTTAGCTATAGAATTAACAGGTAATTAATTATGCTCTTAATTGCTGTCATTTTTGCAAACACACAAAACCCAGTTTTCTCAGAACGTGTCATTACTGACATTAACTCTAAACAAGAAAATTCCAAAATGCGATTACCATCTGTCTTTGTTTAAACACACTGACTGGCACAAAACACAATTTTCTCTATGCTTGTCATTGGTGCCTTTATTTATCTAGGTGTAGAAATACAGAATAATTTTAATGTGTTGACAATTGATGCATTTGTTAAAGCAAAAGCAGACAATGGGCGCAATTGTAGCTACATATGATAGGTAGATGACTCTTGTGCATTACCAAGAAACACAAACTCTGCTTTCACGCAGAAGGCAAGATTAGAAAATATGTCAGGAATAAGATATATCAGTGTGATCACAGAAAGCTCATGTCAGTGGTAATGAACATGATAATGACATGCAGCAACCTGCCACCAAAGCACACATCCAAAGAAAGAGAAAATGTATTAACAATACAAACAATTCTATTTTGATGGCAGTGATGTAAAAAAAAGTGTTTTTGAAAAAGAGACCGAAGAGCCACCTATTTCTGCAAAATATGGACAGAAAATGGTGACACCCAGGGCCAGCGCTACCATTACCTAGGCTTTTGCCTATAGAACCAATGGTTAGGAGGTGCCGCCTAGGGTGCCACTCAGAGCTTGCGCCAGTCCTAGTGGAAGCATAACTGAATTGCCCTTTGATACTGCCACCTGATTTTCATCCGCTGAAAAATTGGCCAAAGAAGCTTGACCAAAAATTGCCATTGAAATGTTTTCCTGGGTTTGTACTAGTGTAATTGCTCCCTTCAATAGCTGCTAACAGTTATTGACAAACTCAGCGCTTTATAGGGAATTCCGAACTATTACTAATGTTCTAGTGTAAAGTCTGTAAATGTGCTCAGTGTTGTACTAGAAACTAGAGATGTTCACTGACCCCCATGTTTTGGTTTTGGGCAAAACCGCCCTTGCATGTTTTGGCTTTGGATCACGATTTTTTCTAAAATCCCTATTTTTTTTGCTAAAATCACATAATTTTTTTATCCCTACATTTTTATTAACCTCAATAACATTAATTTCCGATCATTTACAGTCAGTTTTTGTCAAGTGACAAGAACAATGCTACCCCTTTTTCTGTTGGAGCAATGGCGCCGGATCTCTTTGGGAGGGAGGTACTTATGGAATCCAAAACCGGTGAGATCCTACAACGCAACAATGACGTTTTGCCTTCATTCAGATCGGAGGACGGGCGAAAGTAACGAGCCGGCTTGCGAGGCTACTCGGATCCCCTAAGTTCCGGGCCTGAGCATCCCTACTAGAAACTAGATTCCCTAATATGTTAAACTGCAAATACCAGTATTTTTTGGTTAGTATTTCAGCAGAAGCCTCTAGAGATATGTCAAAAACAAATAAAATAAAGTGGCTCTAGTTAACTTACAAGTAGTAAAATTTTACCATAACATTAATAGAATAATTATGACATATTCTAAATTCTGCAGCATCTAAATTTATAAGATGAATTATATGATTTTAACTTAGCAGGTATAAATTGTTGTGTCTTATGGCTGATTTTTATTTAAGTGTTTAAGTCATATGGGAATAAATATATTTTAATGATGTTACATTTTGTCTTTCCTTTTCCAGACAAAAAGTGGCATGACAAGTACAAACGCCAAACCCGAAAGGTTTTTGAGTTTCCTGATTTCAGGACATCTAGATAAGCTTAAACACGTTTTCTTAAACTGTATATGCTATAATCTATTTTTGATATTTATTTATATACTATTATTATCGTGGATTTGTAAGGTGCCACATTGCTCCGCAGCACCGCACAAAAAAAACAGGACATACATAAAACAAGGACATTCAAAGTAGATAGAATAAATGCTTACTTGAATACAATGGGTTTGGAGAGCCCTACTCTAGCTAACCAAGAGAGGAGGTGTGCAGTGAAAACAGTAAAGGGCCATGAACAGATCCTTGAGGGACCCTAACAGATTTTGGGAGTGGAAGGGATAATGTGCCAGAAGTAGAAACACTAGAGAAGCGGTTCGATAGGTAGGCAGTGAACCAGGAAAGAACTGTGTCATGAAGGACAATTGAGTAAAGAGTGTGTAGGAGAAGAGGGTAAGAACAGTGTCAAAAGCAGCAGAGAGGTCCAGGAGGATGAGTATGGAGAAATGACCCTTAGATTTTCCAGTAAGTAGATCACTGATCACTTTTGTGAAATATTGGGGACGGAAGCCTGATTGCAGAGTGTCAAGAATGAGCTGAGAGCAAAGTGAGACAGGCGGCTGTACATTAATCACTCAAAGAGTTTGAATGAAAAGTGGAGTAGAGAGTTAGGGTGGTAGTTGGAAAGAGGCTGGATCGAGAGATGGTTTCTTTAGAATTAGTGAGATGAGCGCATGTTTAAAGAAGGATGTTATATGCCAGGGGAGAGAGACAAGATGAAGAGGTGGGTGTGTAGTGGAGGAGAGGGAGAAGGAATAGGGTCAAGGGGAGAGGTTGTAGGGTAAGATGAGTGGGTGGAGTGTGTGGAATTCGGCATGAGGAAATATCTTGTCGAATGGGATCTTGTCTTTGAAGTAGGTGGCAAAATCATGGGCTGTGAGGAAGTAAGGGGGGAGGTACAGGTGGGCAGAGAAGAAGAGTGTTGAAGGTGGCAAAGAGGCAACGTGAATTAGGAGTCTGGTGGATGTTAGAGATTTGAAGTATGTTTGTTTTGCGAATGAAAGAGCAGTGTTGTAAGATGAAAGGATACATTTATAGAGGAGGAAATGAGGATAGGAACGCAATTTCCTCCAGTGGCGCTCTGCAGTACACTACACTACATCGGCACCTCCTGTTTTTGTCTTATTGAAATCCTATTGAGATATGTTGACTTGTACACTCAGGAGATTATTTAAATTGCTTAAAGAGACAGAAGGGCAGTGCAAAATTCTCTTTTGGAATGTCATGCGCTTCCACGTGCTGGTGCTGCTAGTTTTCCACCTAAGTGCATGGCAGATAGCAGGTGTTGGCCCTGGGTACTGCAAAGAGATGGGCAGAGCACAAGCTTATTTAGTACAGAACAGGTGCCTGGTGTGGCTAGGTTTGCATAGGCAAACCGAGAGGGGGTTTCCTAGTGCCTGGAAAACCCCCCCCCCCCCACTCCAAGCCTGGGGCACTGGATAATTGAGGTGGCTGGGCCCTGCTCCCGCTTCACACAACTCTGCTTGAAAAGGGAGAGCTGTGTGCACCTAACAGAAGTGCATGCAGCAATCCCCATGTATATTATAGGTATAGGAAGAGTTGGAGAGCAGCCAAGCACTGTCTAAAATTATAGCTACGCCCCCATGCATGCTGGTCACGCCCACTGGTGGCGTGGAAACCCCCCTCTACAAATCCTGCGTTTGCCCCTGGTTTGCAGGCTCAAGCAAAAATTGCATTTTGTTTTGTGGAGCGAGATTATTAAAATGAGACTAAAGGGTGGAGAGTGCACATTTTTGGGGATGTTCCTTGTTTCACATAAGAAAAAAAGCACCCCTCAAAAAACACTTGAATTTTGAAAAACTGAGTGAGGCGAATTTAAATTCACAGATAAGAACTGACAAAGGGGAACGATATATGGTCTCATATCAATCCTGGGCTTTACCATTTTACCGCAGTTCTCCTAACACCCTTCAAATATATTCATGTATGTTGTTTTATGCTAAGAATTCCATGCTGTGGCATTTTACTTTGTGATTTTGTTTACAAGTCACATTACAGAGACTAAATTCAAACATCTGCTTAATATTCTTTCTGAAACGCGTGACATCCAATTAGCAGATTCCAGCAGACATTAAGTTTATTACATGTGGTTGCTGCTCCACAGGTGCCTCTTGTGTAGTCGTTTGTTCGGCAGTTATACAATGTGTTCTTTTGTATATTGTGGAGTATCATTTTCTTTATCTGCATTTTAAGTGTGAGGGTTTAACCGTTTTGCTGTCAGGGAGCAGATGATGCTGAAATGATGGAACACTGATAGCAAAATACATTCGAGCCCTCTTTCATATCAGCCTAAGATATTTAGGCTGTTTGTTCTTTAATGTTTTAATTAACCATGATTGCATCCAAGTGTAACTCTTACCTACTAAAATTCATCATTAAGCTCCTGTGATAGTTAACCTGCTGTATGCACCATTCTTTACAATCATGTTTGCGGTGAAGACACTATAAAGAACATAGCTATTAGCAGACCAGGAAAGACATTAGCTATATAGAAATGAAAGCACCTTTGGAAGTCTTTGTGGCTTGACTAATAAAATAAGGAAATGTGCACAGGATATAGGGGTTACAGCACTTTTGTGCAATTGCGCTATTGAAAAAAATTACGTTTTAGGATATGAGTTGTTTCGGCAATTATCCAATCGATCTATAATATAAATTACATACACAATATAAATAAGACTCCATAAACATTGCACGCTGAATGGACAGTTATGGCACTATTAAATTATCAGATCAATAGTCCAAATAAGGCTGCACGGAATGTTACACCGTGTGAAAAAGTAGAATTGTTCTACCTATTGTAGGAAAGCTATGACATTTTTTTTTTAGTGTGTTTAGGCTGTTTCTATATAAATAAATAAATTGGTTAACAAATAATTCTTGCCATGAAGGAAGTATAAAGACAAATAAAATCATTTTGCCGCTGTGTGGGGATCTCTGTATTGCCAAATTGCACAGTTCTACCATGTCACTTAATTAGCTTATGTTGGTTGTCGTGAATATAGAGAACTTACAGTTAACCCATCACATAATTGTGAGGAATAAGGCCTAAATCATAACTACAGGGTAAATATGGTATATCAAATGAATCCATGGACAAATTGAGTTACTAAAGTGTAAAATATATGGCCCTAAGGGTGTCATTTCTATAGTAAACATTGACCTATCAGAGTTAAATAGGAAACACAACCATTGCTCTGCCACCAACCATAACACTAGGGATGCTTCATAGCAGAGTGGACTCAGTGCCCAAATGTGGCAGCATCATGGCGTCAATGGATAATCTGTACATGATGAGGCTGTATGGGGTGGGATGAAGGCTATAGGCTGAGCTATAGTGGCATGGGCTTAATGCTATGTAACTATATATAATGGTCATTGTAACTAGAGATGCTCAGGCTCAGTTCCTCGAGAACCGAACACACCCGAACTTAGGGGATCCGAGTACTGAGCTGGAATTGAAAACGAGGCAAAACGTCATTGTGACGTCGTCGGATCTCAGATCTCGCGAGTTTTGGATTCCTTTTTAAGGTCCAACATTTTTCTTTTCTGCCACTGCTGTGTGCCAATGTGTCCTAGATGTGCTAGGAACTGCCGTGTGTTTGTGTTATTGCTCTGTCGCTTACCATCCAGCCAGGTCGCTGCAGTATTTGTCTGAAAGTGTATGAAAATAATATTGTAATCTGTGAGGTGGTCAAAATTGACTGCAAATGACTTGAAATTAGTGTTATTGAGGTTAATAATAATGTAGGAACAAAAAAAGAGCAAAATTAAGGTATTTTTAGCATATTTTAGGATTTTTTCTTTAAATCCAAAACCAAAACCAAAGCACGAAGCTAATACAGATCTGAAACCAAAACCAAAACCACTTCACGGGGGTCAGTGAGCATCTCTAATTCTAACATGCATAGTGAGCATACCAATCTTCTGCACTTGCTTGGCATTGAGCTTTATATGCTGGAAATAGGAGTCTAAAATATTCTACACAGTGGGTTCTGATGTACAGAGAGTTGATATACCAGGCAGGCTAAGTATTTATTCTCTCACTGCACCATGCATCAGTTGTCCATATTACATTTATTATGAAGGGGCTGATTAAGGTTAGATGCAAATTCTACCCAGGTGCAAACCATGCTGAAAGGCTAGGGGTGCAAATGCAAACATTTATTGCATGCAGGCCAACTACAACATGTCCTTGCATGCTGCAAACACATACTGGCCATTTATAAATTTACACTGCATTATAGAGGTGGGCTAGGCTGCTTTCCCTGTCACTATTCTAAAGCAGGTTGTGCATTTTACATCCCCTCACCCTGCACAACCCAAAAATTATTTTCAGGTGTAAATTTTGCATTTGGTAGCTGAATTTGTCACTGACTCTAAATCTGCCACCACATTGTATAACATAATATAAATATATATATATATATATATATATATATATATATATATATATATATGTATAGCATTCACAGGAATCGGACACAGGTATGCTGAGCCATTTAGCTGTTTATTAGCAGTTGTCAGGATGGTAAACAGTTCAGCAATCATATCCAGTAACAGTACACAAAAATCCCCACCACGTACATCTGGCTAGACATAACTTCCCTATCTGCAAGCCGGCCACTTATTGGCATCGGTGGTCCCACCCGCATATTTGCCACAATATATATGTGTATGTATATATATATATATATATATATATATATATATATATATATATATATATATATATATGATCAAGGACTATACAGTACCATAATTATTGTTACTCCAGGTAAAACTTGTAATCAGATATTTCCTTTTAGTACTTTCATTGAATAACACATTTACAAGCTGCACAAACACTAGACTGCAGAGTATTGCACCACTTTCATATAGGATATCTCAAGTAATCCTCACAGCAGCAGCAGCAGGAAAGCCTGAAAATGCCACAAGCCAGTGTTTGCTCAGAATATGAGATTCATAGCTATATACCGCTGTTCACATTTCTTGCTGTGCTCAAACTGCTGAGCAACACCTGCATATTTACACTTAAAATATAATATTTACCTCAGTTTGAGGCTTTAGTCACATGAGCTGCCATATTACTTCCAGTTGCTTGGTGGATAATTGCTGGATGCACCACTTCACCTTGCTAGAAGAGGAAGAGGTGACTGGGAGCATGCATGGGGGCTGCATTTAACCCTATAAAGGAAATCCAATCTTTGAAAATATGGAAACAAGTTATTTCCAGCACAGAGGACATAATGGGGAACTCTGACTTTAAATTTGACGTTGTGCTAAACTAGAAAGCAACATGGCTCTCCAGTATCTCTAGGACATTCAAGCTCAGCTTTACATTTGTTGCTCCTAAGGATACTTTTCTGTGGCTTTCCAACCCTCTCCCCTTACCACCATAATTCTACCACCCCCATTGCATCCCTTCTGTATACAATAGACAAATGGAATTAATTCAGCTCAAACCGAGCTTATGGTTAAATCTTTATCATTTGTAAGCCTTAAATGTCAGTGGTTACCAAATCCAATCCTCAGGGACCCCTAACAGTGCAGGTTTTACATATCTCCTTGCTGGAGCACAGGTGTAATCATTACTGACTGATACATTGTAACAGATTCCCAGGTGGTGTAATTATATCACCTGTGACCTGGAAAACCTGCACTGTTAGGGGTCACTGAGGACTGGGTATGGGAAACACTGCAATAGATGATACAAATGAAAAGGTACAAAGTGAGCCCTGCCACTCAAAGCCTAGAACTATGAGGACTTTATACTGTACATATCCAAGTTTGCCTGCAATGTATGACAGCTGAGACAATCCTTTTATCATTTTCAGGCATTGCTTAAGTAAGTGCATCTGTTATAGCTGCCATTCTGGGTAGTACACATGCATTAGGTTCCTGTGTTCCCCTAATCCCTGATTCTGATGCCAATTCTAAGAGGCCAATTCAATTTGTCTGTGTTATTCTAGGAATAACGCAGCCTGCGCACTATTACTGTTAGTACGGTAAAAGTGCGCAGTATTACCGTAAGTACGGTAATTTTGACGCTAATTTTTACTCACACCTCTCGGGGCCGCAAGTAAAAATCCGGGTTAAAATTACTGTATTAAAGGTATTAGTACTAACGCCACGTTAATCCTAGACTAACATGGCAGAATTTAATCTGCCCCTAAAAGTTCACACCTGTTACGGTTAAGGTACCTTAGTCACTATTTTCGCAGGCTTACCTAGGGCGCGGAGTCTAATGGCCTCCCGGTCTTCACCAAGAACCACCGCAAGGTAGGATGGGTTTTGCTGCCGAAGTACCACAGGTCGCGGCCCCCAGGTTAGCCTACTGACGTAAGGGAAAGGCACTAAGTGATGGATAGACAGCGGAAAATATGACAGGGTGGTGCAAGTAATAAACGCACTAACCGTGAACTCCAGGGTTTGAAGGTCTGAAGCGGAAGCTGGTTTGGTGCACGGTATCTGTTGTATGCTTTAAACAGGAGATGAGTCCAAGAGTAGTCGGATACACAGCCGGGTCGGTACACAGGAGATCGTCCGATATGCGGTGCCAGGGAGAAATCCAGAGAATAGCCAGAAACACTGCCGAGTCGGTACACGGGGAGTCAGTCCAATACACGGTGCCAGGGATTAGCCAAAGAATAGTCAGGACGCAGCCAGGTCGGTACACAGGAGTCTGAGGAAATGCAGGAGCACACAGGGAGCAGGAACACAGGAGTCAGGTACACAGGGAGAGATAGCCAGGAACAGGAAACACATTGCTCGGACACAGATAGCGTGTCAGAGCAGAGAAGATATAGTTTTTGAATTCCCCGCCCAGGAGTATCATGACCACCGCTGCGAGAACCCGGAAGTGCGGGGGCGCGATCAGAGGAAGCGCTACCCGCCGGAGAGGACACAGCTGCCAGACATCGCCGACAGCACAACGGAGCGGGGAACAGGTAAGTTCATAACAACACCTCCCCAACACCCACAGTATTAATCCTGTAAGAAAGGTACACTGTCATGCTGGGAATCTCCACTGTGTTAAGTCTGTGAAAAAACATATGATTGTGAGAGGACAAAGTTCCATGCAATATCCTGACTTCAGCCATTAGTACATCTCTTCAGAGTCTGGCTGGGTGTCTGGCTGGGGGTACACAAGACAGGGTTATCACCCGATTGTTGTGCCAATCACAAAGATAAACGACTGTTAGGTCTGATGTTGCATTAGTGTGTACGCTCCCACGATCATATTTTATTATTCCAAAGCACATTTTATTTTTTTATTTGTATAAAAGGGCTATAAATCTCTATAAACGATGGAATGATATCGGGCAAATTCTGCAGTGTGTATGCACTCACAACCAGCAGTGTCCCTAGATCTCCATAGAGTGTGCCGAGTCACGATAATGTCAGTGTTAGGGCTCACGCCCCAGGTATCAACTCCTAGAACCGCTTCAGAGGTCTTCGCCTATAGCCTTTCCCGTACTCAAATGCCCCCAGGTCTTGTTCTATGGTAGTAGGAGCTGATAACCTGAGAACGCAGCGCAGGTGTTTACACAGAGGTGGAGTGAAGATCCCGGCAAAGGTTTGAGGGTCACAGGCAATACAGTAGCGTCTAGATCCAAGCAGGGGGTCAAAAGGTCACAGGCAATACAGCAGCGTCTAAATCCAAGCAGGGGGTCAGGGTCACAGGCAAATCAGCAGCGTCTTAATTCAAGCAGGGGGTCAAGGTTGGCAACAGAAGAGAGGGAATATCAGGAACAGCAACACAGCAAGAAAAGTATGCTAGGAAGCAGGGACTATAATCGGCAGGGAGGATTGCCCCTTCCTGCCTTAAATACTGTTATTGGCCAATGGAAAGGATTGGGGAACAGAAGTGAGTAATTAGCCATCTAGCTAATACCTTATTTGCGCACTCGCCCGACTGCCCTGGATGCCGGGATGCGGCGCTACACAGAGAATGCGTCCCAACCTTTGGCAACAGCCGGGTCAAGCCGGAAGTGACGTCCCGGTCGTCATGACGACGGCCGGGATGCTGTGCCACAGAAGGAAGCGAAGCGTGGCGGTGCCCGGAGCCGCCGCAGCTCGTGACAGTCAGCAGATGGTTATGACAGATAAAGAGCACAGATCTGTCATGGATAGTGTGTACACATGAATGGGCATGCTGATCAGGATTTTAAGTCGTTGGGAGAAATTTTCTGTAGTGTGTACCCAGCCTAACACTAAAGTCATTTGCCTGTTGGTTACTCAGTAAGATCAAAATAGAACATAGTTGCCTACTCTCCAGGGATGTCCGGGAGACTCCCAAATTTCCAGACTCCCGGGAGAGCAAGGCAACCCCCCGGTTCCTAATTGCCACGCCCACCTCACCCTGATCTCCAGGAGGAGTCCTTGCCAATGTTGGCAAGTATGAAATAGAATGAATAGCAAAGTTAATATTTTACCAATAATATTGTGAATGTTGCAAGCAATTATTGCTAACATTTGACTTGCCCACAGGCATACTATGATGCAAAACAAATGCTCTCTTTAAGCTTAATGGATGACAATATAAGATCACTGGGTTTGTAAGTTCTAAGCATTCTTTAATCAAATAGCATGTTATGTTTTCCCATTGTTATACTTCTCAGTTTTTTCTTGCAAAAGTGTTTGAAAACTTAAAAAACATTTAAGAGCGCTGCGACTATATCAGTCCCCACACACACTTTTTAAATAGGGAATATATTTCCTTTATGCTACGTCAGAGATACACAATCTGTGACTCTGGGTCACACGTGAGGTGCCAGAATCTGCTTATGGGATTGTCAGATAGACACTTTTTTGGGTTGTTTATCGCTTTTGATCTTGCCTGGTGATCCTGCTTAGCGTTGTCTAACAAATATTCTCAAAGAAGTGAGTTCCACAAAAGAAAACATAGGTTAGAGACTAAAGAGGGTTGTAAATTATATATGTGTTTTTTAATGGATGCATATGCCCCACCTGTTAAAATCTCCTCCCTTATCGCAATGATAAGGGATGATATTTCATGGCAATTTATTTAAAAATCATCCTGGGACTGTGCGTCCGATAGGAGGCTGTCCCAGCGATAACTTTCCTTAGCTTTCAACTCTGCAAGTTTGTACCTCAAATTTTAGCCAATGGGCTCAAGCTGTGAAAAGCTAGGCTTTTTGGAGCTTGGTAAATTGCCCCAGACCGCAGTCCCTATTGAAAATTAAGGGGACTGCGGTTTAATGGGAAATTTAGCCTAATGCAGGAGCCATTTCTGCATGGTTTATGGGTTAATAAATAAGCCCCTTAACCTTACATCATCTGTGTTGCAAGATCAAAATAGGGGGGTGACACTGTTGTAACCGCAAAACTATTATTAATAAACTTTTAAAAACACTTAAAATTTAGCGCATGTCCTGAAAAAAATATACACCTCTTTTGGGGTCCCCAAAAAATGGCACACTTGAGATGCCAGCTAAAATACACAAAGGCAAATACTGATTAAGGAGCATGCAACATTTATTAATATTTACAGTCTAATATACTTTCAGTAGGAACACTGAACACTGAGTATTGCTACTTTGTTTTTCAATAGGGATCAATAATCCCTATTTAATCCCTATACCAGTTTCTGTGTATCAGTTTTCAAAAAAATTACATATGTGTGATGAAAAACAACTAAAATCTAACAAAGAAAACATTCACACAGTGCTGCTTAAAAACATTACTCTAATGATTTAGTATTTTAAAGACAAACTAGTGGAATGCAAAGCATAGAAACTTTGTGTTTCAATACAGCTTCTAGACCTAACACCTATGAAGCAAAATAAGATTTAGTCCTTAATCCATTATTTTAACGCGCGCTGTGTATGCCAAAACTTTGGGGAACAAATAATTGCCTTCTATATAGCTGTAAGGAGAAGGTCAATTTAAATGAAACACATTTTCCAAGTGACAAAGCAAAATTATTAGGTGCTTGATTAGAAAGTCTCTCTGCCCAGCAATGCTTTGATATGGGATCTGTCTTTAACATTCCACATTAGCAGTTATTCTGCATTGTTCCCAAGACTCCACTATGAACAAACAAGAGTCTTGTCCTCTCACATGACATCCTGCTTCACCACCTGCATTCTTAGTAGCTCCAGAAAATAGAGGTGTCCCATTATGCAGATTTGATTACTAATTTAATTCATTCATCCATTAATTACGCAGGAAATGAGATTGAAGTAGGATACGAAAGTATCAAGCTGGTTGAAAATCAAATGATGTTTTTTTTTTCCTCTTGTTTTGCTTTTCTTTCTATTTGTTTGCGTGACCGGCTGAACGTTGTGTTTGTTTTGAAATGTAGATATAGGGAGCTTGGTGCAAACTCTCATAAGGTATCAGTTTGTGTTACGCGTCCATCTTCAAGGAAAAGTAAATGTCATTTTTGTTGTTGCTGTTCTCTGTAGAAATATATATATGTGTGTGTCACAGTCTTTAAATGTACATTTAAACATGCTTTCCCACTATCCCGGAATGTCCAGGAGACTCCCGAATTTTGGGTAGGTCTCTCGGACTCCTGGGAGAGCAGGCAAGTCTCCCGCATCCTTATCGGGTTCCAAATGACGTGATTCGCAGGGACAGGGCAATTTGCGTGATTTGGGACTCACATTCACGACAAAATCGTTGGTTTTGTCATGGGGGCGGGGCGTATCGCCTCATTTTGGAACCCAATAGGCAGGATGTGGGAGATTTGCCTGTTGTCCTGGGAGTTCGGGAGACCTACCCGGAATTCGGATTTCCTGGACATTCTTGAAGAGTGGGCAAGTATGTATACATGTATATAAACATTTAAAGGCATTGTGGTCGCTACACTGGTGAAGTATTAATTGAGCAGGTTCTAATTTCATGTTTTTGCCCATATCTATATATATATATATATATACACACACATATATATATATATATATATATACACATATATATATATATATATATATATATATATATATATATATATATATATATTTATATATATATATATATATATATATATATATAAATATATATATACATTTAGTTATTAAATAGCAAGTTAAACAGTAAGAGCTCACATATAATTTTGTTTGCTGACTTTGATTGTAACTTATACAAGAGTTAGGTTCACATCTCACATGTACAGCAAATCTTTTTTGTTTTAGTTTCAAATATGATATCACTTTTTTCGTGTCTCTCTCCATGGAAGAATATTATCCCCATGACCACAGACTAAATAGTCCTTTTGATTTGTTGAACAAATAACAAGTGATTCTAGATTCTCTGCAATAATGATGTGCAGTATCTAATTATGAAAAAGGCAAACAAAGATATAATTGTTAGAAACTGTGAAAAGTTGAATATAAAACAAAAGTCTCACTTAGCCGCATTGGGTAAATGTCACAGACCTGCTGTAACCTAGACATATCAATCAGGCCTAATAATATAACAAAACATCAGACGTGAACAGCAGATTTGGCCTCTCGCTATACCATTAAATGAGGACTATTATCTAAAAATTTTAATAGACGCTGGTCCTAATTTAAAAAATAAACCAATAACGATGACATCAGCAACTTTGCAATCAAAGTTCTAGGATTCAGATAAAGTAATTTGTTTTAATTATGTGTTAGATACAGACAGAGAGTTGATTAGATTACTGAATTCTTCATGCCAGTCTGACTACCACTTCACCCTAGCTAGCTTTATGGCATTTTCTACATTTTGACTATTGCAGAGCGAGATTCCTCATTGGGACTGAATTAGCATGTAAGAAATGAAGTAATTGGAACAATGTAAATCTCCAGGGGCTGCTGAGCGTAGCAGTGCTAGACGGACTATCATCTCTTAGTATATACTAGAATAGTGGATATTGAATTGAAACTCAAGGCACTCTGTGGATGGCAAAATCTACCTGGTGTAAATAAAACTAAAAATTGTTAAAGCCACAAATAGCCAATTCAATAGTACTCAATGGCAGGCCCTTAAGGTGACATTAACATGAGGGAGAGGCCCTCCAGAAGAGAACCATATTCACTCATATCCATGTTTGTGCACCACTTAGATTGATATAATCATTTGATTAGATGAGCTTATAATGAAAAGGTACGTAAAACTAATAAGGGAGTGCAAATTTCACACTCTGTCCTGTTAGCAAATACACTCCAATGCTGAAAATGTACCGTAACCCATGGCAACCAATCAGCAATTAGCCTTGATCTGTATAGTGTAAGTTAGGCAATGAAAGCAACTGTCTGATTGGTCACTATGGATTACTCCTACTGCGGCTCCCAGGTTTACCATATTAATTTGCCAGTCTAGAAGAACTCTATAGATGAACATATTTAGGTCACATTCAAATATTTACAACTTTACTAAAACCACATAAGAGAGTCATAGTACCAGCAGTCAAGTCCCCAGAGTCCTTAGTGTCAGACTATTGACATTTTCGAGTGAAATTTACACTAATACCTCATGGGACAAGCTTAAGAATGTAAAGCTGAATGTTTGCGTCTATGATATCCCATACTTGCTGACTTTGTGTTGTTGGTATCCGGGAGATCCCAGGGAGGGGGTGTGGTGGGAGGACAGAAGAGGGTAGGTAGGACAGGGCAAATTGCGTAATTTTGGCACCGGCGTGCATCAAAATGATGATGTAGTTGTGGGGCGGGGCCAAAATGAAGCGATTCACTGTGAATTGCGCAATTTTGGCTCCTGATGGGCACAATGCGAGAGTCTTCCCTGCTCTCCCGGGAGTTCAGGAGATCTACCCAGAATTCGGGAGTCTCCTGGACATTCAAGGAGGGTTTGCAAGTGTGTGATATCCCTGTCATGTCTTGGAAGTGGGCATGGACTTGGTGTGCCTATACTTGACATCACCAAAATGGACATGAGCGAATGAGTTGGATGAGTAAGGGCTGAGCTTGCACATATCACACTTATGCATGTGATTCTCACATTTATTATGTGAAACTTAGTTCTTGTTGATATGGATTGCTACGCTCCATCTCCTGTGTATTTATCCCCGGTGGTTTAGTGGGACAGTAAACGGGGCAGAGACCGACCATCCGTATGACGCTACTGTGCATGTGTGGACCAGAAGTTCAGGGTTAGCGTCAGTCTGTGTGTGAAGGAGAAAGAAACAGCATCAGTGCCTGTGTACTGTTACACGTGTCAGTGACCGGAGTGAGAGACCTGCTCCTAACACTGCCCATAATGTATTCTGCAGGGATGTGCAGTATAGCAAAGGCTTACCATCTGCATATGTATATACAGTGTTACGACTCTGCCTATAATTTGTGTGGCAGCAGTACCTCAATTCTACCAGAGGTGCTGCTGTTCTGCTCCTGAACTTTACACCTTGCCTGTAGGAGTTAATCTCCTTACCTGATTAGAACTGCACCTGTCTCATAGCTTCAAATGCCTGCCTCAATCTGTGCTCTTTGCAGTTCATTGTTAATCCTTGGCTGCTGCTTGTTGCTCCCTGTTCCAGTGTTTGTTCTACTGCTGTTTGATCTCCCATTGTGACCTCGACCTGATTACCGATTTATGCTTACTTGCTTGTGACCCGGAACTCTGCCTGGTCACTGGACTCCGCTACTCTCTTTGCCTCCCTGGACACTCATGCATCCTGGCAATAGGGTAATTCTATATACTTGTTCTTGCATTTTAACTGTGTCTGTCATTGTTTGGAATCTGTTGCTCTGTGGACTTTCCTGTCATTCATCACATCTGTTCATATTTGTGTATTGGAGTTATACCTGTTTATGTTGCTACCTTAAAGTCTGCATATTCCATGAACTGAATCCTTGTTTGCATATGTTGCCTAAATAAAGATACTTGGTTTCTATACTTCCGTTGCCGCTTCCTGAATTCACTAGGAGTCATAACATACAGAATACAGTGTTCAGTACACAACCTGCATAAGTCTATTCTACTGCTTGACTGCTGAAGCAATTGACATCTGTGAGTACCTGCATTACCATTGTTCTTCAATTAACCAGCACCTTAGTGAAGTTTAAACATGTATTGCTTAACATTCAATCCAACACAGCTGACACCTTTCACAGGCACCCAAAAGGTTCTGCCAATAGTTCTCAGTTCATTGTTGAAATTATATTACAACTAAAAGAACTCAAGACAAGTCCAAGTACCTCAAAGATATTTATAATAACAATAGTACAGTAATGGTCACATTTTAGTTATATAAAATGCCTTTATATAACAAATTTATTGAATGTCTTATTTAACATAGCTATTTGAACTGTAAAACTGTTTTTATAACTACAAAACACAAAAGACAGTTGTCAGCGCTTATCCTTAACACTGCATATCTGTGTGTATCTAGCAAAATGTAAACCATTTTAATGGTGTTTAAAGCATATAGGTCAGTGTAGGACCTGCATGTAATGAGGTGCCCTTGACACTGGGATTCAGGCTTAATTGTTTTGATCAAAATATGAACTAAAACCTCATGTTTTCATTTTACTAGATACACACAGATATGCAGTGTTAAGGATAAGCGCTGACAACTGTCTTTTTTTTGTTTTGGTAGCATTTACAATACGGGATATATCGAGCGCGGGCTTATTACCATGCAGCTGGTACCATATTTAATATGGAATATACCAAGTGTGGGCTTATTGCCATGCAGCTGGTAGCAAATATAATATTGGATATACCGAGGGCAGGCTTATTGCAATGCAGCTGGTACCATATATAATATGGAATATATCGAGTGCGGGCTTGTTTTTTCTCTGGTTTTGCTTTTATAAATGCCCCATGTTAATGAAAACTCTTACTTTATTTACCTGTTGTTGAAGATCCACTTGTCCCGACTACTTGAACTCTCACTGGTCAGAATTTTTTCATTAGCGCGATCATGCAACATTTTCATGCCTTTATGATGCCTGCTTTGTTGTTAAAACAATATGAATAGTGACTGGATGTAACCTTGGCATCTATTGATAAGATTGCTGCCCTTAGCCAGAATTCCTTTCTTTGTGCTTGACTACATACCATTTTCATGCATATGCATTCCGCTTTATTACGGCTTACCATTCACTGCTATATATTTGATTTGAGCAGCGGATGCTTTTATGATTTCTTTTTAATTAATTATTCACGGCAGGCCTGCTGGCTCTCTGACGGTCTATACCTGATATCTGCATCTCAGTCATTACTGCATTAAATTGCATCATTCGTAGCACAAGAACAAAACAGTCAAATAAAATATGGATCTCATCAGATCAATATATAAAGGAAATTAGCGCACATTCGTCGCAATAAATAGACTCAGCATATGGTTGCAAAGTAATTACGTCTTGAATATTTTTGTCAATTTGCCACAGTTACAGCTGTTTCTTTATCTGTATCAGGAGAATTTCTTATTTGAAAAATGTTTATTGATTTTCTGCACATTGTAGGAAAAAAAAAAAATAATAATATATTTTTCAAATTGGAGGTTTTATAACAAAAGAGTATGAGTCATTTTCACAGTTATTATATACCTTCAAAAAACACAGACACAACGATATTAACCTAATTTAAATCTCATCTCCGGTGAATTCAGGTTAGAAACCAATTACCTAGGTAAATATAGGAAGCAAAGTGTGAGACGAAACTATCTCTTTACTTGCCTGTGTCAGGGCCTGATACACATGAATCATGCAATATTATGGCTCTTGCTGAAGAATATAGTATTAATCTAATCTCCATGCTTATGTTTTCTATTAGATCTGCAATGGCCACATTGTGACTTACATTGAAATACGCATGAATAAAACTGACACCAAATATCTTTTTATGGGTTTCATAATGTTAAAGATACACTAAATCTACAGTACTGTATATGTTAATTCCAAATGAAAATAGAGAGTGTAACATATACGGAAGTACATGTGCACGTTCTCTGACGGTGATATATTGTTTTAATCCATATTCCAGTTTGATAGTAAAATTATTGATTCTTTTTTTTTTCTTTTGCCATATGGATGAAAAAGAAAACGTAACCTGTTCAGCATCTCTGCAACACAAAGGGTTAAATGTATAGCAGAGCAGCATTGTATTAACAGAGGTGTTGAGTGTTCTGCAAGGTATATTGTAGAGCTTTGATGGCAACAGGCGGAACTAGGACCTCATGTGGCCCTCCCAGGCTTTACCTGCGGCCCTCATCTCCTCCTTGCAACAGGTGGAAGTAGGTCCTCATGCGGCCCTCCGAGCCTTTACCTGCTGCCCTCAGCTCCTCCTTGCAACAGGCAGAACAAGGTCCTCCTGCGGCCCTCACAGCTTTTACCTGCAGCCCTCATCTCCTCTTAGCAACAGGTGGAACAAGGTCCTCCTGCGGCCCTCACAGCTTTTACCTGCAGGCCTCATCTCCTCTTAGCAACAGGCGGAACAAGGTTCTCCTGCGGCCCTCACAGATTTTACCTGCAGCCCTCAGCTCCTCCTAGCAACAGGCGGAACAAGGTTCTCCTGCGGCCCTCACAGCTTTTACCTGCAGCCCTCAGCTCCTCTTAGCAACAGGCGTAACTAGGTCCTCCTGCGGCCCTCACAGCTTTTACCTGCAGCCCTCATCTCCTCCTAGCAACAGGCGGAACAAGGTTCTCCTGCGGCCCTCACAGCTTTTACCTGCTGCCCTCAGCTCCTCTTAGCAACAGGCGGAACTAGGTCCTCCTGCGGCCCTCAAAGCTTTTACCTACGGCCCTCAGCTCCTCCTAGCAACAGGCGGAACAAGGTCCTCATGCGGCCCTCCAAGCCTTTACCTGCGGCCCTCAGCTCCTCCTAGCAACAAACGGAACTAGGTCCTCATGCGTGCCCTCCGAGTTTTTAACTGTGGCCCTCAGCTCCTCCTAGCAACAGGCGTAAGTAGGTCCTCATGTGGCCCTCTAAGCCTTCACTTGCGGCCCTCAGCTCCCCCTAGCAACAGGCGGAACTAGGGCCTCATGCGACCCTCTGAGCCTTCACCTTCGGCCCCCAGCTCCTCTCAGCTTTCTCAGATTTTATTTTTATATAGCTTAAAACACTTGTTTATCATTCCTGCTGATATCTTATTGCAGATAGGTGACTCTTTCTTTGATTAAATGTATTGTTTTAGCTGATTACACATATTAAGAGTAATGCTCGGCCCTTGAAGGTTAGAGGGCTGCGTCATGCGGCCCCGGAAGTGTATCTGGTTGGCAATCACTGTAGTAATTAGAGATGCTCACTGATCCCCGTGTTTTGGTTTTGGTTTTGGATCTGGATTACCTTTGTGTTTTGGTTTTGGCAAAACCACCCTTGCGTGTTTTGGTTTTGTTTGGTTTTGCAATTTGCTAAAAAAATTCATTTTTTGGGGCTAAAACAACATAATTTAGGTATTATTTTGTACCTACATTATTATTAACCTCACTAACACTAATTTTGCATTCATTTCCATTAAATTTTGGTACCATCTCACAGGTCACAATATGCTTTTCTTACACTTTCATCCAAATACTGCAGCGATCTGGTTGGATGGTAAGCGACAGAGCAATGACTCAAACATACGACAGTTCCTACCACATCTAGGAAACATTGTTTATGACCGCTCCACCTGTTTCTTGAGGTAATTCTACAGCTAATAAATGTCAACAAGCACTGCCCCCCAAAGCCCCCCACCCTGGGGGAGGGGGCTTTCATCAGACACACCAATCCAGGGTGGCAGACAACGCACTAAAAAGAGCTATTGAAATTCATAGCGAAAAAGGCAGTTGGGCTTCTATCTGTATTTTACACCCTGCACTTATAGTTAAATAGAAAAAGAAGCAACCTGCAAAGACTGTACGATCAATAAAAAATGCCCAAAGCAGCTTTTCTGTTTGGGGCTAGATTATTCCCAAACCTTATTAGTGCAAATTATGAAAAATACTGTTTAATCCCTGCTAGGCCCCTTTTTAATTCTACAGCTAATAAATGTCAATGAGCGCTGACCCCCCCGAGATGTGCGCTTTTATCAGACACACACCAATCCAGGGTGGCAGACAACGCACTAAAAAGAGCTATTGAAATTCATAGCGAAAAAGGCAGTTCGGTGTCTATCTGTATTTTACACCCTACACTTATAGTTAAATAGAAAAAGAAGCAGCCTGCAAAGACTGTACGATCAATAGAAATGCCCAAAGCAGCTTTTCTGTTTGGGGCTAGATTATTCCCATACATTAAAAGTGAAATTGACAAAAAAGCAGCCTGCACAGACTGTACGATCAATAGAAATGCCCCAAGCCCCTTTTCTCTTTGGGGGTAGATTGCACCCTACACTTATAGTGAAAGTTTCAAAAAGATATTGTCGTCATCGTCTTCAGCATCATCCTCACCCTCATCAGTGTGTACATCATCATCACAGACTATTAATTCATCTCCACTGGAATCTGCCATTAGAGAAGTGTCAGTACTTGGATGTATTTGCCGGTAAAGGCCTTCCTCGTGGAAGATGTAGTTCATTTTGATGAACATCATCCTTTCCACATTTTTCGGAAGTGACCTCCTACGTTGATTACTGACAAGGTTCCCGGCTGTGCTGAATACTCTTTCTGAGTACACATTGGAGGGTGGGCAGCTTAGGTATTGCAAAGCAAGTTTGTACATGGGTTTCCAAATGGCTTGTCTTTCCTCCCAGTATGGAAAGGGACTGTCTGACATTTCCATACCAATTAACTCTTGAAAATAATCCTCCACCATCCTTTGCATGTTAATAGTAGAATTGGATGGAGTTATGGGCAAGGTCACACATTTTTTGGCAAAATCTTTCAAACCAGCCCAGATGTCAAACTGTTGTGGTCTGCCCCCTGCGTATCCCCTGCTTCTTTTTGGAAAGTGCAATTTTTTCCAAGCACCAGCTGCCTGGGAAACTGAATAAGGAGACGTCGTTGAGCCAAGGCCCAGTTCAGCGGACAACTTGCTGACCAATAGCTCCTTGCAAATGTTAAGATCTCAGTCATTTTGAAGCAAAGGATCAATGTAGGTCATAAACCTAGGATCAAGCACAATCGCCAAAACGTAGTGATCTGACTTCAAGATTTTAATAACTCTTGGATCATTGCGAAGCGAATTAAGTACTTGCTCTACAAGGCCAACATACTTTGCGGAATTGCTTTCTTTCATCTCCTCCTTCAGTTTGTCAAGCTGCTTTTCCAATAGTCGAATTAAGGGAATGACTTGGCTCAAGCTAGCAGAGTCTGAACTCACTTCACACGTCACAACTTCAAATGGTTTCAGCACCTTGCACAGCACAGAAAAGATTCCCCACTGTGCAAGAGTGAAATACATCCCCCCTCCTTTCGCAATGTCATGGCTTGTGCAAGACACTTGGATGGCCTTGCGCTGTTCCTCCATCCTCTGAAGCATGTACAGGGTGAAATTCCACCTTGTTAATACCTCTTGCTTAAGTTGGTGGCAGGGCAAGCTAAATTGTTATTGGAGCTGCTGCAATCTTCCACATGCAGTGGCAGAATGCTGAAAATACCCCGAAATTTTATGGGCCACCGAAAGCATCTCCTGCACCTCACAGTTATTTCTCAAGAAGCCCTGCACCACCAAGTTTATTGTGTGAGCAAAACAGGGAAGGTGATGGAATTCACCCAGCTGTAATGCTTGCACAATATTGTTGGCGTTATCAGTCATAACATATCCTGGGGAGAGTACAAGTGGTATAAGCCATGTATCAATGACATCCCTTAGTTTTCACAAATTATCAGCTGTATGCCTGTTAGTGAAGCCGGTGATACAAAGAGTAGCCTGCCTGTGAGAAATGTTACGTAGTGGTGAACATGCTGCTGCTGTTCCTGCTTGTAAAGGTGAATGACCAACCCAGTGGGCTGTCACAGTCATATAGTCTTTGGTTTGGCCACTTCCACTTGTCCACATATCTGTGGATGTGTACAGTGGGTAGAATGGCATTTTTTAGCCCAATTACTACATTTTTACAAACGTTTTGGTGCAGTTGCGGAATAGCTTTTTGTGAAAAATGGGGTGACAATGGAATTTTGTAAAGACGACACAAAACATCAATTAACTGTGAAAAACCAGCTGTGTTTATTGTGGAGATTGGACGCAGATCTAACACTAGCATAGTCGCCATGGCGTCTGTGATCTGCTTTGCAACTGGGTGACTGCTGTCATATTTGCTTCCTCTAGCAAAAGATTGTTTCACAGTTAATTGTTGTAAAGTAGTAGTTCTCTTCTTCTTGGGCTTCTTATGGGAGGAAGATTCACCTGCAGCAGCAGCAGCAGCAGCAACAGCATCAGCAGTGGGACTAACGCTCAAGCATTCTTCAGAGGAATCAATTATAGTGCAGGAGTCATCGAGCCTTAACAAGTGGGATGCAGGGCTAACTCCGATGTCTAAGATTTTCTCTTTTCTTCTTTTTAAATAATAAATGAGTAGAGCAGGTTTCCAAAATATAATTTTTCTATAGTTTATTATTAAAATGATATTATACATAGATACAGCCATACTGGAAAAAGCAGATATACGCCCAGGGTCTCAAATGCCAATTGACACTCTATATTTGATTATCTCATTCTTTTATAGAATATGTTACTCCTTATTTCTTTAAAACACACCTTTCCAGCTTACATCACTGCTAGCACTCTAAGGACTAGATCTACTAAGCATGCGGGTTTGAAGAAGCGGGGATGTTGCCTATAGCAACCAATCAGATTCTAGCTGTCATTTTGTAGAAGGTACTAAATAAATAAAAGCTAGAATCTGATTGGTTGCTATAGGCAACTTCCCCACTTTTTCAAACCCGTAGCTTAGTAAATCTAGCCCTAAGTCTCTATAACTAAAGTGACATGTTATTTTTGGACGGGTCATCTTGACCTTTTGTGGAGCCAATATTTCTTTGGCCTTATTCAGATATTGTGAAGTACTGGAAGTTTACTTAAAATATGTCTCTTGTTATGTAATTTCTGTATTGTGCAATATGTGTTTTTCCATTCTCTTAAAGCACCGAAACAAAATTCAAGTTCCTTGGTTCATTCTATTGAACTAATTGGTAATATAGGGTTTTTGTTAATTACTTCGACAGTTTCCACCCTTTTGTATACACATAAAAAGATACTTTTTCATGTGACTATAATTAACTGAATGGGAGTATATACCTCAGTCAGCACTGATGTTCTCGAATTGGTTTCACTTTCGCAAATCTTTGTATACAACACAAACCATACTTTAAACAAGAATATAGAAACAATATTGCCATAATTATTATCACAATAAATTTCATGTAAATATACATTAGGTTAGATAGCCACTGTCCAAGTCCAAAGAACCATATGCTTGGATTTAAACATGTCCATGATGAATCATCTTCATATAATGTGCGTTGTTTATATAACGTGTAATTATAGTTTCTGGATCGGAAGTGTTGTTGATTAGGTAATAAAAAATGGACTCCAAGTTCATTCTCAAGGATTAAACGTTATCCTCCTGTTTGAGTCGTTAAATAGTCCAATACTACTCAATGTTGTAAAAGTTCATTTTTAAATACCTGTAATTCAAGTCCAACATAACGAAAGATATCATAATAAATTTCAGTCACATTATCAATTAAATCCTGACAATTTCATATTGATTAGTCATAAATTCAGAATTTCCATAAGTAAACATATTATCAATATTTATACCCACTTTATGTCTTACTGACTTATTAATGAGTAGAACATGTTTTTATTAATAATATCTCTTTCAACCCATCGTACAACACTGTATAAAACTGAGGTACCACTCTTCCTAAATAGCATGATTTAGAATTAATTGATAACCATTTAAATGCATATTTTCCATATATATATATATATATATATATATATATATATATATATATACACACACACAAGTTAACCCGTGCATGATACTCATGCATTCTAGTCAAATCAAGATACTTAAGGTCTTAAAAAGGTTCTTGTCATGCATTTGGGCCTAGCCCAGGCCTCCTCAGGGGAAGATCGTTACTTCCCGACGCAAGCGCCCTTTTTAATGTGTGTTCATGAGGTAAAATTACCTCACGAAAATGAGTTTGACCCCTCAACTCGTAAATTTAGCCTTTACTACCCCTCCCACGGGGGGAAGGGGGGATGATGGAAGTTAACTGACTTGACTATTCAAATTTTTTTGTCAAATAATGTCAGTATACCAAATTTCAGGTCAATTGGATGAGCCCTTTCTGAGAAAATAGTTTTTTCCACACACACACACACACACACAGACACACACACTAACGCACGCCTCTACACATGTGTGTTCTTGAGGTAAAATTACCTCACGAAAATGAGTTTGAGCCCTACCAAATTTCAGCCCTTTTTGAATTTTTTTTCCCACACACACTAAGAATTTAGTAGGTCAGTGTATAACTCTGCCCAGCAGGTGGCGCTGCAACTTGGTTTTTTTTTTTCCACACACAGACGCCACTAAGCATTTATATATTAGATATATATATATATATATATATATATATATATATATATATATATATATATATATATATATATATATATTTATTATTATTATTATTATTATTATTATCCTTTATTTGTTGGGCGCCACAAGGTTTCTGCGGCGCCGTACATCATACAAACAGTACACTATACAGGGTGGAACAGCACAAAACAATAAACAAAAATACCAGTACTTCAGAAACTCCAGGCAAGTTAAAGCAATAAACATGGAGCAGAAGAACAGGTGAGGAGACAGGAGGGAAGAGGGCCCTGCTTATTTGAGCTTACATCCTAAGGGAGGGAAAACAGAAAGACACAAGGGAAGCCAGAAGAGGCAAAGGGAGAGCGAGTGGAGGTGAAGGGGTTATGTGGATGGTTGGTAGGCTTTAAGGAAGAGGTAGGTTTTCAGTGCACGTTTGAAGGAGCACAGAGTAGGAGAGAGGCGGATGGAACGAGGGAGGTCATTCCAGTGAAGAGGGGCTGCACGGGAAAACTCTTGGATTCTGGAGTGGGAAGAGGTGATAAGAGTGGAGGAGAGTCGGCGATCATTGGCTGAGCGCAGGGAGCGAGCAGGAGTGTGAATGGAGAGGAGGTTAGAGATATAAGGGGGCAGTAGAGTGGGAGAGAGCCTTGTAAGTGGTGGTGAGGAGTTTGAAAAGGATTCTGTAGGGGAAGGGGAGGCAGATGAGTCTAGCGGCCGCGTTGAGTATAGAGCGGAGGGGGGAGAGACGGGAGTGGGGGAGGCCGGTGAGGAGGAGGTTGCAGTAATCCAGGCGGGAGATGATGAGTGCGTGTATGATGGTCTTGGTGGCATCCTGAGAGAGAAAGGGACGGATGCGGGCATCCGTAAATAAATGTTTCCTGGTAAAAGGAATAAACCACAATATTCTAACACTATGGTTGAGATGATCATACCTATTTTTGTATCTGGTATTGTGTTCTCTTCGTCTGAGTCTGGTTCTGGTAGTGTATGATTAAAAAGTCCATTACAATAATACAAAGTGCAATGTGTACATATTTTACTCTTAAGAGATTTAATGGCATGTATTTCAAAATTAGTTACATCTGTTTGAAGTTCTCTCTTTGGTTTAGCTTTCTCATTTTATGTAATTTCTAAATCTCTGTCTACATCAAGCGTACACGGTTCTTTACATTCTGTTTTAGGCACTGTAACCACTGTGTTACATTTATTCATGCTAACGCTTACAACTTGAAGTACTTATTGTTCTACGGCAGCAATGTATTTACCTGGTGCTGTCCTTTATCTGAGGTGTTATCGTTTTAACCTCATTTATTGTTTTATTAGACCAAAAAAAAAATCTATTCAGTTATATGTGGTGCTAAAACTATAACCAGAGGTTTAGTCAAGTTATATATATACTTTCAGCAATTCGATCATTATCACTAAGATCTCAGTTTTGTTCTCGACATTTTATATCAGGACTAATATGTGTCATTCTTCATAAATGATAACATTGGCATATTTTTACTCAATAAAGGAGTTTTAGTACACACCCAACAATTTGTAACTCCTAACATTTCACTTAACATAACATGCAATCGGTCAACTGGATATTCTCTCTAGCAATATTCATTATTATCAGACCACCATATTAAACACCTTTCTTTTGGTGGAGTACCACAATACTCACAAATATATTTTGGAATTGGTTGTATTCCTTTACAATTTCTGAATTCCCTGGTTTTCAGGTTTAGAAAAGAAGCAGAAATGGTCTTATTAAAATCATCCTCATCTTATATATCAGATGGGCTATCACCTTACCAACTTCTCCTCAATTCCTTTCCAAAATATATAAATAACATGTTGAAGTTACGAATATCCATTGTTCCTATAAGAAGGGTGACAAGGTTGAAGGTTTTTTTGCATCATAAGTCGATAACCTTGTAGCTGATGATACATCATCACTTCCATCTTGATTGAAGAGTTCTTTTAAATGTAACTCAGTTTCTTTATCTGTACTCAGTTCTGAGTCCTTTGGTTCCTTTAAGCTTGAGTCTTTGACCTGTTTGCAATGGAAACTGTGGATCCAAGTGTCTTTCTCTGCAACTTTTACAGCAGTATCAATCGTTAATAGAACTTGTCTTTAGTAGGACCATCCCATCGTTCTGTAAGGGAACCAGAGTGTAAGAAATTTCTTACCATAACATAGTCTCTAGGTTGTATCTTCTGTGGGTAGGCCCAAGAGCTGATTCTGGTTGAATATCTTTGTTCAAGTGTTCTTCTGGGCCTTCTGAAGCTTCTGCAACTGTTCAGACAACTGTATGACATATTGAGCAGTTAGATCATGATGCAGCTTGAAGTTAGTCTGTGGATTAATAACGTATCTTGGCTGAAGTCCAAATAACAGTTCATATGGAGAGAGATTGAGAAGAGGTTTAGAAGTGATTCTAATACTATGATAAACTATAGAAGTGCCATTCCTGTTTCTTTAGTAAGCTTAGTTATTCTTTAATTACTTCATTTATTATTTCAACTTTCTCTCAAGCTTGAGAATGATATAGTGTATAAAGGTTTGAATCTATCATATTACACATTCTTTGAAACACTTTTTCTCTGAAATGAGTTCACTCTCTGGGTGAACTACACCTACATACAAATTCTGACAAAATCTTCTTAGCAATAAGTTGCACTATGTCTGAGGCAGTTAACTAGGCCTCAACCCACCAACACAAACTAACACATACTGTAACCCTCTTAACTTTTGTTTTCTCTTAATGAAATGAAATCAAATAAACTAATTTGTAACCTATGAAAAGGTTATATTAGGCAACTGTCTGACCTTAGTAGGTACTATCTTTCCTTCATTGTTCTTAAGACAAATTATACATATTTCACTTTTAAACTTAGCAACTGTAGTATTTTCTGGGCATTCCAGCAAGATATATGTCACGGTTTGGTACACTGGATTCTGGATCTGCCCAACTTGGCGCTACTCCCAGCAGGGCGCGGAGTCTAACGGACAGATGATATTCACCAGTGACCACCGCAAGGTGATTTGGGCTTAGCAGCGTCCATCCGCAGGTCGCGGTCCTTACCAGGAGTGTCAGGCGAGATCCCAGGGGAGTAGACAATAAGATGTTATGCAGAGACACAATGGAAGTGGATGGAATGTAAGCTCTCCAGTCAAGTAGCAGAGTGAAGACAGATGCAGGATGTACAATTCAAGTAGCGGTTTAATGGAGATTAGTGTGGCTTGTACAATACAGCCTGTAGTATAACAACACAAATAGAAGTAGATGCAGCATGAACAGTCCGGCTAGCAGAGTAACAAAGACAAGTGCCGCTTAGGCATTTGGGCCTGTAGTATAGTAGCACAGTGAAGACAGGTGCATCGTGAACAGTCCAGCCAGCAAGGTAACAGGGACAAGTGCAGCTTGAGCAGTATTGCCTGTGGTACAGTAACACAGTAGAGACAGGTGTAGTGTAGATGAACCAGCCAACACAGCAGCGGACACAGGTGCAGCTTGAGCGGTGTAGCCCATGGTACAGCAGCACAGCAGAAACAGGTGTAGCGTGGATGATCCAGCCAGCAAGGCAACGGAGACAGGTGCAGCTTGAGTGGTATAGCCCATAGTACAGCAGCACAGCGGAGACAGGTGTAGCGTGGATGATCCAGCCAGCAAGGAAACAAGGCAAGGAGGCACTGACATGGCTAGGCCCATGCACGGGCATGGAGTCTAACAGACAGGTGGTTTTCACCAGGAACCCCCGCAAGGAGGTATGGTCTTAGCTGCACCAAATCTGCAGGTCGCGGCCCCGTGAGTGAGTGTACAGCAGAACAATGTGGGGGAGCCAGGTGAAGTGGATGGAGATGATGGAGTCCACAGACGAGTGGTATAATTACAGGCACAACAATAATATAGGCTGATAGTCAGCAGCCAATGAGAATAGGTGCTCTGTGCTATACAAAGAGAGGAAAGAGGCTGTCACCATAAAGTGCTCTGGAGATGGTAATGGAAGTACTGGAGCAGCAATAGTTCAACACAACCAGAGGCTGAAGGCTGACTGGAGTGGTGGAGGTAACTCGTAGTAACAGCTGATGAGACCCAGATGAAATAGCAGCTCTGAACTGTAGTGATGAGAGAACTGGAGCTGTCACAATAGAGTACACTGGAGATGGTAATAGAGGTACTGGAGCAGCGATAGTTCAACACGGCCACAGGCTGAGAGCAAACTGGAGTAGTGGAGGTAACTCGTAGTATCAGCTGATGAGTCACAGAGAGAGTAGCGACTCTGTGTGGTAGCGATGAGAGAACTAAAGCTGTCACGATGATGTACACTGGAGATGGTAATAGAGGTACTGGAGCAGCGATAGTTCAACACGGCCAGAGATGGAGAGCAGACTGGAGTAGCGGAGGTAATTCGTGATAGCAGCTGAGGAGTCACAGATGTAATAGCGGCTCTGAGTGGTAGCGATGAGAGAACCGGAGCTGTCACGATGAAGTGGACTGGAGATGGTAAGAGAGGTACTGGAGCAGCGATGGTTCAGCACAGGCCACGAACTGAGAGCAGACTGGAGTAGCGGAGGTAACCCGTGGTAACAGCTGATGAGTCACAGGTGTAATAGCAGCTCTGAGTGGTAGCGATGAGAGAACCGGAGCTGTCACGATGAAGTACACTGGAGATGGTAAGAGAGGTACTGGAGCAGCGATGGTTCAGCCCAACCCACAAACTGAGAGCAAACTGGAACACAGGCAAACCACAAGGAGAACAGACTAGAACCACAGGCTGCAGGAAGTGAGCTTGAAGAACAGGCATCAGACACAGTGAATCCAGGAGGTTTAAATAGTGCTCCAGAAGTGCTTAGCCAATGAAAAAGAGGGAGGAGGTCCTGAAGTGCAATAGGCTGCACCTGCACAGATCTGAATATAGCTGAATGAATGAACTGAAGAATGTCTGATGCTGGGACATGGCAGTTTCCAGATGAATGGACTGCAGAAACGAGACAGGTACTATCTGCGGGCCCAGAGCGTTACACGTACAGGAGACAGACAAAGTCTAATCAGGCAGGCAACTTGATCAACAGGCATTGAGGAGATAGAGGAAGTGCCTTTTCAAGTTTGGAGCCGAACTGAGAACCAATGGGAATACCTGCAGAGGACACAAAGGCTCTAGGTCTGCGCATGCGCAGAACCAACACCAGAACGCCAGCAGCTGAAGTATGCTTTAATGAGGAACAGGTGAGTGTCTTGGTCTACGGTTGTGGAAGCGGAATGAGCGCCGTGTGACAATATAACAATTCTAATCGTGTTATCTGCTCCCATGTATACGAACCCATGAGCACTTTCTGCAAAAGCTATCAACAACATTTTTAATGCTGCTGTTTTTTTTCTATATCTTCCCAAATTTCATCCTTTGTTTCATAACATTGTTTCAATTTCCATGTATTAATTTCATTCAATGTAGCCTTTTCCTGACATTGTAATAAGTTCTCAAATATGATATCATGAAAAATCATCAATTGGGTATGTGGCTGCTTTTCTAAAGCTGCTTAGTCTGCTAGTTTGTATCCTAGTGAGACTTCATCTGTCTGTTTGGTATGTGCCTGGCACTTAATAACTACAACCTCTTTTGGCAACTGTATAGCCTCTATCAGTTGTTTCACTGTTTGTGCATGTGATACAGGTGTTCCTGTTGAAGTTAGGTAACCCCTATGTTTTCAAATAATTCCAAAATCATAAACTACGGCGTGTAGTTACTACGCGTAACGTAAATCTGTGTAAATGTTAACTCGTTTTCCTTTACCTAGCTGACATGCTCTGATGAGTGCTGTAAGTTTGGCTACCTGAACTGAGTGTAAGCCTAATGACTTAACTTCAATTATCTCATTATGTATAGTGATTGCACATCCTGTCACTGTCACTAGTGAGCTATCATGGATTTATTTTATAAAACATTTTCATCAGTAATGAAACTTTAATCTAAATTCTTCAATGTAGTCTCAGAAATGTCTGGTAATACAGAAAAACTTACACATTTACTTAATTCAATCATGCTCATTGTCTTCCTTGTCATGTGAGACTTCTGAGGCAATGATGTAGCAGGGTTGAGATTCTAACATTTGTATATTGTAATGTTAGAAGAATTAATGCAATTTAACTTAATTTTAATTTCCCATTATATAAACCTTGCTACAGACACATGTCTAGTCAGTGCATTATTCAGAAGTTGTGTGACTGCACGAGGGACAAACAACTGTAATCCACGCTGCAACACAATATCCTGAGTCTCTTACCACAATAATAGCTGCTATGGCTATGAACCTTAAACATAAAGTTAATGCTTTTGCTACCTATCTAATTGTACACTAATTATCTTTTAAATATCCTAAAACAGTGTTATCATCAGTACAATATAAAACATTTCTTATAATTGTAGATGCCTAATGTCGGGGTAAAGGCTAGAGTATTTTAATCTCTTCAAATGCCTCAATGAATTCAGGAATGTGTTCAACTTTATCTTCCATATTGCTATGGCTGAAAATCCTAGTATTCACTGGCTACAGAATTGTGACATATCAAGAAATAAATGTACTGCCTTTATTTCTTTTTCTTTCTTTCTTTTCATTATTCTGAGGCAGAGGGTGTTCAAATATCAGGACCACTCTTTAGGAAATCTAAATATCACTGGCCAGGTGTCAAACAATTTAACCCATACTTGCCAACTTTCTAAAGTTGGCTTCCGGGAGCCTGCGGGGGAAGGTGGGCGTGATGGGGACAAGGCTCCAAAATTTGCATCATTTTGGACCCACCCCCGTGACGTAATGACGCAAACGCGTTATTTTACCGCAGGGGGGCTGGGCCAAATTAGGTCAAACGCCACGATTTACCGGGAATTGCAGCATTTTGGACCTAATTCTGCCCACTTCATTAGGAAGTTGACAGATCCAGGAGATTGCCACACTCTCCCGGGAGTTCGTGAGACTCACGCGAAATGCAGGAGTCTCCCGGACATTCCGGGAGAGTTGGCAAATATGATTTAACCTTTTTAATAGATAAATTCATTTTCTCCTTCTTGGATACTTCTGAAAAAAAACACAATAATTGTTTAGTATCTTCACAGCAGAACATCATTCACATATTCTGGTTTCTGGTCACCTATGGGTACAAAAGATTGCAAATTATTCTGCAAACATTATAACAAATAATTAGCACTGTCTATGAAACCTTATAAAGATTGAACCCCCCTGTAGGTAACAGCAAAAGAAAATATTCTGAATAGTTGTTGTTATTATTAGCATTAAAAATCAACGCTGCGCAATCTATGACTGTAATAATTTCAACAGAGATCTGCATTAGAATGCAGGGCGGGGTCCAGTCATTTGTCTGTTCTATGGTACAAAGCTGTGTTCACGCTCAGAACACAGGAAATTTCCATATACTGAACTCCTCCTCTTGGCATGGGAATAAAACATCCACCTCATTCCATAGGACGAGGGAGATGGGAGGAGAGACATATTTTTAAATTGGCAAAACTTCAACAAAATAGAACTGACACAGTTACAAGTCTCACTGTGTAAAACTACAGCAGTAGCTATTTTCATAGCAAACCAACTATTATTTTTCCAGCAATTATTTTATGATAAAGCTTACATAACACAGATTTTGTTGCCGTATTTTAAATAACAATTATTCTAATTCAAAACAGCAAAGAATTCTCAAAGTTTAAACACACACACATTGGGCTAGATTTACTAAGCTGCGGGTTTGAAAAAGTGGGGATGTTGCCTATAGCAACCAATCAGATTCTAGCTTTCATTTATTTAGTGCTTTCTACAAAATGACAGCTAGAATCTGATTGGTTGCTATAGGCAACATCCCCACTTTTTCAAACCCGCAGCTTAGTAAATCTAGCCCATTGTGTTCTATGATCGGAGATTCGGTTCACACTTCATGCCAAAAATATTATGCAATCGCTCTAAAAATATTTTAACATACATTTAATCTGCAAAATCACTAAAGACCTTGTTTAAGTATTCATCTCATGTCCCTATGTCAACACAGAAATTTCTAGTCCCTTCCAATCTGGGCGTGACCCTGTCTTGTAGTTGCTCGCTGTAAAACTGACAAATACCAGCACCAGAAAATAGCTTTTTTTAGAAGAGGGGAATATCTGACACCCCAAACACTTGTAGTGCAAATTCAAAAATATATAGTCCTGGTATATTATAATTTCAGCACCAGAAAATAGCATTTTTTAGAAGAGGGGAATATCTGACACCCCAAACACTTGTAGTGCAAATTCAGAAATATATAGTGCTGGTATATTATAATTTCAACACCAGAAAATAGCTTTTTTAGAAGAGGGGAATATCTGACACCCCAAACACTTGTAGTGTAAATTAGGAAAAATGCCTCCTACTACTCTCTTCCTGCTCTATTACTGCTCTCTTCCTATTCTATTCCTGTGACCTAACCCTTCTCTCTCCCTCTTTCAAATGGCGCTGGATCGCTGTGGAGGCGGATATTTATTCAGTCTAAAAATCCCGAGATCTGATGATGTCACAATGACGTTTTGCCTCGTTTTGGAATCCGAATAGGCGGTAGAATACAGAGCCGACTCGGCTTGGGACTCGGATTCCGGAAGTCCGGGCAGGTTCGGTTTTCGGAAAACCGAGCCCGCCCGTCTCTAGTAGTAATAGATAGGTAAAGGGGGAGGGGGAGAGTTTCAAGCATGTCATCTGAAATTTACACACAATTAGACAGTAGCTAGCAATTAAAAAAGTTAAAGAACCAGTAAACTCTACGAAATACTTTTTTTTATTTAACCCCCTGTCATGATAGACACACCCCTGCACCCTCTATCGTCAATGTGCAGTGCTTAAATAAGAAGCAGTACTGGGGTAATATTGTTATATCACAGAAATAAGGAGACAATCTTAAGCTGGACAGCACAGTATGCAAGTGCTAGCTAGGCTGGCTAGGTTTGAAATCCCTCCCCCTATCTTTAATGACAGCTGCATACTTATTAGTGTGTGGCTGTCTTTATACACTGCAAGACTCCATCCTGTAGGGGGCACTATCCCCTTCTGGCCATTCATGAATGAAACATAGTTTGTTTAAGTGGTTTTATTTATGTGGAGTTCCCCATAAAGATGTTTGACATTGTGAATAACCTTGTTGGAGATGGACAAACCCGTTCAGTTTTACATTTTGTAATAAAATTGCCAATTAACAAGTTACCAGATACACTTATGAAACTAACTACTTGTAATTAAAATATTTGAATTGTCATTACCTGAATGCTGGGAGGTGAGATGGTCATTTTGGACAATACCTGGGTGTTATGAAGTCATTGAGGTTGTTGGTGTAGTAAGGTCACTACATTTTCACCGCTTAGAACAGTACAAGACTTCGAAAACAAAATGTGAGCTTTGCTATCCTCAAATAAATAAAATCAGCAAACAATGATTAAACTGGCTAAACTTGGAGGCGTAACATATTTTTAATGAACCAATATACATGAGAATGCAGCCTATAACATGACTAGGAACCAGGGACATCAACTGTCAATGAACTAGAATTTTACACTGTCTATAGTTTTTTTGTGGCCAGGACATCCTTCGATTGGCATTGATTCATACAGAGATTGATGGGAGCATCTACCAGGGTTGATATTTGTAGTTTAGTATATTGCATGCTAATTATATTATATTTGGAATATTGAGTAACATTACCTCAATGCAAGGGTTTTTTATTATTTCAAATTGCATAACTTTAAACATTAGACATTTGATTTGCTCATGCAAACCTTCTAAAAAGGAAAAGTGGAGGTGTTTTCCATAGCAACCAATCAGATACTAGCTTTCATTTTCTAGACTGTACTAGATAAATGATAGCTAGAATCTGATTGGTTGCTATATACAATACCTCTACCTTACCTTTTCAGAAGGTCTGATAAATCTACCCTTTAGTCTTTACTTTTATTTCTGTTTTCCTCTCGTACCAGTACCTATTTTATTTGCAAATTCAACCAAATTGCCCCACATAACAGTAATTCACATGCCTTTTACATATTTGCACAACAACCAGGCACAGTACAACAAACACGTACATACCTTACCTTTTTATTACTATAATTATACTTCCTAGTGTGCAATTAGTAAATCTTGCTAGCATATGTTGTTCTCTGTTGTTATAAATGACTGAATCTCCCAAGATTTGGTTGCCAGAACAATGTGTGATTTTGAGACAGCAATGATATATTTAGCCAATCTATTCACCAATCTTTCATTACTGGTCTAAACATCAAAAAGTAATTTAAAATACTTTTTAAAACTATCAAAAGTCATTTATAATGTACATTTGTTCCCTGAAATCCGTGGATTTATTTTTTTGTACCAAACTGTTTAGCCGATCTCTGTTATCAACAATAGGCTATTCAAAGTTTTCAATGCACCAAAACATAATAATTAGAGTAAAAGGACAAACTTAAAAAAAGTATTTTGATACATTGATATATAGGATTAAAATAGAAAGACCACACTGTGCTTGTTTCTCCAGGAAATATGCCTTTGCTGTACAGAAATACCACATAGGTAGCCAAGGGCTACAAGCAGTAAAAAGGGCATTTGAAGAATGGCTCCATTGGTTAGAAGGTGTTCTACATCATGTCCTGGTATATGCTGATCATGAGTATTCCATTCATTCATTCATTAGCCTGTCTCCCACAGCCCCCTGGGTCCTGGGTCTGGAGAACCCCCTTTGTTTTCAACAAAGTACTGGTAAGTTTTGTGATAAACATTAGAGATAGGCAAATCGATCCAGCCAATTTGTGAATTGGGCTATATTTCATCAATTAGCTTATCCAGTCCAGATTTACTCACAATGCACAAAATATTTTACACAATCGATCCCCTAGTCTATCAGTGGATGCCCCCACCCCCGCCCCCCCCATTCGCCCAGAGACCTCAGTGCTGATCCTGGTTTCACAGAACAGGCACTGTTAAAAGTAAAATAATGTTTGGGCAGCATGCCCCCCTTTACTTATGCTCCTGGTCTCCCTGTTATAGTGGAAACCACCTAGGTTATCTAGCTTGTTAAGGATTCGGAGAGGGGAGGGGGAGGGGAGCTGCCAATTTTTATCTTTAAATAGCTGCTTTTTCCACCATTATATTGATAATTAGCCCAGGTTGGCTAGTGCCGATGTTTTGTATTATTATTGATAGTGTTGCTTCAATATTAGTTATACTATTCCCACAGGACCACTGCAGCTAATAAAAATCAATAAATCAATGGACAGCAAAGCCACCACCTTCTCTTACAAGTTCTCTGTCCAGCTCCAAAACAAGTCCCCCTAGGGTAATTATTGCTATAATGGGAAAATCAGTAGTGTGGGTTCACCCTATTATGATAATAATCTTCTGCAGGATGGTCAGTGCAGGTCAGGAGCCTTTATGAGAGGTTTCAGTCTTGTATTTAAAATCTGCACTATGGGAGTCTGGGTAATGAATGAATGAGACCCTTAGAATGGCAACATTACTGTTCCTGTGGTACCTGTATAATTATGTAATATGACTAAGAAAAATAAGTTACTTAACACACAAATGCTAATTCCATAAATACATTTTAATTGAACAAAAATCTGTGGCTCTGGAGCTGTTGTAGTCTCAGGAAACTAGGACTTTAAATCCCACAAAGGCTGGAGAGTCATAGATTGCCTAAAGCATTGTATTGTATACAACACAGACAATATGTGGCTCTATTGCTATTGTGAACTATTAATCCCAGTATGCGAGGACTATTAGTTCCCCATCATCTGGGGAGCCACCAATTGACAAATGAACAGTCCCCAAAAGGACTTTGTATGTCCAGATGTTGGTAATCGCTTGAGCAGGAAGGTTTTTATTAATATTGCTCAATCGGAAATGTTTGTCCTGGTGGGGAAAGGACCAGGAAAAGGGGGGGAGGCAGGCTTCTTTCTTTCAATGGAAAAATGGGTGTGGTTTCTCTAATTTAGGTGCAGTTTTATAACAACAATCAATTATGTAAAAAATTATGTCAAAAATCTATAATCAAATACACCTACTTCCCCATATAATTAGAGACAACATTCTAGTGACTTCTGTACAATACACAGATCATTTTAGTGGCCTCTAAACAATAAAGAAAACATTCTAGTAATAGCTATACAATACAGAGGGCATTCTATTGACATATATACAACAAGTTAACCAGTGCATGATACTCATGCATTCTAGTCAAATCAAGCTACTTAAGTTGTTAAAAAGGTTCTTGTCATGCATTTGGGCCATAGCCCAGGTCTCCTCAGGGGAAGAGCGTTACTTCCCGACGCAAGCGCCCTTTTTTAACGTGGTTTTGTCCACATGTCACCACCTCATCATTTTTCTCCATCACCTCATCCTTCATCTTTATCGCCACATCTATCCAGATGTCTATCCAGACACAGGGATCTCTCTCAGCGGTCCTGAGTATCACACTCCTCTCGCTCTGTCACCCCCGGCAACCACCAACCACTCCCAACTGTCACTTCTCCTTCAAGAAATATATATATTTTTTTTTTAAATCTTTATAAACACTTTTAACAATTAACAAATTAAATTAACAAATTAAAAACATCTTAGTATACCAAATTTCAGCCCTTTCTGAATTTTTTTTTCCACACACACTAAGAATTTAGTAGGTCAGTGTATAACTCCGCCCAGCAGGTGGCGCTGCAGCTTGGTTTTATTTTTTCTACACACACACACACACAGACAGACTAACACACGCCACTAGGCATATATATATATATATAGATTAATGCAGTATTACAATACACAGAACATCTTAATAAAAAGTATACAAAAGAGAGAACTATCTAGTGGTCTCTAAATAATACAGGGAACATTCTAGTAATATCTATACAATACAGAGAGCATTCATTGACCTATGTAGAATAAAGGCAGCATTCTACTGCCCAATATACAATACATATGACAATATAACATCTTAATAAACAGTATATAATAAGAGAGCATTAATGTGGCCTTACTACGACACAGAGAGCATTCTAGTGTTCTATATACAATACTGAGAGCATTCAAGTGATCTATATACAATACACTGAGCATTTTAGTGCCCTCTTTTCAAGACTAAGAGCATTCTCGTGTCCACTAGTAAAATCACAATGCATACTTGTGACTACTTTTCAATGCCAATCCTGTTATGGAGGCCTCTTTACTTTCATCAGCTTGTCTTGCATCAAGCGCTTTTTCATAGTTGTCCAGGACTAAGCAGTGTAATTCTACATGAAAGTTATTTAATTCTTATCCTTTGCCCCATAAGGTGCTCCATTATTTTTATGGTGCACCTTATTATAGTCCTTAATATGCTTGCCTTTAATCAACTTAGTTTGGTACAACTTCCTAATTAAATATCATTAATGGCTGAGATCTGTTTCTCCCTCCCACAATTCTTTACTTCCACGATTGGAACTTTTGCTTCAATTAGTTGCTTTCCCAGGGCAAAATATTGCAATGATCAAAGTGTTTATACCTTACTAAAATGATTAAGAAGATGTTTTTTTTCTTTATTGCATTACACTAAGACAGTGCAAAGCCAGGGTTTGTAAAAGTGGCTTTGCAGTCCCCTAGCTAACAGAAATATTCTGCTGGTGGATTCATGTATATGGTCATTGCCAACAATGCTACAGCAAGTGTAGGGGACGTGTTCTGTTATTCATTTGATCTGTCTGTTTGATTTGCAGTGCCTAGGGGCTTTACAATGTAAGCTTATTTTGGATATTGTTATGAGAGTCTAGAATCAAAGAAGAACTTGCATTCTGTTTTATATCATTGTTGATTACATTTTTGCAAAGACAATGTTGTGATTTCTTATTTGACTAAATACTTTCTGGTTTTCAAGCAGTTAATGCTTGAGGCAATAGCATTTTAAATTCAGAGAGACACATTCATCAAACTGGTTCACTTTTTAAGGGAAATAAACAAATCAATTTCTGTGTCACAAATGCATTATCATCTCTTTCATCTACAATGTCCATAACAGTTAAGACTTTGGAATTGCAACATTTGCCCAAGCTGAATGCAAAATATTTTCTTTATAAACTCCCATTCTCTGACCTGAACATTCAGAATCTGTAATGAGATTTCTGCATATCTTAAGCCAATAAGGATATGTTATCAGCATTCAGTGTGTATCAAGCGGCAAAACCGTATTATGTGATACAGGCTTTTTTTTTTACATGTGAAATTTAATGCGGGATGTCTGAAATCCCATCACATCCCAATTTCACAATATAGTTGTATTATTCAAAAGTTTTGTATTGATAGCTCTATAGAACTCCACAGATAGCAAATCACAACATAATTATAAGAGAAAACATTAAAACGTTAGGAAATGAAGCTTAGAGCCTTCTTTAAAAGATGTGTTTGTTTTTTAATGTTCTGACGCCTGCATTATACAGAACTTGTTAGGTCATCTATCAAAAACACACATATTGATGAATTTTTCGCTTTATAGACATTTCACTTAATTTACGAGTTTCTCGAAAAGCTGCTGGAAGTTTCCAGATAATTAGATTTTTTTTTTTTATTTCCATAGTATTTAAATGTACTTGAAATATACCATTCGTCACCAGGTAAAACCTT
Source organism: Mixophyes fleayi (assembly GCF_038048845.1). NCBI lineage: Eukaryota > Metazoa > Chordata > Amphibia > Anura > Limnodynastidae > Mixophyes > Mixophyes fleayi. Next base: position 83,222,510 of record NC_134411.1, on the reverse strand, counting down.
TCAACAATGGCGCCACCCGTCAGCAACGGCTCCAGAGAATTTAACTCTGATTGATGGCAGGTCAACTAGAATTGGCTGGCAGAATTTCCAATTTTCTTTTGGGAAATTGCTCATTTCTCGAAGTCTATTCCTATTTTTACAAGTGGACAGCAGGCTGAGATTATACATTACTATGTGTCCAAGTATAAAATTGTGATGGATAGCTCCACATTGAGAGAAAGAGTTAATGCTTAATTTAGACTTCTTTCTTAGAAATAAAAATATCAAGTAGTTGAACTTTAATATATATATACATTTACTTTCCTCCTTGAAGAGTTACTACATCAGAAACAATAAATGTAACAAAAACAAATATTATATTTGATCAAGAGCATTTAGCAGTACAGTATGTGTATGTGATGCTTTTAAAGTGGAGCTGTCACCTTCACATAGTGAAGGAAGCCTTTGTGGTGGCTAAATTATTATTCATGAGATTGCAGCCTAACAATTTACATTGAACTATAGATAGAGAACTGTTGAGCAGCTCAATCCAGTACTTTCCAATGTGCAGAGGGTCACTTGAATAGCACAATGCTAGATTTCCCCACTTCATGGCATTACTTTTGGAATGCAGCATGTTTAGAGATGAGCAGAGACATTGGTGTGAATAGTACAGTATGTCACCAATTGTGACATTCCTCTAAAAGAACTGTGCACCACTGATTAGCCTCTAGTCCCTAGGTCATGTGTGGGGCCTACTGAAGGTTCATTCAGTTCTTCAGCTTCCTAGTGAATTGATGAGATGTATTCTCATGAACATTGATTCAGTCATCTATCTGTCTGTCTGTCTGTCTGTCTGTCTATCTATTTGTAATGGTGCTAATAGTTCCCAGGAAAGAACCATTTGGCTGTTCTAGCTATCAGAGACTCACCACGGCCGGCAAAGCCGGTTAGTCCTGTGAGGACTGATAATGTGGTACAAGCTTAATTAATTAATAAAGCTGAAGTCAAAGGATCGTGGAAGGTAGACTAGTGATGGACAAAGCCAAAGTCAAAGGATCGTAGAAGGTAGACTAGTGCTGGACAAAGCCAAAATCAAAGGATCGTAGAAGGTGTCACTCGCCGGGGTATCACTCGACCCCCGGCAAACTTGCCTTCCTCTGGCGGTCCGCTCCGTCCCGGGCGCCGCCATCTTGGATTAATAAAACCTCTGTCCGATTTCCCATTGGCCAGGCAATTTTGGCTCCAAATACAAAAGGCACCTCCTCCATACACTCAGTGCCTGTTCCTTAGTTGCCTATGGTCCTAACGTGGCTACTTACTATCCAGTCTACTTGTCTACAGAGCTTACGCTCCAACCAAGTACCCGCTATCCTGTCTACTTGTCTACAGAGCTTACACTCCAACCAAGTACCCACTATCCTGTCTACTTGTCTACAGAGCTTACGCTCCAACCAAGTACCTGCAAATTTATTCACTTGTCTACAGAGCTGATGCTCCAATCAAGTACCTGCACTTCTATTCACTAAACTACAGAGCTGACGCTCCAACCAAGTAATTGCAATCCTATCTACCTTGTCTATGGGGCTGACGCTCCTTCAGCTGTTCCAGTATTTCATCTATCCTTCATCGCTATTGACTGTCCCTTGTCTCCTGACTTCCCAAGAGGGTCTTGCTCAGTACTCAAGCAGGGGCCGCAACCTGCGAGCAGACGCAATTAAGACCATACTGCTTTGCGGCGGTTCCTGGTGAACACGTCTACTCGTTAGACTCCGCACCCTGTTGGAGTAGCGCTAAACTGCACGAACCCTAGGAATCACATCGTAAAGACCTGCCTATCGTGTGAAACCGTGACAGAAGGTAGACTAGTGATGGACGAAGAAAAACTCAAAGGATCGTAGAAGGTAGACTAGTGCTGGACAAAGCCAAAGTCAAAAGATCGTAGAAGGTAGAATTGTGATGGACGAAGACAAAGTCAAAGGATCGTAAAATGTAGAATAGTGTGAGATGAAGCCGATGTTGAAGGATTGGAGAAGGTAGAATCATGATGTACAGTCATGCAAAGCAATTCATCTTCAAAGCACAAACAGTGAAATCCAAAACAAAACTTTGCTCCTGCAAAGGTTTGGAAGAACTGAAGGACTTATAACAGCTACAAACATGAGAGATAAATTGTTCTGATTGACTTGACTTTTTAAATGAAGGGCTGATTGCAGAGTAAAGAAAGCTGTGCAGTAGTCCAGGTGAGGTGACTAGCTAGATTGCTGTTCTTAGCAGAGCGCTGATTACAGGAATTAAGAGAAGGTGCTGTAGCTGTCATTGTCAACTGTTTTCTGATATCTGTCATCTGGAGCTAGTTTTGTGAATCCTCACAGTAATTATTTTCTGACACGTCATCTGGAGTTAGTGATGTGAATCCTCATACTATCTATCTCTGTATATTAAAGCCACCAAGGATTGAAAAAAAAACAGATATTTGGAGTGTGTATAGTAAAGGCATTATAAGTCTGTTTTTTTTTACAATAAAGCCAGCAGAGATAAAGAGACGGAGATCAGCATTATAAAGCCACCATATATATGTGGTCTGTACAATAAAGCCACAACAGGTCTGGGGTCTGTATAATAAAGATACGAATGTGCATTGTGATTAGACCAGTAGTGTCTTTATTGTATAGTGGTCACTAAAATGCTCTCCATATGGTATATCAGTCATAAGTCATCATTCTCGGTATTGTATTTCTGCATTGTATAACAATCACTAGTATGTGTCACGTTACCAGAGAGACTTCAACTGGATCCTGATAGTTCAGCCGAGATTGACGTTACTTCAGCGAGGGGCGCGGAGTCTAACAAGTGAAAGGTGTTCACCAGAGATTCCCGCAAGGGAATATGGGCCTCCGTGATTAGTGGGTACACCCGCGGGCTCCCGGGGAGGCAGCCGGAGTCCGGCTTTCTGCATTGTATATAGGTCAATAGGGTGCTGTCTGTATTGTATCAAAGTCACTTGAATGCTTACTGTATTGTTTTGACATCATTCATTTGTTCTGTTGTATATTGTTTATTAAGATGCTCTCTATATTGTATTTCACTAGGAGGCTATCTCTATTGTATATCGGCCACTAGGATACTCTCTGTATTGGATTAGGGACCCTAGGATAGTCTCTCCGATCAATATTAGTTAGACGAGTCTGGTAGGTGTTATATTTGATTATCATTCTTTGACATAACAATACTTTTATCTATTTTTCATTGGCTAAATAAAGTCCCAACCACTTGGGCATGTTTTTATCACACCCATTTTCTAATTGTGCTGGTAGAAGAGTTTGGGCCAATGCTTGTATTTGCCCCCTAGGCAAAAAGTTGGCAACCAGCTCATGGAACTGATAATAACATAGAATATGACCTGACTCAGGAGCCATGTCAGGTAATTTACATGCAGTATAATAAGTTATAATATTAAGCTTTCTCCGAGGTGAAATAGACATAGGGGACTGTGCACAGAGCATGTTCTCTGATACAGAGGTGACAGGTTCTCTTTAAATACTGTTCCTACTATCTGTGACTCTGTTCTGCCCTTTGAAGAAAACATCTTATTATTAAGAAACAAATGCTGGCAATGTAAAGTCTGGTATAGTAAAAACACTTAATTAGAGATGAATGTGGAAGTCATAAAAATAAAATGAACAACAGCCAAAAGGCATTTAAATTAGGATCTGGTTTGATGTACCTGAACTTTTCACCTTGCAAATTATTCTGTAAACATTTTGGTTTTCAGAAATTCTCCTAAGCCTATGCCTATAACTATTTAAGCATCACATTGAATAATCAAATTATTTTTTTTTTATTGGAAATAACAAAAATTTACTTTTCAATGTAAGTAAAAACTGGCAAAAGTTATTACGTGTAATTTCTACTTTTTGTTGAATAGACTCCTTAAAGAGGTCCTAATGGTGGCTACCATACAGCAACATGCTTAGATAACAGTGCAGACAGAAGAAGGTAGATACTTGTGAGAACTTTAGATATCAGCAGGGTGATTAAAGAAGAAAAAGGGGGAAGAAAAGAAAGGACAATACGGGACTGGGGTGGGAGGTAAGGCTGGGAGCACATAGAGAGCTGGAGAAAGGAAAAAGCTAGGGAGAGAATTAAATGATGGAGGGGAGAGCACATGGAAGACAGGATGTAACTGGGGAGTGAAAGGAGAGCTGAGGCGGGAAAAGCTGTTTAGTTGGAAGAGCGAGACTGTGGGAGAGAGTCCTTGGTATTGAAATGTGCTTCTGTTAGTAGCAGGTGGCAGATGACTGATAGGGAGATCATGGCAGGAGCGGAGCTGCAGACCAAGCGAGGTGGAGGAAGAAGGAATTGAATCCGCTGGAAGTCTTAAGGTCTGTGTGTGTTTGTGTGAATGTAAATTGTTTTGTGAAAAATTATATATAATGCTATTTTTTTTCATTTTTGTATATAAGTTTACAGTATGTGCATGATAAGCGCTTTCTGACACAAGCACAATGTATGACAAGGCAAGGATTAGGAGGTACAATTCCTGAGGCAGTTTATTATATAGCAGACAATAGGATGCATTCTGTATTGTATATTGGTCACTAGGATGCTCTTTGTATTGTATATCAGTCACTAGAATGCTCTTTGTATTGTGTATCAGTCACTAGAATGCTCTTTGTATTGTGTATCGGTCACTAAGATGCTCTTTGTATTGTGTAACGTTCACTAAGATGCTCTTTGTATTGTATATCGGTCACTAGGGTGCTCTTTGTATTGCATATCGGTCACTAGGATGCTCTTTGTATTGTATATCGGTCACTAGGATGCTCTTTGTATTGTATATCGGTCACTAGGATGCTCTTTGTATTGTATATCGGTCACTAGGATGCTCTTTGTATTGTATATCGGTCACTAGGATGCTCTTTGTATTGCGTAACGTTCACTAAGATGCTCTTTGTATTGCATATCGGTCACTAGGATGCTCTTTGTTTTGCATATCGGTCACTAGGATGCTCTTTGTATTGCATATCGGTCACTAGGATGCTCTTTGTATTGTATATCGGTCACTAGGAAGCTCTTTGTATTGTATATCGGTCACTAGGAAGCTCTTTGTATTGTATATCGGTCACTAAGATGCTCTTTGTATTGTATATCGGTCACTAGGATGCTCTTTGTATTGTATATCGGTCACTAAGACGCTCTTTGTATTGTATATCGGTCACTAGAATGCTCTTTGTATAGTATATCGGTCACTAAGATGCTCTTTGTATTGTATATCGGTCACTAAGATGCTCTTTGTATTGTATATCGGTCACTAGGATGCTCTTTGTATTGTATATCGGTCACTAGGATGCTCTTTGTATTGTATATCGGTCACTAGGATGCTCTTTGTATTGTATATCGGTCACTAGGGTGCTCTTTGTATTGTATATCGGTCACTAGGGTGCTCTTTGTATTGTATATCGGTCACTAAGATGCTCTTTGTATTGTATATCGGTCACTAGGATGCTCTTTGTATAGTATATCGGTCACTAAGATGCTCTTTGTATTGTATATCGGTCACTAAGATGCTCTTTGTATTGTATATCGGTCACTAGGATGCTCTTTGTATTGTATATCGGTCACTAGGGTGCTCTTTGTATTGTATATCGGTCACTAGGATGCTCTTTGTATTGTATATCGGTCACTAGGATGCTCTTTGTATAGTATATCGGTCACTAAGATGCTCTTTGTATTGTATATCGGTCACTAAGATGCTCTTTGTATTGTATATCGGTCACTAAGATGCTCTTTGTATTGTATATCGGTCACTAAGATGCTCTTTGTATTGTATATCGGTCACTAGGATGCTCTTTGTATTGTATATATCGGTCACTAGGATGCTCTTTGTATTGTATATATCGGTCACTAGGATGCTCTTTGTATTGTATATCGGTCACTAGGGTGCTCTTTGTATTGTATATCGGTCACTAGGATGCTCTTTGTATTGTATATCGGTCACTAAGATGCTCTTTGTATTGTATATCGGTCACTAGGATGCTCTTTGTATAGTATATCGGTCACTAAGATGCTCTTTGTATTGTATATCGGTCACTAAGATGCTCTTTGTATTGTATATCGGTCACTAGGATGCTCTTTGTATTGTATATCGGTCACTAGGATGCTCTTTGTATTGTATATATCGGTCACTAGGATGCTCTTTGTATTGTATATCGGTCACTAGGGTGCTCTTTGTATTGTATATCGGTCACTAGGGTGCTCTTTGTATTGTATATCGGTCACTAGGATGCTCTTTGTATTGTATATCGGTTACTAGGATGCTCTTTGTATTGTATATCGGTTACTAGGGTGCTCTTTGTATTGTATATCGGTCACTAGGGTGCTCTTTGTATTGTATATTGGTCACTAGGATGCTCTTTGTATTGTATATCGGTCACTAGGATGCTCTTTGTATTGTATATCGGTCACTAGGATGCTCTTTGTATTGTATATCGGTCACTAGGATGCTTTTTGTATTGTATATCGGTCACTAGGATGCTCTTTGTATTGTATATCGGTCACTAGGGTGCTCTTTGTATTGTATATCGGTCACTAGGATGCTCTTTGTATTGTATATCGGTCACTAGGGTGCTCTTTGTATTGTATATCGGTCACTAGGTGTCACTCACCGGACTGTGAGTGCTACTTCTCGTGTGTTTAGGAACCGTGGCCGTCCACCATCCTGAGGGTCTGCGCATGTGCAGCCCTTTCAAGCCTTCAGTACATGTTCCTTTTAGTTAATTGGCTGATCAGGCAACACTCCCTATTTAAAGCACCTGAGGTCAATACCTCGTTGCCTGATCTTGGAGTCTCATTCCCCATGAGCCTCTGAAGGTGTTCCTGTGTTTCCTCGTGTGTTCAGCTCCTGCTGATTCCTGTTGTTCGTTTGTGGTTTCCAGACCACTTCAACTCTCCTGTGTTTCATCGTTACTGCACCAGCTGATTCCTATCTGCTGCCTCCGTGCTTCTACAGTTTCCAGACCACTTCAACTCTCCTGTGTTTCATCGTTACTGCACCAGCTGATTCCTATCTGCTGCCTCCGTGCTTCTACAGTTTCCAGACCACTTCAACTCTCCCGTGTTTCATCGTGACTGCTCCAGCTGATTCCTATCCGCTGCCTCCGTGTATCTACAGTATCCTGCTCACAACCCTCCAGTACTCCTCGTGTCTGCAGCCAGCTGATCCGCTCTCCGTGCTTCTACAGTGTCTCCGCTTGTGTCAACTCGCCTGTCTGCATTGGATCAACGCTCCGCTGCTTTCATCTCGGCTAGACCATCTCTACTCTTCAGTGTTCTCCAGGTTCCCAGTTCTATATACTACTGCTTCCTGAGTATTGTTTCCATCTCTGCTGGTCTACCTACCTGTGTACTGCACCTACTTGATTACCGCTTCCACCCTCCTGGGACTTCGTATCCTGCCGGCCTCCAGCCGTTCAGGTATCCCTGCACTTCTGTCTGACAGCCTGCTCTCCTGAACCACGGTATGCATACTTCTCATTAACTGTGCTGGTGTATTGCATATCTTGCTGGACTGAGTTGTTCTCCTCTGGAGTTTCCTATCCGCTGAGACTATTGCCATCATTTGACTGTGTTACCTTTAGCCTGGATAGTTCTTGTGACTTTGTATAATTGTGCAGTGCTGTTCAGTTATTACTATTTTGTGCATATCATCGTGGGATCAAGTTCAGTGTGCCCGTGTATACTCTGTATTGCATTTACCTCCCCGTGCTCCTCCTCACAGATATATTTCAGTGGTACAACTTGCTAGCGGCAGACCACTGTTCCCTGTTTCCTTAGTCACCAGTTTCCTGTATCCTTTCACATAGCAGTGGTACAACTTGCTAACGCAGACCACTGACTTCCCGGATACCTTCACCTGGATTCCATTCCCTCACCTAGACAGCGGTACCACTTGCTATACGCAGACCGCTGACTCTCATCACCTCCTCGTTACTTCTGGACATTCCTCCTCACTATAGCAGTGGTACAACTTGCTATCCGCAGACCACTGACTGCCCTCACGTTTCCTTGTCCATCCAGTTCCTCGTGTACAATTATCTATATATTACCAGTGCTGCTAGTCATAGACTTTCCACGAGCATTCTCTTACCATCTGCTGTCTCCTGTTCCGTTATCACCCCGCTACTAGAGTACCATATTACCACCTATACTGCTCTGGTAAGTCCATCATCTGGTGATACCTGGGTAAAGACTCCTAGTGCCCGTGACACTAGGATGCTCTTTGTATTGTATATCGGTCACTAGGATGCTCTTTGTATTGTATATCGGTCACTAGGATGCTCTTTGTATTGTATATCGGTCACTAGGATGCTCTTTGTATTGTATATCGGTCACTAGGATGCTCTTTGTATTGTATATCAGTCACTAGGGTGCTCGCTGTATTGTATATCGGTCACTAGGATGCTCTTTGTATTGTATATCGGTCACTAGGGTGCTCTTTGTATTGTATATCGGTCACTAGGATGCTCTTTGTATTGTATATCGGTCACTAGGGTGCTCTTTGTATTGTATATCGGTTACTAGGATGCTCTTTGTATTGTATATCGGTCACTAGGATGCTCTTTGTATTGTATATCGGTCACTAGGATGCTCTTTGTATTGTATATCAGTCACTAGGATGCTCTTTGTATTGTATATCGGTCACTAGGATGCTCTTTGTATTGTATATCGGTCACTAGGATGCTCTTTGTATTGTATATCGGTCACTAGGATGCTCTTTGTATTGTATATCGGTCACTAGGATGCTCTTTATATTGTATATCGGTCACTAGGGTGCTCTTTGTATTGTATATCAGTCACTAGGATGCTCTTTGTATTGTATATCGGTCACTAGGATGCTCTTTGTATTGTATATCGGTCACTAGAAAGCTCTTTGTATTGTATATCGGTCACTAGGATGCTCTTTGTATTGTATATCGGTCACTAGGATGCTCTTTATATTGTATATCGGTCACTAGGGTGCTCTTTGTATTGTATATCAGCCACTAGGATGCTCTTTGTATTGTATATCAGTCACTAGGATGCTCTTTGTATTGTATATCGGTCACTAGGATACTCTTTGTATTGTATATCGGTCACTAGGATGCTCTTTGTATTGTATATCGGTCACTAGGATGCTCTGTGTATTGTATATCGGTCACTAGGATGCTCTTTGTATTGTATATCGGTCACTAGGGTGCTCGCTGTATTGTATATAGAGATGGGCGGGCTCGGTTCGCCGAGATCCGAACCCACCCAAACTTCGCCTATCCGAGTACTGAGCCGAGCAGGCTCGGTGCTCTCCTGCCCATTAGGAATCAAAATCGAGGCAAAACATCATTGTGACGTAGTCGGATCTCAGAGCTCGGTTCTCGCGATATTTGAAAAGCATAAATACCCGCCTACATAGCAATCCATCGCCATTTGACAGAGGGAGAAAGCAGGGTTAGGTCACAGGCTGTATTAGAGCAGGGACAGAGCAATAATTGTACACCATATTCTTTCTATTATTTTTTCAATTCTATTCTATTCAATTCTATTATTATTACCAATTCTATTAGCAATTGTTAGAGCAGGAAGAGAGGAGGATAGAGGAGGCATTTTTTTCAATATTTTGCACTACAAGTGCTTTGGGGTGTCCCATATTCCCCAGTGTGAAACAATAACTTTTCTGGCTGCCAAAAGTCATATTTAGCAGCAGTATCTATTGAATATATTGCACTACAAGTGGTTCGGGCTCATTAAAATGGATTCAAAGCAGTCCACATATGAGCAGAATCAGCAAGCAGGTGCTGGCACCAGTCCTGATGGTAGTCTTCCCTGTACGTCATCTGGTAAAGCCTATGTAAAAGTACATAGTCTTTTTAAATCAGGGAAAAAAACACACCCAAAAAAAATATATATATACTTATAAGTATAAGTATAAGTTTAGGGTGCAATCTACCCCCAAATAGGAAAGGGACTTGGGGCATTTCTATCACGTACAGTTTTGAAAAGCTGCTGTTTTTGCAATTTCTCAATAAGGGTAGGGTGTCATACACAGACTGACCCCAAACTGGCTTTGTCCATTTCAATTTATATTGTACAGTCTATATCGGCTGAATTTTTTAATATTATCTACAAGTGGAGGGGGGCCTATACAGACAGAAACCAAACTGCCGTTGTCCATTTCTTTATATATTTAACTATGAGTGTAGGGTGTAATATACACCCAAAGACGATGGCTGCATTGCCAATAGGCATAGATGGAGAGGAATACAATCTGGTTTGTGTGTAGAATTAATGACGGCCTACCAGGAATTAAACTGGTTTTTTTCATAATTTATTAGCTTTACAATTACCTTACTTATCCAAGAAACAGGTGGAGCACTAAATTAAGTTATTTTAGACCAAAACATTTTTATTTTTTTTCAAAAACAGCAAAACAAAACCAAACAAAACCAAAACATGCAAGGGTGGTTTTGCCAAAACAAAAACCAAAACCAAAATCCGAAGGTAATCCAGATCCAAAACCAAAACCAAAACACGGGGGTCAGTGACCATCTCTAATATTATATCAGTCACTAGGGTGCTCTTTGTATTGTATCTCGGTCACTAGGATTCTCTCTGTGTTGTATGGAGATAAATAAGATGCTCTCTGTACTATATATAGATCATTAGAATGTTCCCTTTACTGTATGCCAGTCACTAGAATGCACACTAGGTTATATATTTTATCCTGCTTGTGTATTGGCTCAACCTACTGTGAAAGGGTCGACCTGCCCATTGCGTATTAGACTGCCTCACCTACCACCAATGTGACTAGGGCTAATGGTATGATAACCCCAACTGCTTTTCGGGTTGGTCCCACATACAGTTGATTTGGTCCCTCCTACATGAGTCCACTTTCAGAATTTTATTCAAGGGCCACTTTAAGTTCCCAATCCGTCCCTATCCATAATGACATACAGACATCCTGACTGACATTAGCAAACAGCCTCAACTGCTCATACGCTCTGAATGTACATCTAATAACAGCACAATATTACAATGAATCAATAGAATATATTATCAAGGATGAACAGATAGCAGATAATTGACTCATGCAGATTTCTGCTTTCCCTTATGTGTGGGCAGAGTCCTGGCAGCCGTCTTTACTACAGTTCCCAACAACTCCCCCGCACATGTGCACTCGGAGCAGCCAGTTACAGTAGTTACATAAAGAAAAGATCATTTATCTTTCAAAGGGTCCTGCACCCTATAGCGATCCCACCCCCAACAATCACCATAGTTCCACCCCAGCTCCTATGTCTTTCCTACATCTGCTCAATGTTGCAGTGTTCCTGTAAATTTGCACTGAACTATTGGCGAGTATGATAGTCTTGTGAACCCTGGTGTGTAAGCAGGGGCGGATTGGAAACTTAAAGTGGCCCTGGAAAAAATTATTGAAGTGGCCTCATGTGGGCGGGACCAAAATAACTGTAGGTGGGGCCAACACAAAAGTAGGCGGGATTTAGAACTACTGGAATCTGTTTGTAGTAACATTTAGGAAAACCTAGATGTGACGACTCTACACACAGTGGGTCAATTCTAAAGCAATGCAAGGCAAATGCTGCCAATCCGGTGTCATAAAATTACATGAATCCTTTTACATTATCTGCCACTGGTTTATGCCTCTGTGCTCCAACTTGTTCAGTTGCCTACTAACACATCCTTCCAAAATTCCCTTCATAGAAACATACCTGACTTTGTTTAATAAATTTAACTATTACGAAAGATGTTGGCACAATCGTATTTGATCAGTCTGCCAGAGCAGCATATGAGCAGCTCACGCACTGTTGTTTCCCTGACATCATGAGATGCAAATTAAATCTCTCTCTATATATAATATATAAATATGTGTACCGTGTGTTTCAAAAATGCATTAATAATAAGCCTTATAATATATGGCTGTCTAGGTGCGATCATCACAAAGGTGAAATAGCATCTGCAAGAAAACACTTAATTTGCAACAAATGTGTATGAGCCCTAAATGTGCCCAGTGATTGGGGGTGGTTTGAATTAACAGTGTAGGGAGGGTTGACAGACAACGGCATAAGTAAAGGGGAAAGCTATTACAAGTGTTTGCTGGTGATATACTAAGTGCAAAGGAAGCATGATTAATTATATTGTCAGTGCAATGGGGGCTGGCCATATTTTCAACAAATGATCTGAGAATGGGACCAGTGCAAGGTAGAAGGAGGCAATGGAATCAATGCAAGAACCACTAAAGTATCATCAGAGCTGGAATAAGGCTCTGGGGGGGGGTGGGGCACTTAAGACAGGGGGGTTATTGTTTTAGATACAATTTAGATAAATACACAGGCAAAACTGTGTGCACTACTGTTAGGTGCACGCATCTCTGCCTTCACGAGCAGTACAGTGTGAAGCGGGACATACCTCTCAACTGTCCTTGCTGTCTGACCAAATCCTGAATAAGCAAGACAGTCACCCAAATTCAGGACTGCCCCATTAGATTCAGGACAGTTGACAGTCTGTCCTGCTCTCTCCTACCTGTTCTTGTCACTAACACGACCTGTGGCTGCTGGTTTCTTTAGATCAGTTGCTGCTTGTCTGGATACTGGAATGCTGGAGGCCCTATTTGGAAAAAATAATGGGTACATGAAAATTAGAAAATGCCAACCAGCCCCAGCATTAAATCAATAGCATTCACAGTAAATAATTAGGCCTCCCTCTAGCCCAAACATTAAAATAATAGTACTCACATTTGATAAATAGATCTATTTCCTTCCAACCAGCCCTGACAATAAATTAATAGTATACACATTTAATAAGTAGACCTACTTCCCTCCAATCAACCCCAGCAAAACATTAATAGCATTTACATTTAATATTACCATTTAGTAAATAACTCTCCTACCCAAACTCAGTCCCACGTTGAATTAATAGCCCCATATCACATCAGCTGTAAAGGTCCCGCCACCCCTTCTTAATTTAATAGGCCCCACTATTTAATGAAATAGCCCAAAAATAAATTAAATTGCCCCACCATCACCCCACAAATAAAATAGCACACATTAAATAATTAGCCCCCACCTAAACGCCACCATTAAATTAATAGCCTACCTTCCACCGATGTGCCATTAAGACAGCCCTCCTCCCTTCCCTCATATCACACATTATAGCAACATAACCCCCTTTCCTTCACAAATTATAGTAGCCCTTCCCTGTCCTTCACACTCCCTATTGTTTAGTATAGGCAGCCCTCCCTTAGTATAGGATAGGCACCCCCCTCTTAGTATAGTCTAGGTAGCCCCCCCTTAGTATAGTACAGACAGCACCCCTTAGTATAGTATTGGTAGCCCCCCTTAGTATAATATAGGCAGCCCCCCCTCTTAGTATAGTCTAGGTAGCCCCCCTTAGTATAGTACAGACAGCACCCCTTAGTATAGTATTGGCAGCCCCCCCCTTAGTATAATATAGGCAGCCATCCTCTTAGTATAGTCTAGGTAGCCCCCCCTTAGTATAGTACAGACAGTCCCCTTAGTATAGTATTGGCAGCCCCCCCTTAGTATAGTACAGACAGTCCCCTTAGTATAGTATTGGCAGCCCCCCCCTTAGTATAATATAGGCAGCCCCCCTCTTAGTATAGTATAGGCAGACCCCTTAGTATAGGTAGCCCCCCTCACTTACCTTCAGTTACTCAAGCCAGTGACTTTTCCTATATCAGGCAGACAGGAAGTGAAGTTAGACTTCCTGTCTGCCGAACAGCAGCCTGGGAGCCCATACAGCAGCAGGCAGCCTAGCGATTGGCTGCCTGCTGCTGCCCACTGAACACCAATGGTTATTGCTTCCCTACACCAGCCCACAGCCCACGACCAAGACCCCCACACCCCCCCCCGTGGCCGAGCGCGACCCCCCGCGGGGGCCTCATTAGGCCATCGGCCTACCGGTAAACTTCCCGGTAAGGTCTATGGCCAATCCGCCCCTGTGTGTAAGCAACCTGACCATTTGCAATTATATTAAAATGTTAATAATCCTGCTTTACCACTGGTGAATGTGAGGAAGGGTAGCTTTATAACATGTAAGGTTTCCTTGGGGACTGACATGAAACAATTATTTTTATACATGTTGATATTTTTGTAGTTTGTTAACCAGTTTGTGTACTACAACATGATACACTTTATATTTGTATACCTCTATTCCAGGCACGTTATAGGACCTATTAGAGTCTATTACTCCATGTGCAGTTGCCTGAATTTCAGCTGAGGACATTTTGGTACACTACTGTCACTAAAAAAATAGTCACCTTGTCTCTTAACAAGATCCCTGGAGCCTGCGTAACTTCTGCATTAGCAGGGCCTGATTAAGGGTTCAGGTAGCCCTAGGCTAATACACTCAGGGATAAATGCAGGATTTCTAGAGGGGGGTTTCCATTCCACACTGCCAGCGTATGAAAGGGGCGTAGCTAGGCTGCTCTCCATCTCTTCCCATCCCCTTCAACTACACAGGCAATGGTAGCCAACTGTGCTAATTCTGGTGAAGCAATCCCAATTTTATGTGACCCTCCTGCTCAGTCAGGACTTTGTTCCAACAGCAAGGATAGTTGGTATGGATGTCCCACTGTACTACTTATTAAGGGTGAGCTTCTTGCATCTAATTGTAGTGTATGTTTCTTGCCGTTAATGAGCATTACAGTGTGAAGCGGGACATACATCCCAACTATTGTTGCAGTCAGGACAATGTCCTGACTCAGTGAGCTAGTCACATAAAATCAGGACAGTCCCACCAGAATCAGGACAGTTAGCAGACGGTGCTGCTCTCTCCTACCTGTTCTTGTAGTTTTCCCTACCTGCAGCTGCTGGTCTCATAAGCTCAGTTGCTGCTTGTCTGGATCCTGGAATGTTGGTTCCCTGTTAGGTAAACAGATAAAGGTACATAAACAATGGAAAGTCTAGCAGTGAGTGAGCCCATTTAGGCCTCCCCCAACCAACCCAGATGTTAAATCAATAGCATTTACATTTAATAATTAGACCTCCCTGCCCAAAACCATCCTAACATTAAATTAATACCATTCACGTTTAATAAATAGACCTATTTCCGCCCGATTACCCCCTATTAAAAAAATAGCTTTGAGATATAATAGACAGACCTAATTCCTCCCATCATGCCCTGGCATTATATTACTGATTCCAGTGCTGCGGAATTAGTGGCGCTATATAAATAAATGATGATGATACATTTGATAATACTTATTTTCCCCTCAAACAGCCCCAATATTAAACAATTAGTATTCCAATTTAATAATTAAACTTATTTCCCCATAAATTGCACCGATATTAAATAATTGTTTTATTTACATTTAATAAATAGCCCTCCTTCTCCCTAAAATCAACTTATTAAATTAATTATTATGATCCCACTATTAAATTAAATAGTCCTCACCATTAATTAGTTTTCCCCACCAAGAAATTAGTATTTCCCACCCACTATTAAATGATTACTACCCACCCTCACCAATAAAGTATTATCCAGCCTGCACCCTTATTTCAATAAGCCCTCACTTACCTTCTTCCATTTGGCAGACTCTTCTGTCTCCTACTTCCTGCACGTTCACATGCTGCCCGCCCTGTGAAAGAGGGGGCGGAGCACATACTGCAGACAATGGGCAGAACAGATTGGAACGGATCTATAGATCCGTGGCTGGAGGGGCGAGGGGTTTCCAGGCAAATGGAAACCCCTCCTGAGTGCTCACCTGACACTCATAACGCCCGTCGCCTTCCAAGCCAGGCTAATACACAGTAGGTAAAAATTAACTTGTCAATAGTTTAAAATCCTGCTTCTTTCACCCCCTACTAATATTTATGTTCCAGTGTTTTGAAAGGGTCACAGCAGTCCTTATCACTCATTAAAATCACAACTGTATAGCAGAGTGAAGGCATGAACGAATGCTAATATGAGTAAACATATGCAAGGGGAGGAGGCTGTCATGTCTGTGTCTATTACCATCCTTGTCTCTCCTACTTGCTTATCCTTAAGTGCCCGGCCGAGGATGACTCATTGGGCCTGATTCATTAAGGAAAGTAAGGCAAAAAATGACTAAGCCTTCAACTGGACAAAACCATGTTACAATGCAAGGGGTGCAAATTTGTTTTTTATTTTGCACATAAGTTAAATACTGGCTGTTTTTTCATGTAGCACACAAATACTTGATAGCTTATTTGTACACTGTAATTTAAAGTGGATCTAGGACATGTCCTACTCAAGATATAAATTTGCCATCACATTTTAAATTTACATCACCCTCCAATGCAACATGGTTTTGTCAAGGTGCAAAGTTATTAATTTTTTTTAATGAACAGGCCCGATGTCATTGTACCATGGAACTATGCCAGGATTAAAAATGTATTACATTTTTCCTTCATGTGGAAAACAACAATTCTCTAATACTTTACAATTAATTTAATTTAACACTTCTCACTGTCACAATTTTGCACCACAAAAATCCTTGTGCCCTAGGCTGCCGACCTAGTCAACCTATTGGATAATCAAGTCGTGTTGCTGACATTTACATTTTTGATATTGACTGGTAGCAAGTTCAGTTATGTTACTGTCAATACATTTACTGATAATTGGAAACCCTGGCTGTACCTAATCACCATCCCACTCCATGTTAGTCTGTTTAAGACATTTTTTCCTGCTATCTCCAAATATTTGTGAATGTGTTTACAAACCAAATATAAAGCATGATTCTTTGTTTTTTCTCCAAAAAAGAAAGCCTGTGCAAAGAAAAGAAAAAACGAAAGTATAAATGAAAAGGAAGTAAAGAATAAAAAACAAAAAAGACAGAGAAAGAAGAAAGAAAAAAAAATAAAGAAAAGACAAAAAAACACATTAAAAAGAAAAAACAGAAAAAAAAAAAAATTAAAAAATAAAAAAGTTAAAAAAAAGCCAAAAGCCATACAAAGAAAAAGAAAAGCCGAAAAACAAGTCGAGAAACATTAAAATAAAAAAGCCAAAAAGCAGAAAAAAAAGCTGGATTTGTTCCTAAGTGTGATGGTAAAATCTATATCTCTGAACCCTGGAGAAATATCGCACAACTCTAAAGGATAGGTAAGTAGTCAATTGCAATGAGAGACAACTCCTTAAATTACTACCAACTTAGAAATACACACTGCTTCATAAGGGGCATCATAAAAAATCTACTTTTAGCTAAACCGTTGCCCATATGAATTTATTTAAAGCATGTAGCGTGTAATAAGGTACATGGTGGTGTAGGCACTGGTTGAACACTGCGTAGTGTGTTATGAGGTATACAGATGTGTTGGCAATGTTTAAACAGCGCATAACATGAAATATGACACAGATGTGTTGACACTGTTTGATCAGTGGCTAGTGAGTGTGCATTATGGTACACAGCTGTTTGTTGTATCCATATGTTTATTGCACGCTATGAGCTGTTCAGAGTATATTGCAGTGACCCTGTAGAACAGAAATAGACAGCAAGGCAGGAGAGATTGGCACAACCAAATACACTGGCACAGAGTCCAAGACCCTCACTGGACCACCAGGGATCCCCACAAAAGGATATGGATCTCGCTCATTGAGGACAAACTTACCTGGCCCCCTGCTGCTGCACTGCCGATTCAGCACCTCTCAGTGCAGGAGTCGGCGCTTCTGAATTTGGGCAGTCATGTGACCACGGCTGGTGGCAGGAGTTCAAATCTCCTGCATATATAAAGCTCGCTCTGACACTGTAGCAGTGTCAGAGCAACATGTAGTCTACCAGTCTGATGCCTTGTTGTGTTATATTCCTGCTGACCTAGGCTCCCTTGTGACTCCTCATTGTATTGTGATTCTTTATTGATTGACCCTCCATGTGCCAGTGTCCTGCTTGCCTGACCGCTCTTCCCAGATCTTGATTCTGTGCCTTTCTGTGTGGCTGTGTTCCGATCTTGGCTTGTCCTGCTGCTGCTCAGTGGATCCTGATTTTGTACCTTCCTGCCCGCTGGGTACGAGTCCCTGGCTAGCTGACCTGCTTCAGATTCACCCTGTTTCCTAACACAGCTGTGTTACACCTAGTGACAGTCCAGAGGACTGCGACCTGTGAGTCCATGGCTGCAAAGCCCATCCCGCCTTGCAGCAGTTCTTGGTAAAGACCGTAAGAATCATTAGACTAGGTTGACTCCTCAAATCCATCTACTTGAAGATCCTTACAGGACCCAGGTCATGGCCAAGTGTTGTTGGTTATCTCTGTGAAAGCAGCAGAGCACTTAGCTAGTATGAGGACTCTGCTAAAAACAACACAGATGGAAATGCAGATATGGGTGTGGGAGACTGGACAGTAGTTGAAGTTGAATAGCTGCTTTACCTTCTAGTATAGTCCTGGAGCAGGAGTATCGATGTTGGACACAATTGATACTCGGGAACTGAGGAGTACACGTAGCAGGTTTTTATAGTGGTTAGTTTATTGGAGATTCAATGCACGTTTCATCAGTACTGGAGGTGTTATATCATCTGTAGCCTAGCTGGGATCTAACTCTGATTCTAAATGGGAAGACCAGCAATCAGTGGCTAATGAGTGTTGGAGGCAGGTCTGTGATGTCTAAGACTGCTGGTACTGACAGTATTGCACTTACTTCCGTCTCTCTTCTGTGCCATTGTTTGACTTTTGAATGGAGGAGAAACACTGGAGTGGAGCACCCAGACACCTAGGTGATAATGATGGAGCAGAGGTCATGGAAATAGAAGTAGTCCAATGTTCGTGGTCAACACGGTGGCTAAATGGTTAGCACTTCAGCCTCACAGCGCTGGGGTCATGAGTTCAATTCTCGACCATGGCCTTATCTGTGTGGAGTTTGTATTTTCTCCCCGTGTTTGTGTGGGTTTCCTCCGGGTGCTCCGGTTTCCTCCTACACTCCAATAACATACTAGTAGGTTAATTGGCTGCTATCAAAATTAGAGATGGGCGGGTCCGGTTCTCCGAGAACCGAACCCACCCGAACTTTGGGTATCCGAGTACCGAGCTGAGCAGCTCGGTACTCTCCCGCCCATTCCGAATCCAAATCGAGGCCGAACGTCATTGTGACGTCGTCGGATCTCGGGACTCGGTTCTCGCGATACTTCAACTTTATAAATACACGCCTCCACAGCAATCCATCGCCATTTGACAGAGGGAGAGAGCAGGGTGTAGTCATAGGCTAATTAGAGCAGGGACAGAGAATACCATATTGTTCTTGCAATTGCTCTAACCAAAATCGCTAGTGCAGAGAGGAGGATAGAGGTTTATTATTTTTTCTTCATATTTGGCACTCCCCAGTGCTTTTGGGGTGTCCCCCATAATTGTGCATTAATATTTCTGGCTGTCAAAAGTCATATCTGTCAGCAGTATCTACTCAATAATTTGTAGCACACCTCAGTGTTTTTGGGGTGTCCCCCATAATTGTGCATTAATATTTCTGGCTGTCAAAAGTCATATCTGTCAGCAGTATCTACTCAATAATTTTTAGCACTCCTCAGTGTTTTTGGGGTGTCCTCCCTAATTGTGCATTAATATTTCTGGCTGTCAAAAGTCATATCTGTCAGCAGTATCTACTCAATAATTTTTAGCACTCCTCAGTGTTTTTGGGGTGTCCTCCCTAATTGTGCATTAATATTTCTGGCTGTCAAAAGTCATATCTGTCAGCAGTATCTACTCAATAATTTTTAGCACTCCTCAGTGTTTTTGGGGTGTCCTCCCTAATTGTGCATTAATATTTCTGGCTGTCAAAAGTCATATCTGTCAGCAGTATCTACTCAATAATTTTTAGCACTCCTCAGTGTTTTTGGGGTGTCCTCCCTAATTGTGCATTAATATTTCTGGCTGTCAAAAGTCATATCTGTCAGCAGTATCTACTCAATAATTTTTAGCACTCCTCAGTGTTTTTGGGGTGTCCTCCCTAATTGTGCATTAATATTTCTGGCTGTCAAAAGTCATATCTGTCAGCAGTATCTACTCAATAATTTTTAGCACTCCTCAGTGTTTTTGGGGTGTCCTCCCTAATTGTGCATTAATATTTCTGGCTGTCAAAAGTCATATCTGTCAGCAGTATCTACTCAATAATTTTTAGCACTCCTCAGTGTTTTTGGGGTGTCCTCCCTAATTGTGCATTAATATTTCTGGCTGTCAAAAGTCATATCTGTCAGCAGTATCTACTCAATAATTTTTAGCACTCCTCAGTGTTTTTGGGGTGTCCTCCCTAATTGTGCATTAATATTTCTGGCTGTCAAAAGTCATATCTGTCAGCAGTATCTACTCAATAATTTTTAGCACTCCTCAGTGTTTTTGGGGTGTCCTCCCTAATTGTGCATTAATATTTCTGGCTGTCAAAAGTCATATCTGTCAGCAGTATCTACTCAATAATTTTTAGCACTCCTCAGTGTTTTTGGGGTGTCCTCCCTAATTGTGCATTAATATTTCTGGCTGTCAAAAGTCATATCTGTCAGCAGTATCTACTCAATAATTTTTAGCACTCCTCAGTGTTTTTGGGGTGTCCTCCCTAATTGTGCATTAATATTTCTGGCTGTCAAAAGTCATATCTGTCAGCAGTATCTACTCAATAATTTTTAGCACTCCTCAGTGTTTTTGGGGTGTCCTCCCTAATTGTGCATTAATATTTCTGGCTGTCAAAAGTCATATCTGTCAGCAGTATCTACTCAATAATTTTTAGCACTCCTCAGTGTTTTTGGGGTGTCCTCCCTAATTGTGCATTAATATTTCTGGCTGTCAAAAGTCATATCTGTCAGCAGTATCTACTCAATAATTTTTAGCACTCCTCAGTGTTTTTGGGGTGTCCTCCCTAATTGTGCATTAATATTTCTGGCTGTCAAAAGTCATATCTGTCAGCAGTATCTACTCAATAATTTTTAGCACTCCTCAGTGTTTTTGGGGTGTCCTCCCTAATTGTGCATTAATATTTCTGGCTGTCAAAAGTCATATCTGTCAGCAGTATCTACTCAATAATTTTTAGCACTCCTCAGTGTTTTTGGGGTGTCCTCCCTAATTGTGCATTAATATTTCTGGCTGTCAAAAGTCATATCTGTCAGCAGTATCTACTCAATAATTTTTAGCACTCCTCAGTGTTTTTGGGGTGTCCTCCCTAATTGTGCATTAATATTTCTGGCTGTCAAAAGTCATATCTGTCAGCAGTATCTACTCAATAATTTTTAGCACTCCTCAGTGTTTTTGGGGTGTCCTCCCTAATTGTGCATTAATATTTCTGGCTGTCAAAAGTCATATCTGTCAGCAGTATCTACTCAATAATTTTTAGCACTCCTCAGTGTTTTTGGGGTGTCCTCCCTAATTGTGCATTAATATTTCTGGCTGTCAAAAGTCATATCTGTCAGCAGTATCTACTCAATAATTTTTAGCACTCCTCAGTGTTTTTGGGGTGTCCTCCCTAATTGTGCATTAATATTTCTGGCTGTCAAAAGTCATATCTGTCAGCAGTATCTACTCAATAATTTTTAGCACTCCTCAGTGGTTTGCGCTCAGAATGGATTCAAAGCAGTCCACATATGATCTAAATGAGCAACCAGGTTCTGTCACCAGTCTTGATGTTAGTGTTCCCAGTACGTCATCTGGCCAAGGCGATGTCAAACAGAGTGTTTTCAAATTAGTGCAAAAAACAAAAACCAAAAAAAAATTTACTGTATTGAAGCGAAAAAGAAGTGTAACTGAGCAAAAGTTAAGTGACGATAAAAAAAAAATTGCAAGCATGCCATTCTACACACGCAGTGGCAAAGAGAGAATGAGGCCTTCACCTTTGGCTATTAGTGGCAGATCCCAAAAAGTTACCCAGGCTACAATTGGTGCACAACTACTGTTACGCGTCAAAGCTGAGCTGCAAGATACCAGTGAGGCATTACAGGAGAATATTTGCTCTGATTCACAAATGACAACAATCCCTGTGGAGAGTCCATCCAACAGTGGGATGTCTAATCGTGAGCATTCTGCTGATGTGTGCCTTAATAGCCCGAGTGTAGCCGGTGATACCCAAATTGAGGATGCCACTTTGGAATTAGAAGAGGATGAGGGGGAGATTTGTGTAGGCGACGAGGGCGCTAATGAGGATGTTGATGAGGATGAGGTTGTTTGTGTAAGTCCTGCACCAGTGGCAGCAGTTCTGGCACGTGACAAGAAAAAGGCCATTGTCATGCCTGGGCATAAAACAAAAAAATCCACTTCTTATGTGTGGAATTATTTCTACCCAAATCCAGACAACAATTGTATAGCCATTTGTAGTGTATGTGAAGCCACAGTCAGTCGAGGGAGGGACCTTAACCATCTTGGAACCTCGTCTATGTTACGCCATTTAACGAGAGTTCATGGCAAAGTGTTGGGAAAAGCTGAAAGTTCTTCCCAAAAGAATACAAGCACTCCCTCATCAGCTAAGACCCTCCGCTCACCGACATACCGACGGCTACAAAATACACCCACCACACCATCCTCATCAATATCCTCAGTAGCGCTCGGAGTTAGCCCGGCATCCCACTTAAGGCTGGATGACTCCGGCACTATTATTGATTCCTCTGAAGAAAGCGTTAGTCCTGCTGCTGCTGTTGCTGCTGCTGGGGGTGAATCGTCATCCCAGAGGCAGGTGAATAAAATGAGCAGTCCTACATTTCAGCAATTAACTGTGAAACAATCATTTGCGAGGGGAAGCAAATATGACAGCAGTCACCCAGTCGCCAAGCGAATCACAGACGCCATGGCTGCAATGTTAGTGTTAGATCTGCGTCCAATCTCCACAATAAACGCAGCTGGTTTTTCACAGTTAATTGAGGTTTTGTGTCCGCGTTACAGAATTCCATCGCGACACCATTTCTCCCGTAAAGCTATTCCACAACTATACCAAAAAGTGTGTAAAAATGTAGAGATTGCGCTGAAAAATGCCATTCTGCCCACTGTTCACTTAACCACAGATATGTGGACAAGTGGAAGTGGCCAAACCAAAGACTATATGACTGTGACAGCCCACTGGGTTGGTCATTCACCTTCACCAGCAGGAACAGCAGCAGCATGTACACCACTACGTAACATTTGTCACAGGCAGGCCACTCTTTGTATCACCGGCTTCACTAACAGGCATACGGCTGACAATTTGTTACGCAAACTGAGAGATGTGATTGATGCATGGCTTATACCACTCGGACTCTCCCCAGGGTATGTCATTTCAGATAACGCCAACAATATAGTGCGAGCATTACAGCTGGGTGATTTCCAACATATTCCCTGTTTTGCTCACACCATCAACTTGGTGGTGCAGAGCTTCCTACGAAATAACCGTGAGGTGCAGGAGATGCTTTCGGTGGCCCGTAAAATTTCAGGCCATTTCAGGCATTCAGCCACAGCATGTAGGAGATTACAGCAGCTCCAAGAGCAGTTTAACTTGCCCTGCCACCAACTTAAGCAAGAGGTGGTAACTCGGTGGAATTCCACCCTGTACATGCTTCAGAGGATGGAGGAACAGCGCAAAGCCATCCAAGCATATTGCACAAGTCATGACATTGGGAAAGGAGGGGGGATGTATTTCACTCTTGCACAGTGGGGAATCCTTTCAGTGCTGTGCAAGGTGCTGAAACCATTTGAAGTTGTGACATGTGAGGTCAGTGCAGACTCTGCTAGTTTGAGCCAAGTCATTCCTTTAATTAGACTATTGGAAAAGCAGCTTGAGAAAATGAAGGAGGAGCTGAAAGCAAGCAATTCAGCAAAGTATGTTGGCCTTGTCGATCAAGTACTTAATTCGCTTCACAATGATCCTCGAGTTATTAAGATCTTGAACTCGGATCAGTACGTTTTGGCCACTGTGCTTGATCCAAGGTTTAAAACCTACATTGAGTCTTTACTTGTAAATGAGCGAGATGTGAACTTTTGCAAGGAGCTATTGCTCAGCAAGTTGGCCGCTGAACTGGGCCTCGGCTTGACGACGTGTCCTCCTTCACTTTCTCAAGCTGTTGCTCGTAAAAAATTAAATTTCCAAAAAAGAAGCAGGGAAGACACAGGGGGCAGACGAGAACAATTTAACATCTGGGCTGGTTTGAAGGATTTTTCAAAAAAAAGTGTCACTTTTCCCATAAGTCCATCCAATATGAGTATAAACATGCAAAGGATGGTGGAGGATTACTTTCAAGAGGTA
Source organism: Mixophyes fleayi (assembly GCF_038048845.1). Lineage (NCBI taxonomy): Eukaryota > Metazoa > Chordata > Amphibia > Anura > Limnodynastidae > Mixophyes > Mixophyes fleayi. The sequence goes on along the minus strand of NC_134411.1, from coordinate 83,198,337 downwards.
GTTGATATGGAAATGTCAGACAGTCCCTTTCCTTACTGGGAAGAAAAGCAGGCCATTTGGAAACCCATGTACAAACTTGCTTTGCAATACCTAAGCTGCCCACCCTCCAGTGTGTACTCTGAACGAGTGTTCAGCACAGCAGGGAACTTAGTCAGTGATCGCCGTAGAAGGTTACTTCCCAAAAATGTGGAGAAAATGATGTTTATCAAAATGAACTACATCTTCCACGAGGAAGGCCTTCACCATCCAAGACATCCAAGCACTGACTGTTCTCTAATGGCGGATTCAAGCGGCGATGAATTGATAGTCTGTGATGATGACGTACACACTGATGAGGGTGAGGATGAAGCTGAAGATGATGCCGATAACATCTTTTTAAAACTTTCTATGTAAGTGTAGGGTGCAATCTACCCCCAAAGAGGAAAGGGACTTGTGGCATTTCCATATCACATACCATCTTGAAAGGCTGCTGTTAGGGCAATTTATCCTTAAGGGTAGGGTGTCATAGATAGAGTGACCCTAAACTGGCTTTGTCCATTTTTCATAATATTGTACAGTCTATAATGGCTGAATTTTTTAGTATTTTATACAAGTGGAGGGGGGCCTAGAGAGACAGAAACCAAACTGGCTTTCTCCATGTCAATTAATATTGTACAGTCTATAATGGCTGAATTTTTTGGTATTTTATACAAGTGGAGGGGGGCCTAGAGAGACAGAGTGACCCCAAACTGTCTTTCTCCATGTCAATTAATATTGTACAGTCTATAATGGCTGAATTTTTTAGTATTTTATACAAGTGGAGGGGGGCCTAGAGAGACAGAAACCAAACTGGCTTTCTCCATGTCAATTAATATTGTACAGTCTATAATGGCTGAATTTTTTGGTATTTTATACAAGTGGAGGGGGGCCTAGAGAGACAGAGTGACCCCAAACTGTCTTTCTCCATGTCAATTAATATTGTACAGTCTATAATGGCTGAATTTTTTAGTATTTTATACAAGTGGAGGGGGGCCTAGAGAGACAGAAACCAAACTGGCTTTCTCCATGTCAATTAATATTGTACAGTCTATAATGGCTGAATTTTTTGGTATTTTATACAAGTGGAGGGGGGCCTAGAGAGACAGAGTGACCCCAAACTGTCTTTCTCCATGTCAATTAATATTGTACAGTCTATAATGGCTGAATTTTTTAGTATTTTATACAAGTGGAGGGGGGCCTAGAGAGACAGAAACCAAACTGGCTTTCTCCATGTCAATTAATATTGTACAGTCTATAATGGCTGAATTTTTTGGTATTTTATACAAGTGGAGGGGGGCCTAGAGAGACAGAGTGACCCCAAACTGTCTTTCTCCATGTCAATTAATATTGTACAGTCTATAATGGCTGAATTTTTTAGTATTTTATACAAGTGGAGGGGGGCCTAGAGAGACAGAAACCAAACTGGCTTTCTCCATGTCAATTAATATTGTACAGTCTATAATGGCTGAATTTTTTGGTATTTTATACAAGTGGAGGGGGGCCTTGAGAGACAGAAACCAAACTGGCTTTTTCCATTTCTTTACATATTTAACTATAAGTGTAGGGTGTAATATACATTCAAAGACGATGGCTGCATTGCCAATATGCATAGATGGAGAGGAAGACAATCTGTTTTGTGTGTAGAATAGGCCTACCAACGAAGAATTAAACTGTTTTTTTGGATGATTTATTACCTCAACAATTAGATTACTTGTCTCTAAAACAGTTGGAGCACTAAATTGGGTTAATTTAGGCCCAAAAACATGGATTTTCCCAAAAAATAGCAAAACAAAACCAAACAAAACCAAAACCAAAACCAAAACACGCAATGGCGGTTTTGCAAAACCAAAACCAAAACCAAAACACGACGGTAATCCAGATCCAAAACCGAATCCAAAACCAAAACACGGGGGTCAGTGACCATCTCTAATCAAAATTGACCCTAGTCTCTCTGTCTGTCTGTCTGTGTCTGTGTGTATGTTAGGTAATTTAGACTGTAAGCTCCAATGGGGCAGGGACTGATGTGAATGAGTTCTCTGTACAGCGCTGCGGAATCAGTGGCGCTATATAAATAAATGGTGAGGATGATGATGATGATGATCATGTTCCGTCATCAGCTTGGTAACACATTAGTTACATTACCCCAGTGTCTCTCCTTAGCTCAGTGGTTAGCACTTCTGCCTCACAGGACTGGGATCATGAGTTTGATTTCCAACCATGGCTTTTTCTGTGTTGAGCTTGTATGTTCGCCTCGTGCTTGCTTGGGTTTCCTCCGGGTGCTCCGGTTTCCTCCCACACTCCAAAAACATACTAGTAGGTTTATTGGCTGCTAACAATTTGACCCTAGTTAGTCTCTGTCTGAGTGTGTGAATGTTAGTGAATTTAGACTGTAAGCTCCAATGGGGCAGGGACTGATGTGAGTGAGTTCTCTGTACAGTGCTGCGGAATTAGTAACGCTATATAAATAACTGTTGATGATTATAATCTATATGACAATATATCTCGGTTCCATTCTGAATAATGATACTTGTGTATCTTAAAGACATTATTACTTAGTGCCTTGTGATGTTTGGTGTCTAGACTTTTTTGTATAAGGGAAATTATATTTTTGTACACATGGGTGGTAATTTCAGGCACTCAACACATATTCTTAAAACCTGGTAAGCTCACCTTAAGGCTGATAGTCAAAAACAATAATATAAACCAATGTACATGTAGGCACATATTATCTAACAAGAGTTCCCCTCACGTCCATTTGCAATGTTGCCTGTAGCGTTCAACAGCTTTAAACTTTGGTTCAGTATAATGTAGTGTATTAAGTGCATAATAAACTAGCCTTTAAGAACACATTTTGAACGCTTTGTTAAAAGTGAGGACAAAGTTTTGTCTATGCTTTTGACAAGCGCTGTTTTTTCAAGACCTGTGAGAAGAGTCATAAATAAGTTGGTATGTTGTTTCTGACTAAAATTAAGGAAGCCACCATTCTTCGGAAATGTTTTCTTTAAAGGTAATTAATTACAGAAGCAAATATTCTACTGTTTTGCTTCATAATTTCAGCTGACGCCCATGGTTAATACTTCAATCTATATACTGTAAACAAAGAAGTTTATTTGTTTGTTGGCGAATATCTTCCACGGCTCTCTAGGTAAAGCTGCCAAATTTTACATAGTTATTTAGTATGTAAAAAGTAACCTAATAGATCACATAGCGACAATGCGACAGAGCAACAAATATTGAAAACATCATATTTGTAAACAATTGTTTTACTGCTGGAAGGAAACCTTGCCACACCACAACATATCGACAATGAGACAAAGCAACAAATCTTATTTTCTAAATAGCATTTTTGGTCTATTTATTAAATAATTTGCTAATGTATAAAAACTGCTACACATTACAAATCGGACCCGCAAAACAACGGGCGACCCTGCTAGTAATTTATAAAACTATGCAGAGAAATTGGGTCTTCTGTGCAGTAAAGCTTGTGTCCACATTGTTAAGGCAAAAACAAAATATTATTTTCCATTTATCTAAAGGTTAAATACATTGAATGCAAAAGATACTATTTGGGAGGTTCATACATTTATGCATGCACCCCAAAATGACGCGATTTGTGATGATGCCGTTTTGTGCCCCACAAAACGGCACTTCCATCGCGGGGGGCCAAAATGAGGCGATTGGCCCCCTCCCCATCCCCTCCCACCCTCCAGGCATGCCCCTCTCCGGGACAAAGCAAGGAGAAAGTAGGTAAGTATGCATTATGTCCTTTGGACCCTGTGATCCCTTCTGCTGTTGCTGTGACACGTTCATCCTTGTGTTACTGTTTACAAAAGTTATAGCCAAGTTATGTTGCTCTGAGTCTAACAGTGTCACTTTTCCCCAGTGTTTCACTCTGCCCCCGAACACCAAAGCAAGTGTACTCCCAGACCAGTGCTCCGACACACACGGTTTTCTGAGCACTTATAAAAATAGAACTTTAAATGAACCTCCTTATAAATAACATATATGCATCCGTTTCATATAAAAAAAAGATTCAAATCTGTCTTGCGAAGTTTTTCTTAAAATTACAATAACAAATGTATTATTAGCATTGATTGATGTAGTGCAAGTTGTACAAGTGTAAAAACAGGTTCTGTGTTTATTCCAGAGTGGAGTTGTTGTTAGACATTAATAAATCCTATCCAATTTCTTCATTATCCTCTAGCATCTGAATCCATGCAAGTATCACAAGGGACAAGACATAGAGCTCAAGGCTAGGAGTTATAATAATTCTGAGAATCTGATAAAAAAAAACACGTTGCTTTTATCAGTGAACGTAGCACTGGATATTGTATGAGATGCTGCAATAAATTCAGCACAGGTGCAACGTAAGCTTTGAAGGAAATAAACATGATATACGGCTTGTACACATGAGAATGGCACTGCGTAGGTTTATTCCCAAACAGAACCTCAGTAAAATTAGGTTCCTTACTTCGCAGCTTTCATGTTTAAATTTTAATTAGGCCTGTTTATCAAATTTTTCACAAAATGAAAATGGCGTTAAATCTTCAGTGCTTAAGATGTCCCAGTAGAACATAAAAAATAATGCGAATTTGTGACCCCCGTTGTTTCTTGTGATATTCTTTCCCAATCTGTTATAGATATGATGACATTACACGCTCTAGCTTTCCATTAATATTACTTATTTCTCTTTGCTATCATCTATTACCTAATTCATTTTATGGGAGGGTTAATTAATCTTTCTCCCTATGCTTCACACAGGCTGTTTTTCTACTTACTCCGGTATTGATTTCGTATGTTTCAAAGCCATTTTTTAGAATCATACATTATCAGATGCTTCATAGAAACACAATCTGCGTGACGGGGGCAAGGCTAGATGTGGAGAAATGGTGTTAACCCTGCCATCTTAGAGAGACCTGAGCGATGGTTTGTGAGTATTAAATAAAAGTGAACCTGTCAGATACACACAGTAGAGGCAGCCATATTGTGGCCTGCACCCATATTCAGGAGAAAGCAGCCCATCAATTCACTAGGAATTATTGACATTACTAGAGCTCTTTTTATGCCCATTTAAGTCTATTTTTTTCCCGTCTCCAAAATCTGTAACTAACGCCCCTATTTTTCCCAGGATATGCGGATTTACCTTGCTTGGCACCAAAAAAGAAACATGGCCTTAGCAAGCTACAGGTGACAAGTATGTGCCAATTCTTCATTTCAAAGTTATGGGAGCATAGGTACTCTCTACCCCAGTGATGTCACTAGCTCCTAGTGATTTTTTATTTCTCTTTCTCTCTCTCTCTTTCTCTCTCTTCCTCTCTCTCTCTCTCACACACTCTCTCTCTCTCTCTTCCCCTCTCTCTCTCACACCCCCTCTCTCTCTCTTCCTCTCTCTCTCACACTCTCCCTCTCTCTTCCTCTCTCTCTCTCACCTCTCTTTCTCTCTCTCCTCTCTTCCTCTCTCGCTTTCTCTCACACTCTCGCTCTCTCTTCCTCTCTCTCACACTCTTGCTCTCTCTCGCCTCTCTTCCTCTCTCTCACACTCTCGCTCTCTTCCTCTCTCTCACCTCTCTTTCTCTCTCTCTCTTGCTTTCTTTTTCTTTATCTCTCTCACACTTTCTTGCCTTCAATTTCGATTTCTGTCACTTTCTCTTTCCCCATCTCTCACTTTCCTCTTTCTTTAGCTCTCACTTTCTTTCACTTCCTCTTTTTAATATCTCACATTCTCTTTCCCTTTCGCTTGCTTTCTCTATCTCTCTCTTGCTTTCTCTTTCACTATCTCTGCCGTTCTCTTTGCCTGTGTCATGAACCGGACCACTTACCTTGATCTCCGGGGTTCAGCGCACTCTCTGATTTTTTTACCCTGTGCTACTTTCTTGATGGTGGGCGCCGTCTTGGATTGTTCTGGGAGTGCACAGTAGTGCACATGCCCGTGCTTATTATCAAATAGGGCTGGATCTGTTTGTTCCTTGCCCTCTACACCCGCCATAGAATCAGATATATATGGCCCTTCTGACAGTCAGAAGGTGCCAGAAGAGAAGTCTAGTTTATGACTATTGCTCCTGGCTGCAGTTTGTAATCTGTTTATACTTACTCTCTCTGTCTTTTGTGTCCTGGTAATTCCATCCATGCCATTGTGTCTTGGTAATTCCATCTATGCCAGTGTGTCCTGGTAATTCCATCTATGCCATTGTGTCCTGACAATTCCATCTATGCCATTGTGTCCTGGTAATTCCATCCTCACCAGTGTGCCCTGGTAATTCCATCCACGCCAGTGTGCCTTGGTAATTCAATTCATTGCTACTATCACTCGCCGGGTGTTTGGGCAGCGCACCCGACACCCGGCAAACTTACCTCTCCTCGGCGCTCCGCTTCCCGCTGGGCAGCGCCATCTTGGATCTGGATCTGCGCATGCGCAGACCCGGCGGCTGCATTGATTCTTCTGCCTCCTGCTCATTGGCCCTTCTCCCTGGTGGCAAAGTTTAAAAGGCACCTCCTCCTTATCTTCAGTGCCTGTTCTTTGAGTCACCTCCTGGTGATAGAAGTGGCTTCCTGTTGTCTTACAGCATTTTCCTTCTATTCTGGACTGCAGAGCTGACGCTTACTCTGCTGTACTATTCACCACATAGTGGTCCGCAGAGCTGACGCTCATCCCCGGAAATCAACTCTACGTTTGTCTGCAGAGCTGACGCTCACTCATCTGAACGCTACACCACATAGGTCTGCAGAGCTGACGCTCACCCTCCTGTATCCACTTCATCTGCCACACAGTAGCCTGCAGAGCTAACGCTCATCCCCGGAAATCTACTCTACGTTTGTCTGCAGAGCTGACGCTCACTCTCCTGAACTCTCCACCACATAGTGGTCTGCAGAGCTGACGCTCACCCTCCTGTATCCACTTCATCTGCCACACAGTGGCCTGCAGAGCTAACGCTCATCCCTGGAAATCTACTCTACGTTTGTCTGCAGAGCTGACGCTCATTCTCCTGAACTCTACACCACATAGTGGTCTGCAGAGCTGGCGCTCACCCTCCTGTATTCTGCCTTATCTGCCACATTGTGGCCTGCAGAGTTGGCACCGATCTCCGGCATCTACCTACGGTACTATTTCCTGTAGCCTTCCCAGGGACTTCCGTACAGTGCTCTAGTAGGGACCGCGACCTGCGAAGTAGACGCAGCTAAGCCCATACCGCTTTGCGGCGGTTCCTGGTGAACACCGTCTCCTCGTTAGACTCTGCGCCCTGCTGGAGTAGTGCCAAACTGTTCGAACCTCTTGGTTTCGCTGCATCTACCGAGTCTCCTCGTAAGAACCGTGACAGCTACTGTCTCTTGGGTATTCCACCTTCACCAGTGAGTTCCAGACCATCTGCAATTTTCATCATCATCATCAACATCATCATCTTTCCTACTTCTCATCATCCACACCTGATTCCTAACACCTGCCAGTCACAAAAATTAACCTATTCCGAGGGAAGCAACCTGAGGGGGGGGGGAGCAGCTAAAGCCTTATTTCTTGCGGGGGTTGCTGGTGAACACCTACCCTCAGATAGACTCCATGCTTCAGTTATACGTAGTGACAAATTGAAGTTAAAATGTATGCGAATTCAGTAAATTTTGAACGCCATTTGATAGTAGATTTTCAGGTTTCTACCAATGCTGGTGTTTTAGGACAAGCCAGTTTGTTAAGATTACACTGAAAAGGTTCAACCGTTTTGCAACCTATTCTATTGTTAAACTATTGTTTTTGAAAAACAACATTCTATTGAGAGAGAGTTGAAATTAGAAGTCGAGTTTCAGAGATGACCACCTATAGGAATACTGTATACTTACGCAGTTACGTTGTGTCTGTAACCAGATAATATGTAGGCTGTGAGCCCCTTTTGTGTATGAAGCACTATCAAGCACAGAAATCCACATTGTTCTTCTTCTGCAAAAAATATACTCCCCACAAGTGCTTCCCAAATTGAAAGAAGTCAGCTAGGAAGCGTGTCTAGTGACCCAGTGAGTAGTGAGCAGTAGGAGTACAGATATGTTTTTAGTAATCCCTACTTCCGTAACATGCAGGATCCCTGCAGTTCATACCTCAGCGTGTAGTCCATTCAGCGCCTGCAACAACAGGGATTTTCGATCACGTGAGCTGATTTTATCTGATTAATCCTTTAATGGATAGTCCATGTTCTGCTAGTACACAAAATAAATTACATGTAGGCTCACGGTAATTGCAGATGCCCATATCCGTTATCACATAAATGGAAGAATAAATGACAGAGGAGCTGCCTTGTGAGCCCCCCTGAAACACCATGTGCTATTTGTTTATTTGCATATTTATGTAGGATTTATTTGCAAACCTCCTATTGTGATGGTCCTATTTGCAAATTACTTTTTATAATTGTTCTGTTCTAGGGGTGGCAGATGGAATGTGTCTAACCAGATGCACTGCAATGTGTGCTATTTTCAATACGGGTGGGGTCCGGTATCCCAGCGCTCGAGGATACCAACAAGCACTATTCCTGCAAAAAAAAAAAATGATTTATCAAGAAACGACATGAAGACATTATACACTTACCTTCACAGCGACGGCATGGATTTCCGAAAACTCTGGTATGCGACCCTCTGTGATTCCGAAGAGGCAGCATCCCAGCGCTGGATTGTGGTGTCAGGTAAGTATTATTAATTTGACCCTGACCCTAAGCCTAACCCTAACCTTAACCCTATGATTAACGTACCTCTTTAAATGTGTTCGGTGACGTCACAATCCAATACTGCGTTAACCACTCATATGTTCTGCTACTTACATCAGTTACTTGATCAGGTTAGTAATGAATAAAACAGACTTTATGTACCGTGTAAATATGAGGACATCATCACTTGTAACTTTCAGACATCTGAGTCAAATCAGTGACAGGGATGAGATTTTTGGGATGAATGAGGTGCGATGAGTAATTGGTGACCTTGAGAAGTGACCCTGATGATGCTTCCAATCATAGATTTTAAAGGGAAAAAAAACACAGGTGGCCCAATGACCCAGCCCAAGTTAGCCCACTACAGGACCGAGCCGGGGGTGGGGGCAGGTGCCCCCCACACCCCTCCCGGCCCAGCCTGCCCCTGCAAGGAGGGCACTCTATTGGTTTCACCTGATCATGTTACACTCATCATTTAGATTTTAAAAAGTAATTTGCAGGTCAATACGTGGAACTGCCACTAATGAATATAGGGTCTGATTCATTAGTGATCTTATCTTGTGCAAAAGTTAAGATGCTTATTTTAAGAAGAAACAGGGAGATAAGAGTGAAGCTAAGATGGATTTTCTTCTTAACTTAAGAAATTATTCACTTAAGCTGGGTACACACTACACTGTTTTCATCCAATAATCGGCTCAAACAGCCGACATACGACCGCTCGTTCAAAAGTCGGGTCAGTGTGTACAGTGACACGATGGTCGAAAGTCTGCCCAAATGGACGATTGTCGCCTCATTTGGTTGGTCGTACCGTTTAATATTTTCGTTCCAATCTCGTTTCCGTTGTGTAGTGTGTATAAACTTCCGACCGATCCACAACAGTGCGTTCGAAATTACAGTCATTGTTCACGACAACATGGCTGTAAAAAGTCGCTAATGGGACGTCCACTCTTCCCTTTCTCGTCCTAAACAATGCTAGTGTGTATGCAGTCCATGGAGCGAGTGATCGGACCATCGATCGCATGTAAAATTGCTCGGCATAAAAAGTTGGTCGAAATTTCTGTAGTGTGTACCCAGCTTTACACAGTGGATTTTGCTTCTTATCTCCCTTTTATGGGCATGCACAGAGTGGATTTGCTTAAGATAAGCGAAAAACGGCAGATAAGAACACTAATGATTCAGGCCCATATTATTTATCTACCAATGGAGAGTGCTGCTCTAATACAGTATATTGCATAGGGAGAGAGAGAGTGCAGTGTGCAAATATCAGCAGTAAGCTGCACAATCTACTTGCGTTTGAATTACAACATGTGCAGAACACATGGGAGCCTGTGAGTTATATTGATTCAATAGGAATTGGGGGCCAATATATCACAGCATGTGTGGCCAGGTTTGCAGTTACTTGCACCAACAAAGCAGTATTAAACTTCCAGGTGTTCCTCTGTGACTATGTTTTATAAAATGATATGGAGTTTCAAATTCTTTGCAATGCATTTTTTAATAGTCCGCCATCTGCCATCATAACTTAATATGGCTCCATTATTCCCCATGATATAATTATTCTCTCTTACATAACTCTCAGTGATTAGGCCAATATTTACGTAGGCGTTGCACATGGCATCGCTTGCTTCATACCCAAAGTTCTTTGCACAACACAAGAAAATACAATGGCTGTGCAAATGCACAAGTTGTATATGTTTGTTATGTCTTTGTTCTAAGCACTTGGCATTACCTTGAAAATAATAGGAATCTGATTAACATTCTTTGGTTTACAAGTCAGGTTCTTATTCAGTTTTATTAACAATGTATCTATGCATATATTTTTTTTCCATATATTATGGGGGCTTGGAAACAAACACGGGATACAAAGGGCTATTAAGACCTGCTGATTTTTGAGTATAGCCATTATAAATTTCCCAGAACATAGATTGTGGATTGTAATCATCTGTGGAGTGTGAATTATGAGTCAAGTAGTATAAACTGAACCCCACAAAAGACAAATGAGCAGTGTGTGCTGGTGATTTCTTTTATTTGCAATTACAAAAGCATTGCGGCTGTTGTATAATAACCAAATACTGTACTGTGCAAGCATTCATAAAGGAGTTGTCCCTCCATTCAGATGACATTCATTTATTTATTGTGTACAGCGTCGTTCATCTTATAATAAACATATTACTCTCTTTTTTTCTAGTCTTCTTCTGTGCTTTCTGTATTTATATCACCAGGAAGAGCTGTTTATTTTTGCTACTCTGACATACAAGCTGCTCTCTTGATACAACCCAGAAAGCACGGCAGAGCTATGTTGTATCTCAGGAACACAAAAATGAACAGCTCTGTTGAGTAGAGTCAATAAGTAATCTGAAGGTGGACAGGTGATTTAACCTTTTTCAGCCAAGACCCAAGACATTTTTTTGAATCTGCTTTCAACCCATTTCAATAATTAATTTTCTTTTAATCACTTTACTATTGTTGTAATATGAAGTATACTTTTGTTAAAAAAATATGGTGACTAGAGATTTGAGGCTTGTACAAACTAATATTTTTAACATGGTTAGTAATGTATATGTTAAGTGGTAAAAAAACATAGGTTTATAAAGCGTGATCACGGTGACCCACCATAAAAGGCATGGTGACTTATGGTTTGGGTCCAGACCCACAGACGGGGCTGGCGCAAGCCCTGGTTGTGCCCTAGGAGGCACACCACCCACCTATTGGAAGCACCTCCTCACATTGCGCCCCACCTCTGTTGCTTACCTTAGGAGGCCAATGGTGCAGTTAGCAGTGATATGGCATAACACTGCCAGCATAGCACTTACATGACTAACATTAAAACACTGGATGAGTAACCTTATGTCTGTTTGAAAAGTGGAGATGTTGCCTATAGCAGCCAATCAGATTATAGTTATCATTTATTTAGTACTTTCTACAAAATGACAGCTAGAATCTGATTGGTTGCTATAGGCAACATCTCCACTTTTCAAACCCGCCTGAAAAACTCGCAGCTTGATCCATTTACCCCAAAGAGTGCTTTATTGTATAGGGTACGATAAATCAGCGCGTTCCTTATGAGGCATAAAATATGAAGCTAGTTGCTCACGTATTCACTACAGGTGAGCTAGAGCTAGAGTTTGCATGGTCAGGAGTATGGCCATACATTAGCCTGGTTTTCGGTAATTTACAGATTAATCATGGGTTTCACGGTCAAAATTATTTCCTGGCTTCTCCATCTGTGATTATTCACAATATCCCAAATATATTGCATATGTGCTTTATTAAAGACCCAACTATGCACCAGCTTACTAAGAATAGCAAACACTACCCCAGTAACTGCCAGCGGTTAGTTTCTGTCTTTTGGGGTAAAAATTCATGAAAATGGTGAATTTCCTTTGTCACTGACTTTTGCATCAATTAAATAATGGGCTTTCGAGGCTTATTTGCTAAGCTAACATTGTATTTATATTTAACTTTAGGGTGAGCAGGTGAAAATTCTCCTCCTGTTCTCCAGCAACTCATACCTCTGAATTAGAGAGGAGGAATACCCCCAACTGAATCAAGATAGCTTTCATGTCTGGTATGGAAACTTGGAAGCAGCATTGGTCAAAGAAAATTATTATTATTATTATCGTAAATTTGTAAGGTGCCACAGTGCTTTGCAGTGCCGTACAATAGGGAAAAATGTACATACATAAAACAGGGACATACAAGGCAGAGAAAATAAATGCAGACATGAAAACAAAGGGTATGGAGGACCCTGCTCATTACAGAGCTTACATTCTAAAGGGGAGAGGGCACAGCTGAAACAAGAGGAGCAATTGTGGGCCATAGTGGAGATTGGAATAGCTGTGAGGGTGCATTACTGTGAATAGTCTTATCGAGGATAAGGTCACCTCTAAAAAAGAGATGTGTTTTCAAAGAGCGTCTAAATATTTGAATGCTGTGGGTAAGTCTGAATTCCAAAAGTGGGGAGAAGCACGGGAGAAGTCTAATAGGCGGGAGTGAAAGGTGGTTACCAGAGACGATACAAGGCACAGGTCAGAGGTCTAAGAGGGCAGGAGGGAGAGTATTTTGATATGAGATTGGCGTTGTATGCAGGGGTAGTGTTGTTGAGGGCTTTGTAGGTGAGGGTGAGTAATTTGAAATTGATTCTGGAGGACAAAGGGAGCCAGTGTCATGATTTGCAAAGTGGTGCAGCAGATGGGGAGCAGTGAGAGAGGAAGATCAGCCTTGCAGCAGCACTTAGGATGTAGAGGAGTGAACATGAGCCAAAAATGTGACTCTCAAATCCAATCCCGGCATACTTGTTTATATTGTTTTACCATAGTTGGTCTGATTCTAATTTCATATTCTCTGGTTTTTGTGCAAGTTAAAGCTAATTCTGAAACTAATTTGGTAAAGTCAAACAAATTTGAGCTTCGTAAGTATCGTTGTCGACGTTCCATTTTTAATAAAGAAAGTTAACAATTTTCATAATTGTACTTCCCCTTCAAAGGCGTAACAGATTGCTGAAAAATAACAAAATAAAACTATTGCCATAAGCCACTACATTAACAAGGACTATTTTAATAAAGGGATTGACTAAGAGTATATTTATTCCACCTATAGATGACTGTGCATTTAAAACAAATCACTGCATGGGGAGAATGCCTTTTTTCTATGTAATAAGCCTTTGCACGCAGAGGGATCATAATTACGTTGCATCTGCTTCCCATGTATCATTGAAAAGATAATATTTGTCACATTTAGTGCACTCAGAAAAAATAGATTACAAATGTATTTTTAATAAGGCTTGGAAGAAGCCAATAGTAATTAGACATTGTCCTACCGAACTTTCTCTTACATAGTCATTTTCATAACTTATTGATGCATACAATTAGCAAAGTTTTTACAGTAGACATTATTAGGATGGCGTTGCCAAACGAGTGATCAATTAACATCCCTAATCCCATTATGTTAACGTTTAATTGATATCTAATTAACTTGCATTGGGATTTCAATACATGGTAATTTAAAAATGTACACTTCCTTTCAAGGTTAATGTACTAATTGGAATCAAATTGAGCATCGCTTGCTATAGTAGTTTCAAAGTAATTATGTGACTATTAGATTTATCCCTCAAATGCTCAGTAAGTTATCATTCAACAATTAATTTATACAATTAAAAGGAGCAATTTTGTTGCCAACCCAAAAAAGCTCAATTTTAAAGCGATTATCAAACTTTTACAAGGGGCTCCGGGATACTCCACGGATGCTGCAAATCAAATGTATAGTCAATTTAATTACTGAGGAAATAACATTTTAGTGGGACTCATCGATAATCCTCCATTAAATGATGTCATATATTAAGTGGTAAATTGATTGTTCTAATAAATATTTTAAAATTACAATTGCAATGGCTGCAATATTTTAGTGAAACAAATCATCCAAGCAATAAACACTACCCATTAAAACATAATTGCAAATAAAATGGAAATAATTAAGAAAGTCACATGGTACTGTAAGTCTAGCATGATCTGTATTAGGTTCTGGATTTAAAATCCTGATTATTTTTATTTTAAGAGATAAGATCTTATTAGAAATTAAAAAATTTATTGGGGTCATAACATTCACAAGAAAAACAAATCTGCTTTAATGATTTCAATCAATTAGAATTTGTTATTATTTTATAATATAATTAATATACACTTGTTTGGATATGTAAAATGTATTTATATGTTCAGATCTGTTTTTATATTTGATGTGCTGTAGCAAATAATAAAATACATTGGAATATTATTTTCATATTACTACAAATGTATTATGTAATATTTAACGATTAATAGTATTTTGTACAAATAAGTGCACGTTTTATGGAACTAGGGCAACACAAAAAAATGGCTTCCTCCACGGTGTGAAGGCCAGGAGTATGCTGTAAATGTAAGAAATTATTAAATAATAAAATATGATAAACTTAAACAAAATAAACATAATGGGCCTGATTCATTAAGGAACATAAATTAAGAAGTTTCTTATCTAAGTCTCCTGGACAAAACCATGTTACAATGCAAGGGGTGCAAATTAGTATTCTGTTTTGTACATAAGTTAAATACTGACTGTTTTTTCATGTAGCACACAAATATCAACTTTAAATGTCAGTGTACAAATAAGCTATCAAGTATTTGTTTGCTACATGAAAAAACAGTCAGTATTTAACTTATGTGCAAAACAGAAAACTAATTTTCACCCCTTGTATTGTAACATGGTTTTGTCCAGGAGACTTAAATAAGAAACTTCTTAATTTAAGTTCCTTAATGAATCAGGCCCCATATTATTTATTGTATGTTTAGGTGTCTCCTATCCATACAAATACCTATGTTGTGGAAGTTGCAGAAGAATAGTGATTATCACACATTCATACAAAAATGCATAAATGTCACACAGAATATATATGGTCTCAAACTTATGATTGTGACATGGACGCAGAAGCAATAAAAAGCTTCTAAAGTGTATACTTTGGGCCTGATTCATTAAGGAAAGCAAAAAAAAGGAGTAACTTTGGACCTTGGCAAAACCATGTTACATTGCAGGGGAAGGTAAATTTAAAATGTGAGGATACGTTTATAATTGGGTTAGTGCATGTCCTAGATCAACTTTTAATGTCAGTGTAAACATAAAGCTATCAAATATTTGCATCCTACTTGGAAAAAAACAGCCAGTATTTTCCTTATGTGCAAAATAATAAACTAATTTGCACCCCTTGCATTGCAACATGGTTTTGACAAGGTTCAAAGTTACTCATTTACTTGCTTTACTTTCCTTAATGAATGAGGCCCTTTGTGTTCTGTATTTCTTATTACTGCCTATGAAAGTCAATTAAAGGAATAATGTATTTTCTCAAATATGCTACCAAACGAAAGACCTATCTGGCCTAAAAACAATATAACATTGGCCAGACTAATAAAAATAGAAAGTAACCCCAACTTGTGGCTTCTTTTGGAAGCTTATTCAAAGTGGCAATATAATTCTGATACAAATGTTTTTTCTATGTCAGAACTTTTGTTCAGAAGAGTGGATAAGAATATTTAAATCTCCAGATGAACTACATTCATTCATTTAAAATTAATAAAATCAATCCATCTATCAAAATCACGCAACAAATCTTCAGAAAAACATGGTCAGGTAAGGTAGATATGGAAAGGTATTGTGTAAAGTGCACAGAACACTATATAAAATGCTAGATACACATGATAGAAGTGGAAAATATGGCAACATTCAAAGCTACTACAAAAATAATGAACTCAGATGCCCAATATGAACCATAGAAGCTCTCGAATTACACTGCCTGGTAGCAAAGCTTACAGCAGTCCATTAAGTAAAAATATTAGTACATTATAGACACTGCAATATTGACAGTTATATCAGGCAATAGACCTCTAAACAAGCGTAATATCGAATAATAAGTGACAAGAAAGGGACATTACCTACCTGTGTTTGTGGTCATCATCCAACAGCACAGAAGGCCCCAGCTGCTCAGCTCGTGTGCTGAATGCCTGCAGTACTAGCCCACGTTAGCCACCTACATGTGTGGCTTAATAGGACACAAGCTGTCTCTTATAGCTAGGGCTGAGTGTCAGTATTATACTATCTGAGGCCAGCATTAATACTTTTTGAGCGTATCCCTTCTTATTGCAATATCCAAAACTGACAAATGGGACACTGTATTTTAAGTTTCTTGGAGGGTAAACTTATCAAGCTGCGGGTTTGAAAAGTGGAGATGTTGCCTATAGCAACCAATCAGATTCGAGCTGTCATTTTGCTGACTGTGCTAAATAAATGATAGCTAGACTCTGATTGGTTGCTATAGGCAACATCTCCACTTTTCAATCCCGCCGGGAAACTCGCAGCTTGATAAAGGTACCCCTGGGTATATGGTGCGTTTTGGTGCTTGCAGTAAACGGGGTTACACCCCAGGAGTAAATGTTACATTTCCTAATGCATCGCCTTGATAAAACGTAAAGGGACCAACATAACTCTATATTTAGTATGACCCATCTGTATTTCTAATGAATATATGGATCGTGAGGTGATGACACAAGTAGGGACAGATTATGCAGTGTCCTTTGTCCACTGACTTTTGTGTATATAATACCTGAGTAAATAGTGCATTCTAAATCATGTCACCCTGTTGTAGAGATGCTCACTGACCCCCATGTTTTGGTTTTGGTTTTGGATCTGGATGAGTTTTGTGTTTTGGTTCTGGTTTTGACAAAACCACCCTCGTGTGTTTTGGTTTTGTACTTTTTTAGAAAAATTGCTAAAATCACATAATGTTGCTCCTACATTTTTATTAACCTCAATAACACTAATTTCAAGTAATTTGCAGTCAATTTTGACAACCAAATACTGCAGCGACCTGGCTGGATGGTAAGTGACAGAGCAATGACTCAAACACATGGCAGTTCCTAGCACATCTAGGACACATTGGCGCACAGCAGTGGCAGAAAAGAAAAGTCAGAAGAAAAGTCTGCAGGCCTAGTATTTGTATTTCAGCAATAACAATTAGCAATGGAGCTCTCCTTTCTGTGTGTTACCTATATAACACTATAGAATTGGACTGCAGAATTACATCAACCCTGTAAGCACTATTATTTGTATTTTTCTGCAATGAGATTTAACACTGGAGCTATGGAGCTCTCCTGAATGTCACTGATTACTTTCTTTAACACTGCTACCCCCTCCTCTTTCAATTCTATCTATTTGTCTGCCCAACTGCTCTACACTCTATGATGCTCCTTCTGTGTACCTCTCTGAAATGGAGCTAGATCTCCGTTGAGGGTGGCATTTATAGATTCCAAAACTCGTGAGATCCGACGATGCCACGATGACGTTTTGCCTCGTTTTGGAATCCAAATAGGCGCGAAAGTACCAAGCCGGCTCGGCTCGGTACTCGGATCCCCTAAGTTAGGGTGGGTTCGGTTTCCGGGAAACCGAGCCTGAGCATCTCTACCCTGCTGTGAGTAGTTCCCAGGGATCCAGCTTTTTCTGTGACCTCCTCCCTGGTCCCAGCAGTGTGTGAGTGTCTCACATTTGCATAGAGCTTTCACAGAATTTGTTTCAGGGGTGTAAATTCCAAAAAGAACATTTAGAAAAAATAAATAAATACAAATGACAGAAATATGGCCTGTGTATTCATCAACATCACCATCATCATCATTTATTTATTTATATACCACCACTAATTCCGCAGCGCTGTACAGAGAACTCACTCACATCAGTCCCTGCCCCATTGGAGCTCACAGTCTAAATTCCCTAACATACACACACATGTATTATCGAAATTGTGGAGTTGTGGGCATGTGTCTTTTCCAGCATATCTCTGTGACCTGCACATGGCTATAGAACTCCCGAATGACTTCTAACTTCATTAGACTTTACAGTACAAAGTACATTACATATTTTATTTTAAGGGTTACCGTATATACTGGAGTATAAGCCGAGTTTTTCAGCACATTTTTTGTGCTGAAAAAGCCCCCCCTCGGCTTATACTCGAGTGATGCTCCAGGACTCCGAGCACCGGTTACCGCTCATGCGCGGGTTGCAGCACCAGCACATCCGGCAACAGAGCCAGACACGGAGCGCACATCGCTTACACAGGGGAATACCACCACATCATCGGGATTTACGGCAGCCACACAGTGGTCCCGAGCACATCCATAGCTGCCCTAAACATCGCGTTGACCGATGACACGCTCCACCACGTCACCGCCAACAGAGGACAAAGGTGCGCATAAGGACACTGAAACCAGATCTGGGAGCTGCAGCATCCTCAATTATGGCAGTTAAAGCTCATTAACTACCATACCAAGGTAATTGCACAATATCGCTGTACACATACAGAGGACAACAAGAGGAACATCCATAATCATATTTCCTTCTGACATCCACCAGTGACTGCTTTGTGTATTAAGACATTACAGCTAACTGTCTGCCTACACACAGACTACTGATGATCTGCCCATCGGCATTGACACTATACTGCTCTATCCGCCTATCATTATTGCTATTACTGTGATTGTTTTTGTCGCATGTACTTTGAAATTTACCAGTAGCTGCTGCATTTCCCACCCTAGGCTTATACACTAGTCAATAAGTTTTCCCAGTTTTTTGTGGTAAAATTAGGTGTCTCGGCTTATATTCGGGTCGACTTATACTCGAGTATATACGGTATTTGAGTTTTTTGTCATTTGTGTATTATAATTAATATGAAATAAATGAATCACTATTTGCTTAGATTTAGTGTTCTATTATTTTATATTATTTGGCATATCTGTTGTTCCTTGTTCTTATACAGTGGAATGAACTTGTTTTTTTTTTTTTTATTAAAACTAGATTTTTTTTTAAAGTGCATTGAAAGGTAAATAATGAGCACAAAGAAATGGATTGAAATACTAATTTAGGAGTAATATTTTTTCTCTCAATGTGACATTAGTATCACACTACCTGTCTATTCATTTCCAAAACATTTTCCTTACAGACTATCGGTGGCCGGTTGCTAGGTAACGAGAGATATATCATAGTAAAGCTTTCCAACAAACAGTAGTCATGATTATGTGAATATAAAGGATGCGAAGGAAACAATTTCAGCAAACAAAACAATTTCTGTCCATCTTTATTTTGCATTTGATAGGTGGTGCAAATCTTATATTGTTTTGAATAAAATGTTTCATTGTGTTGTCAAGGTAATTTTCATTTTGCCGTTTGCTTCTGGACAGGCCAATAAAAATAAATGTGAATATTTTATAAATGATGCTTTTATTTAGGGGGGAAAAAAAGACAATTTGTTTTGTGAGTGGGTAGTCTGTAGCCAGACACTGACGGCCTCATGTTGAGTTAGATGCAAGTTAATTTGCGTGGTGTAAAAGAAGAATCTCACTACTGCCAGTGGTTGAACTGGATATTTAGAAGTGGTGGTATCAAAAATATAAGTGAATGGACTGGCATACCACTATATAACAACCCATTTTGACCACTGACTACTGCACATGACCACAATAAACCACTTACTCTTGTGTCTGTATACAGACAAGGCATATACCACTTCTTGCACTTATAGAGTCAAGGGGCGTGCAAGTGTAGACAAATTACAATAAGGGCATGTTCACGTAAATGCGACCTATGCTGGTCTTTTGGGAACACAATCAAATTCAACAGCTTTCCTTGCAGTCATGGAAGCCGAATATATAACGTATATGTAAGTTTATATTCTGAATATTCTCATTTTATTTTACAATTGTTTTTGCTGCATGTTGTATACCATCTTTAATGTTTTTTATATACTGTAAGCATTGCACCTATATTTGCTTATTAAATTTCCATTTAAAAAGTTATGTTCTCATTGCTCTAAACAAATCCGTAGTCTGTTTAGAAGAGATAGATTACTTCTCCGTGTTAACCTTTTAAATACAAGTGTGGACGTGTTAACTCTTTTAGCTATCAGAATGCAGAGTGTGAGCAATTGATTAATTAAGTTAATCAATCTACTGTATACAGTGGTCTACTGTATTAGAGCATCTATGTCCATAATGGTTCCTTCTGGATATATTAAACCCGAAGTCCAAACTGGTGGTTTAATTTGCTTCTGACTAAATTGACCCGGGTGAGTGTCTGTGATTGCTAAATTATACTGTAAGCACCAGTGGGTCAGGGACTAATGCAACAGAGTAAAATTGTCTCTGTTCATATCTGTTTTAATATGGTGTTATATAAATAAAAGCTAAAAATAATAGTACATTACCCACACAGCAATGCCCACATCACATGTCGTTAATAATTGACAAATAAACAGTAATTACTAAACCTGAAACAGGCGTCAGTACAAAGCATTTCAGTCATTATCCCTTAGCACCGTCACAAAAGTATGCCATTGATATTTATGTGTCAGAGTCATTTGCTACATTAAGTAGTTTATAACATAAGATATCCTCTTCTACTACACTTTCTGCCTCCTAATGTGTTTTTGATATAGTTTTATGAGTCACTTTGGTGCTGTCTTCATAGCAGTAGATTCCATTGTGATTATGTTCACAAATCATACGAGACATATTGAAGCGGCACTTAATACGCCCGATTCGCCAGCACAATTTCAGCTGTAAGACTTGTGCATTTTTAAATGGTTTCTCTAATATAATGTTTGTTATATTAGTTTTAGACTTAATAAGCAACTTCTCTTATTTTGCTGCAAGCAACAACAATAGTGTATTAACTGTTTTTTTTTGTTTGTTTGTTTTTTTCATTTGTGTCTTGTTTACGATCACCCGCAGCTTTTGCAGCCTAATCGCAATCTGTAACCGGCTACAATTATTGTTTAATTTGAAAGAAACGTCATTGCAATTTTGCAAGCTTAAGTAAAAAAGTTCTCTCAAGCGTAATAAACATCTAGAATAGATGGAACAGCATTGAAAACATAAATTAAATCAAACAACATACGCGTTCGACACACAATGGGAAAATTTCAGAGAACAAATAGAGTGTTAAATTATAGCATAATATTTGCATTAATTATAATTTGGGGTACAATTTAGCATGACATTGAAAAGAATTAACTAGTTCTGAAAAGAATTACCTAAGACATTAAAGATTAAGAATGGAGAGATTTAGCAATAAATTGAAGCAGTTTTATGTTTAGCATTCAAATTCTCTGATCATTTTGAATACATGGGTTTAAGTATGATGAGTTATTTTTGTAAACTGCGTGAAGTTTGAAAGTTTCCTGATGTGAGTGAAGTTTTAATTTCCTGTGATATTTGCTGAAAATACTTCATTTTCTTCAAGCAGGAAAAATAACCTCTCTATTGAAGCACAAGACGGGTTGACTGACCCAACTTTTTTTTTTTCCCATTAACATCTTTCCGCCATCTGTAATGAATTACCAAGTAAAGGTAATATTATAGCCACGTGCTTTCAGCTAGGGACAGCCGAATTGTTACTCAAAGGCCCAAGGTAGTGGCATTTTGAAACGTGTATACTGATTATCTAAAATCTGCAGAGTCTGGAAGATCCAATTAACTAAGTATCATGTTGGGTAGCTGTATTTTGAGTCCAGTTATACATTGAAGTCATTAAGAAGTACAAAGCATAAAAAAGGAGTAACTTTGCACCTGGGCAAAACCATGTTGCATTGGAGGGGGGGGTACATTTAAAATGTGGTGATAGATTTATAGTTGGGTTCGGGCATGTCCTAGATCCACTTTTTCAGATTAAAAATAAAGCTATGAAGTATTTATGGGCTACATGAAAAACAGCCAGTTTTGTCCTTACGTGCAAAATAATAAACTAATTTGCACCCCTCGCATTGTAACATGGTTTGCCCCGGAGAACATTTACTCCTTTTTTTTGCCTTACTTTGCTCAATGACTCAGGCCCTATAAGTTTGCACATATGTCCAATATACTGTATACCAGCAATTGATATACTGGATGCTTTCGTTTGTGTTTGTGAATACATCCAGGACACAAGTAGCACAGAGCTTTCCCATCACTTCAATAACCCATTAATTTCAATGGGGCTTCCAGTTTGTAGCACACTCAGGGCAGGATTAAGGGAATGGAGCCCCCAAGGCTAAGGGGGCCTCCATTCCCCCGTGATGCCCCCCATGTGGTTGTAGGAGTTTCATACAACCCTACTTCAATTATTTCAACCACAAACACAACACAGAGTAGAATACAATTGCCTACTGACTAGAGGGATTAAAGTCTATTCAAGCAGGATTAAAGCTGTAGCCTAAAGATTACGAACTTTTGAATTGTGGTAATTTATCTCGTTTGCCTCCAAAAAATAGCAAATCAAAATTTTAGTTAAACCAATTTGTTCACATTAAATAAATATAATATTTAAAAGGCTTTGGTGCACTTATAAAATAGCAGTAGACTATTTTGTGTCATCTGCAGAATATTACCCCGGGCTCCTCCGCCACAACCGCAATATTCCAAAGCCATAAAACTTTTTTTTTAGACGCCAATGCACTACCTCAAATGCAGATAAACTAAGACAGAACCTTGTAAAACACAGGATACAACTTACATATATTTTAACTTCTGTAAAATATTTTCAGGTGAGACTATTTTTTTCCCACTTTATTGGTATTTACCCCAGGGGTGGCAATTAGCCAGACAGCATGAAATCTCCACTCACCAAGCACACACACTACCCTTTTCCTTCTTGTTTTGAAGGCTTAGGCTATTAAAGGTGTCCTTAGATCCTCACACAACATCCTACTGCTTTATACTGAAGTGAAATGTCCACCCGCTGTGATACAAAGTGTCTGCTTTGTCTTCCCGATAAGCTTCATGTCTGAGTTTTCTGTTTAGTGCTATCACCGAATGTGCTGATGATCTGACAAGTTTAGAAACAGGAAGAAGCAAAGTCCGCATACAGTTAGCTTTTTTTGTTGTTGTATAGATATAAATATATACTTGAGAGCGTCACCTTGACAAAATGACCCTGTTCTTTGAAACTAGAAAATACCAATTTTAAAAAGAATGTAGTTGAAAGTATAAAGTGTATGAACATCTTCACTTTGTTATATTTATCCACATAGCAAACTTGTTATTGAAATGTTCCAGCTGATTAACGCACGAGGATCCAGAACGAGCCATGAAAATGACCAATATACAATCATTTTTTTAAAAATATTTTTTTTCTCAAAGATTTTGTAGCAAGTAAATAGGGGGTAGGTCGAGAGTGGGGGGTACAAAAAGTAAGAAGATAGGTTGGTGGGGACACGGTAAGGAATTAGTTTTTTTGACAATCTTACAAAAACAGGATATTCTGTAGTGCAGGAGAAATCATGACATTTACTATATCAGAATTTAAATAGTTAAAGACTTGTGCGGTGTGGAGGGACAGAAGATGCCGGAGCCGGTGCCCGTGAAGAGGGCGAAGATGTCCGGCAGCGCTGTGCCCCTGGAGGGGCTGAAGAGGTCCCCGATGGTGCCCAGCAGGAAGAAAGAAGAGAAGAAGAACTTACCCGTCCGTCGATCCAGCGGCGGTGAGTATAACTTCTTTCTTGCAGGTCCTGTGCGCGGGGGAAGGATGAGCCAAACAGGGCTCATCTTTCCCCGCTGGCCAATCAGCGGCCGGATGCGCGAGCCAATCGCGGCTCGCGCCCGGCCATTCAAAAGATTGGCGCCGACGCGAGCCAATCAGCGCTCGCGCCGGCTAATGACGTCACGCCGGCGACTATATAAGTCGCCGGGTGGCGCCATTTTGGCAGAAGTCCGTCGGCGGAGAAGAGAGAGGACGTCTCTTCCAGACGTCCAGCAACTGAGGCAGCAGCAGCGGCGGCAGGGGGCCCTTGTAAGGGCCGTGAGCTACCCTGCCGCCAGAAGACTTCAAGCAAGCCGCCGGAGCGGAGATCGCCGGCGGGGAGCCCTTGTCAGGGCTGAGAGCGCCCCCGCCCCAGCTGCAACAGGAGACCCAGCGCCGAAGCGGAGAAGAGGCGCCGCCGGCTGGAGGG
Source organism: Mixophyes fleayi (assembly GCF_038048845.1). Lineage (NCBI taxonomy): Eukaryota > Metazoa > Chordata > Amphibia > Anura > Limnodynastidae > Mixophyes > Mixophyes fleayi. The sequence goes on along the minus strand of NC_134411.1, from coordinate 83,174,154 downwards.
TCTGGAAGACCCGGAGAAAGAAACAGAAGACGGCGTGGCAAGTTGAGTATCCTGCGCAGAGCAGGTAAGTATACTCAACGATAAAGTCGGGCACTAGGCCCGTGGGCACAGTCGGGCACAAGGCCCGTGGCACGCTAAATTAGGGGCACAAGGCCCAGGGACCTGGGCACTAGGCCCCAACGAGTTAGTGGGCCAGTAGGCCATATATATATGATAAAGGGGACAAGCCCCTGTTAGTTAGTGAGGGGGACTCTTGAGCCCCAGGTATACAAGGGCACAAGGCCCTTAGGTAGTTAGTGGCCTAGAGGCCATAGGAAGGCCAGAGGGCCTGGTTAGAGGCTGGTAGCCTGTAGGCTATTAAGGGCACAAGGCCCTCAGTCAGTTAGGGAGGCCACAGGCCTCAGGCAGGGGCTAGGACCCCTAGGTAGTAGGGCACAAGGCCCTAGTGAGTGGGCTCAGAGCCCTGAGGTAGAGAGGGGGCTGAGGCCCATGAAACAGAGCAGAAGGCTCTGGGTGTAGCTGGGCAGAGACCCATGGTGTGTAGGGCATAAGGCCCTGGTGGTGTGTGGTAGAGGCGTGAGAGCCTTGTGAGAGTAGGCGCGGTCCTGTGTGAGGTGAGCACACGTGGTTAGGAGGTACGGTCGAGCGTAGGCTCCTGTGGTGCTGTAGCAACCTGCTGGTTGGCTAGCAGCGGTGTGTTCGGGTAAGTAGCGGGCAAAGTACTGTAGACTGTATTTATTCTGTCTGTGTGGCGAGTGTAGTTTACATTACAGTATTTTGGTGTGCTATATAACTGTCCAGGGGCAAGACGTCAGGCCCCCATTAAAGGTAGGCTCTTGTTCCTGTGGTTTTCCTGTGCTAACCCGTGCTGTGGGGATAAGTGTAAGTAACAGCATACACATAGTCAGGGGAGAACACACGTAGTTTTCCTGTCCCTTAGGTCCCCGGGGTCACACTGGTACCCAAGGGGGGTGGCTGAGTGAGTTGGTGGCAGTGCAGCACACCTTGAGGCAGTTCCAGGGGCGGCCGTGGTTCTGATCAAGGGTCCTCAAGGCCGGTTCCGTGCAGGTGGACCTGTGGTTCCGGACGTAGGGACACGTGTGAGATACCCGAGTACAGGCAGTCGGGCGGTTCAGTTCGATCGGCTGTTCCGTGCGGCAGTCGGCCCGCGGGTTAGTGTGCTGTTCTACTGAGCCTCAGCCGGGCTTAAAGAACCCGTACTTGGGGCCTGTGTGTGACTCCATAGCAAGAAGGCAGCTTCTTGGTACGACCTGGGTGAGGGGGTTAGGAACCGCCCTCCAGTTTAGGCTGTGAACACCGGCTGGTGTTCCCCGTAGCGTGTAACTGAGCAGTTCCGTTAGTGCACCACACCTGGTTAGTCCTAGTGTTTTGACTAGTTGCGTTGCCGACCATTAGAACGTTGTTAGGGTCGGGTCGCCGTTGTAGTCAGTTCAGTTTTGTGGGTGCCATCTTAGGCTCACGGAGAGCGTAGAGGGAGGCTGTGTGTTCTTGTCATCCGCAGGAGTCGGGAAGGTGCAGGAGAACCGGATCGGAAGTGGGAGTGTCCCGGTGAGTATCACGCTCGATTCCCCCTTTCGGTTAGGCCCTCACCGGCAGGTGTGTGAGGTACTTGATGCGGGATTAGTCCTCGGATTAGTCTTGGCCTTCAGTGCCTGTAGTCCCCCGCGTCTTGGCAAGAACAAAGTGAGGAGGCGGCAAGGAGCTTGGACTGACTGTGCCCTTGTTCTTTGCCGTAGTCTCGGACAGCCCTTACCTGGTAGGCACGGCCGTAATCCCTGTCTCTATCTTAGAGGGACGTGATTGGAGGTGACTGCGGCTGCGGATCTGCTGGGATTAGATCGCAGCTGGGAAATCGGAAGCGGACTGGAGGTGACCATCGTTTACAAGGTGAGTTCTTTTCTGTTGCGTCTGTCCCTGTCTTTCCCCGCAGGGGGCGCTACAGCGGGGGGAAAGAAGGATGGGGTTGGAAGGTCTGGGTGGGAGGAGTCCAGGAGGTTTAGTAAAGGGGGAGGGGGAGGGATACCGGATCACATCGTCTATGTGTGTGTAGTTGAGGATAAATAGGAAGTTATTGGGCTGAAAGGGGGTGAGCCTCATAATGAGAGTTCCAGGCTGTCCAGATGTTGGAGAATTGAACAGAGCGGTCGTGGATAATGCTGGTAATGTATTCGAACTTGTACGCCTGCCAGATCTTATGTGTTAGAGCTTGGATGGTGGGGGGGATTTGCATTTTTCCAGTGTAAGGCAATGAGAGATCGGGCTGCCAGTAGAATGTGAGCTATCAGCTTTTGTGTATGTTTTGGGAAACCAGGAGGAGAGGGAGGAGGTGATATGAAATATTGTGTGGGAGGTGTACCTGTGTGATGCTGGAGATCAAGTGGTGGACCCCTTTCCAGTAACCCTCAATACTGGGAAAGTCCCATCAAATATGGGACAGGGTGCCCTCCATGCCAACAGGCAGTGAAAGTATTGGGGAAGATTGCTCCAAACCCGGATCTCACTAAGTAACAGCAGAAGCAGAGCTTATATGCATTCTCCTTCAGTTGGGTACAAATAGAGCTTTTGGCAAATTCCTTGCGTATGCAGGACCAATGTTCAGGGCTAAGGACCTCACCCATATCTCCCTCCAATCTGAGATCATGGCACTATTTAGGTAATTGGTTTTATGAGAAGCGAGTAGAATGTTGAGATCAGGCCGCAGGAGGAGGATCTACCGGGACAGAGGGCTTCCATCACGGTGGGGATATGCAGGGTTTGACTTCTGATTTTATCTTGTAAATATTGGCAGAAGGCCGATGTGGGTAGGCCATAACGATCCCGGAGTCTATAAAATTTGGGGAAGAAGGTGGTGGGCATGGTGTTGTAGAAGTATTTAATGATACAGGAAGTCCAGCATTTAACGGTGTTTGGATCGAGACCCGGGGGAAAGTCGGGGTTGTTCTATAGCGGAGACATTCGGTGAGGGTCTTTAATTGGGTCAAAAGTGCGGATGCAATATTTGTAGGTCGACAATGAAAATCGGAGGGTCGAGGGATCTACGTCCCATGGGGGTGATCCCTGGGATCCATCCAGAAAAGGGAGTAGGGAGAATACATGTGTAGAAGGTGTCCTTCAATGTCGGCCCAAAGTCGAGTGCAGGCATGAGCATGCTCTAACACCACTTGTATGAGGCCAGGTAGTATTTGAGGAGGCAGAGAAGGCGTAAATCTCCCTCCCATCCTCGAGTATTTGTAGAGGTGTTTTAGGCAAACTCTGGGTCATCTGGAGGCCCAGACAAACCTTGTGCTGCAACTCCGAAGGTCAGGGGACTCTAACTGGGAGGATTTGACAAAGGTAGAGGAGTCTGGGGTTCACATTCATTTTGACCGCCGCCACTTGTCCGATCCATGAGTTATGGTGGGAAGCCCAGGAACTCTTTTCAAGGCACCGATCAGTGGTGGAAAGTTAGCTGAGTACAGTTGATCATAGTGCTTGGAGAGGTTTGTCCCAAGGTATTTTAGCTAATGTGGCTGCCAGCAGAATTGAAAATTGAACTTCAGGGTGATGAGGAGTTGTGGGGGAATGTTAAGGGGAAGTGCTTTCGTTTTGTCCACATTGATTTTAAAATTGGAGAGCAGCCCGCATTTATTAATGGAGTCAAGGATGACCAGGATCGTGACGTGGGGATTAGTGATCGTGAGAAGGGTATAATATACAATTATTATGTAAAATAGCTTATAATAAAGTGAACTTCAATTAGAGATGCTAAGGCTTGGTTCCCCGAGAACCCAAACTTAGCAGATCCGAGTACCCAAATTTAGCAGATCCGAGTACCGAGTCAAACCGGCTCGATATGTTCGCGCTTTTTCGGATTTGAAAACAAGGTAAAACGCCATTGTTACGTCCTTGGATCTCGCGAATTTTGGATTCCTTTTTAAGATCCAACATAACGGTGGGTGGGAGACAGTGCGGGCCCAAGGACAGAGGGTGGTCCTAAGCACAATTCCATTTTGCACCATTTTTCTTTTCTGCCACTGCTGTGTGCCAATGTGTCCTAGATGTGCTAGGAACTGCCGTGTGTTTGTGTCATTGCTCTGTTGCTTACCATCCAGCCATGCTGCAGTATTTGTTTGAAAGTGTATAAAAATAATATTGTGACCTGTGAGGTGGTCAAAATTGACTGCAAATGACTTGAAATTAGTATTATTGAGGTTAATAATAATGTAGGTACAAAAAAGAGCAAAATTATGTGATTTTAGGATTTTTTCTAAAAAATACAAAACCAATACACACGAGGGCAGTTTTGCCAAAACTAAAACCAAAACACGAAGCTAATCCAGATCCAAAACCAAAACCAGTTCACGGGGGTCAGTGAGCATCTCTAACATCAATACATCTAACAGTTTTGTGAGTTTATCAGCAATTAATACATTTGAGAACAAGTTGTAATTCTTTAGAGGGTTTTCTTCCTATGCACAGCAGATTTCCTGTCTTTACACCTACTAAACTTTAATACGCCTCTTTCAGTGTAAATAGTATCAAGAGAGGAGAGATAGATTGCAGAGCATATGTAATATCTCTCTTATTACTGGCATCAAAATACACATATTTTATAATGCTAGTAAAATCATGTAAGCTTGTAGGATTGTTCAGGGTGTTAGGTACCCCTGGACGTCTGCGCTTGTTAGTGGTGATGGATGCTACCTGACGGGGATATCAGAGGTTCCGGTCCTGTGGGTTCTTGTTAGATATGGGTTTTGTGGCGCAGTGCAGGGGGAGGTGTCTGTGTTATGTATTCTCTGTTGTGTGGTTGTATTTCAATTTGCAGTAGAAAACAATATAAAGCACGCCCTAAAATGACAGCCGGCTCCTGATTGGACAAGAACTGCCAGCCAATCAGAAGCTATCTCGCAATTCTACCCATAAAGTCCTCAGTTACAGTAAGTAGTAGATCTCTGGCAATTCTGTATTACTATTGAGGAGAACATGGTAAAATATATTTTAACGCCTGATTTCCATTACAAATATTCAGTTCAGATTTAAAACATCAACGTTGGGTTAATACTGTATTTGCTTCAATATTTCCTTCAGGAGCAATAGAGATGAAAATTGTAATTCCTCCTTTTACTTCAACCTCCCCCATAGTCTATTTCTCTGTATGTATCACTTATTTTTCATGTCAAACCCGTTGCTTATAGGAGTTCGATAACATTGTTTACCGCAAGCATAATCATAATAAGGAAATTGATTTATGTCCAGACACCGGAAAACAACTTGTACTTTGAATGTATATTATTTGTCAAAGTAACTAAATTGTAAATAAAAAAAATAAAAAACTATTATCCTATTGTACACGGCACTGTTACAGAAATGTACAGTTTATAGAAGAAAACATTTACCATTCAACTGGCAGCTACTTGTTCTTGTTGAATGGTTTATGTTAATGTTTTATATGGTATAAAATGATGCGTCTTTATTCTTCCATGAATGCTCAAAAAAATATGTGGGCAAACAGAAGTAGATGAAGTACCTTATTGCTCTTTATGGTTTTTTTTTATTATAGTATTCTATCTTTTTTTATATTTCCTAACGGGATTTCTCTAAAGAAGCTATGAGAAAATATTTATGCACAAGTAAGTTAAGGCACGGATCTGAGATTTTTATCCAAGTTCTAGGAATATAAACAAATCTGATTGGGCAATTGAAATTTTTGAAGGTGGTGTACCCCTTTACTATAGGATTCATACTTGCCTGCTTTCCCGAATTTCAGGACTCCCGTAAGTAGGCATCCTCCTGGAGGTGATGGAGGCGGGGCTTAATGATACAATTTCACGTCACTAAGCCACGCCCCTGCTATGCTGTGAATTTCGGCTTTTACTAGCAGAGGGCGGGGCTACAGTGACGTCCCCTCCCATCCCCTGTCTTGATTGACTTCTCCTCTAGGATCTCTAGGGAGGGAGAAGTTTAAAAAGTAGGCAAGTATGGGATAGATGGTAGAGTTGTTAGCATTTTATCCTCTGAGTGTTTCTGGATTACAGATAGAGTTAGTTGGTGCAGTGGGACCTTAAACAATCGTTCCATCATTTTCCCAGTTAACTTTAATATCACACCATACTGTTAATCCAAATCCACCAAAACTGACATTACATTATTCCTGGGGTGTTCGGTGTACTGTTAAATGTAATTTCACTACCTTTCCCAAATATCCTCAAGCCATCGTATCTTCATTTTATAGCATAACTTTGACAACGGTCAGTCGTTTGTTTTCCAATGCCGGGAACCATATGTAAGTATTGCTTTTTCACCGATACTATTGTCCGGTATTATTAAATGCTAACATGTTGCACAGCACTGTACCATAATCAAAATGATAAAACTAGCAAATATCGAAGTAATAAACATAAGCTAAAACAGGCTAAATATTAAAACCTGTCCATGTTAAGCTACTATCTAAAGAAAAAATATACTCTTTGATCGGCCTTTTGTTTCATTTTATTTTTAAATTCGTCTATATTTTGCACAGAATCTATTTTTCTATTTTGTCTGCATGGTGTGCATTCCCATTCCCAATTGCAGCTGCCAGACAGATAAGTAACAGTTATCATAGACAAATATGGAACAGTGTTCTCAATGCATAAAACATATTGTTGATACACTAGCAAGATACTGATAAGTATCTTGCTAGTGTATTGAATAAAGTAACTCTCAATCATGATAGTACTTCTGTTTTGCTTTCAAAGAAAGTATATTTCAGTATAATGCCCCTATATATAGTCAGGTTTAATATTGACACCATGGGGGTTAATGTATCAAGCTGAGAGTTTTCCAGCAGGTTTGAAAAGTGGAGATGTTGCCTATAGCAACCAATCAGATTCTAGCTGTCATTTTGTAGAATGTACTAAATAAATGATAGCTAGAATCTGATTGGTTTTTCAAACCCGCAGGAAAACTCTCAGCTTGATACATTTACCCCCATAAGTTCCAACGGTCCTGTTTTTCAAGAGACAATCTTGACTACCTTGTGAGTGAATTTGAGAAGTCTGTTTGGAAAGCGGTCTAATGGGATTGGTGATGTGGTTAATTTGGGGTGTGTCCAATTGTTTCTTAACTTCCCCAATAAGAATGTTGGGAGGTATGTTACATTGTTTCCTGAAATTCTTCTCCTGTTTGACTCCTTTAATAACATGGGGGCTGATTCACTAAGGATCTTAACTTAAGAAACTTCTTATTTAAGTCTCCTGGACAAAACCATGATACAATGCAAGGGGTGAAAATTAGTATTCTGTTTTGCACATAAGTTAAATACTGACTGTTTTTTCATGTAGCACACACATACTTGATAGCTTATTTGTACACTGAAATTTAAAGTTGATATTTGTGTGCTACATGAAAAAACAGTCAGTATTTAACTTATATGCAAAACAGAATACTAATTTGCACCCCTTGCATTGTAACATGGTTGTGTCCAGGAGACTGAAATAAGAAGTTTCTCAAGTTAAGATCCTTAATGAATCAGGCTCATGGTCTAACTAGGAATGTCATTTCTCTTTCTTGTCCCAGGCCCTAAAATTTCTCGTTACATCTCTGTGCAGCAATAATGGTTTACATAATGAACATAAAATAAGGTCCATATAAAATAGATACTGAATATGGATTTGATTTTAAATCTATGATGAAGGTTTTTTTGTTCTTTACACTTTAATTATTGTTATGATTTATTACGATGACTTTAAAAATGATCTTTTATAAAACATCTACGGAGATCTCAGAAGTGTATACATATATGTCAGGAATGTCCCCTGTTGCATATTTTATTTTTTATGGGGTGGTATGAATTCTGATCAAATATTCAGAGGAAGCTTCAATCATACCTGCATATCAAGCCGTCCTGCTCAACATTACACCCCTAAGGCATAATGTAAATGATGAAGGGGACGGGACTTCATTTTGTCATAGTCTTTTCAAATATCAGGTTTTATTAAACAAAACATTTTTCTTAATCACAGGTGCACAGCGATAGGATGAGTGACATCTTGATGTGCTCTCTTTGAAAAGTCTACTCCCATGGCGTTTTTTCAATGCACTTTTAAAAATGAGCTTGCATTTTTCTTGTTCTAAGATCGGCCCTAACTCAATGTCTACGAAAGTGCCGCATTTATATGCATGATTTCAGCTTCCTAATTCAGAAATAAATTTAGAAGAAGAAATAAAACAGACACCTTTTATTCCAGTTGATGGAGGCGAGGTGGTGTGGTGCATTTGATCCTCTCTGTTTAAAAAAAAACTTGCTGTGTGGGTATGTTGAGGAATTCATAGATAAATACATATATATGGGAGACATTAACCTAACTTGGCTAAGCAAGAGACTGGTCCACTACAATACAGGGCGCTCATCACTGCACTGCAGATTTTAAACAAGATAAGGTCATGCTTGACAACTTTAGAATATTGTCCTCCGGTGGGGAGGTAGGCGTGTGGGGCAGGGCTTGGCAAATAGCATAATTTTGGACCCGCCCCCCGCGACGTACAGACGCGAACGCCACTATCCCTGCCCCTCTATGACACCGCGCACCTACTTAAAATTGCAGCTAGTTTTACAGGGAATTGCATGGGACAATGGCAGAGTCTGTGGGGCCAACATATTGCACCAGTGTGCAAAAAGAAAATGTAATTTTGTTGGATGAGATATAGAGAGTGCATTTACCATTTCCTGGTATGAGAGAGGGCACACAGCCTTTTTTTTCTCTGCAAAGAACTTGAATTCTCTGTCACTGTTGGGGTCATCCTATAGTTTTAATGCAACACATTTTGCACTTACTAATTGCACTTCGGCAAGAAAGTAACGTGAGGGGGGTCACTGCAACGAGGCAGTCAGCTACTCTGTGGAAAGGGGTCCCCAAAGTGAGAAGTAGATGGAGTTCTATGGTTCAGTATCTCTATCATCAAGTGAGGGAGAGACCCTGGCCAGTGGGATGTATTTAAGATGTCTCCCTGAGTATTTAATGCCCCTGAATTGCACAGTACTGCAGCGTGTTTCCTAGGAAAGGAAGGGTCTCTGGATATTGGAATGACAATTGCAAGTGGAGCTTGGCCAGTAGCAGCAGTGGGGCTGGAGTAAGAGGGTCCCTGTGTGGGATGGGGTGCTCCATGGCAAGGAGAATCCCTGGATAGTGGGATGTTAGTTAATCTTTGTTGAAGCGTAAGTATGAACCTCTGGAGTATACCCAATGTCTGCTGATACCTGTGAGAGTGAGCCCAGCAGTACTAGAAGTGTGGAACTACTGCACCCAGCCACACTGGGTATGCAGCTGTGTAATTATTAGACTTAAGAAAGAAATGCAGGTGGAGTACCAGAGTAATAAAGCTTAACATCTGCTGAAGATTATACGCTGAAGGCATTTGGAGAAGTTCTTGTAACCGATATGATATGTGCAAGAGAGGAAGGTTTTGAAAAATAACAACTGGGTTTTTTTTGCCATGAGATGGCCTGGAGCCCAACCTTTATTTTACTTTGCTTGACACACCATTCCATATTCTTAATCACCCAAGTATTCAGGGAACCCTCTGGTCATGGGTGCCACACCCAATCCAGAGCAGAAGAGGAAGGCAACAGCAAACGGATACCACATCACAACATGGTTCCCAAGTAACATACCACAAAACACCGGTACCAGAGGGGTTATACATAAATAATGTTTTTCTCCAAAATAGTCCAGTTAAAGTTCCCATAATTAAACAGTAGGACTTTAATTCCAGCTGCTCTTGTCCCAAGTAGAACCAAGGATTTCAGCCACACAGTTGAATATGCTCTACTAGAGAGATAGGCGGTAGAGAGGGATAGGCGTTAGGAGAACACATCAAAGAAAACCACAAGTGATAAAAGGTAAGAAGGTTTTGGATCTATAAAGTTATAAAATTACACACTTACAATTGTGATACATCAAGCAGACTTTGGGTTCCTTGACAGTTCCTTCCCTTCTTTAGGTAACATGTCCTCTGTCCTAGATACCGGATAGCTGGAAAGAATCACAGGTCAGCAATAGATCAAGTGGGATTACACTTTATTATATATATATATATATATATATATTACACATCTATGCACTTACAGTTTTACATATATACAGCACTTTGGGGCTTATGGTAGCCCTGAATCATGTAGAAAACTGGTGATGTGTATCCAGGTAGATGCAAGTGACTAATTTCAAAGTGTAATACTTCTTCCTCAGGCATCAGATGTATATTTATATCCAATACTGGCCCTAGTGATTCTCTTTACTTACAGTTGGGTGTATGTAAAATTTTCTTGTGTAAGATATTCATTGTCATACAGCACAAGTGCACGAAACAATACATACACATATATCCTTATATAGTGTTTTAAGTATTGCATCTCGATATTTGTCCATACAGTGAACAAATACACAACTTCTCCAGGTGGGGCCAATGTTTGTCCCTCGCACAACTCCAGCAAACATCTCCTTTCCAGGCTTTCAGTCCTTTTGAGTTTTTCCAAATCCGTCACTTTTTGGGGTCCATTCTCCTGACACACATCCTTGGAGACCTGACCCTGTTCGAGAACCTCTGTAAATACCAACCCCTAGCTAAGGGAATGATCTCTCAAATCTATGGCATCCTTCTCTTCTCTGCACTGCCCTCTCCGAGATTCCACGAGGTCGAAGGGGAATCTTGGACCCACCCAGACGAGGAGGCCTGGAAGGACATGAGACTGGCGATAGCCAAAAGCTCTATTTCCACTAAAATAAAAGAGACATCATATAAAATCTACTAACGTTAGTACTATACTCCAACGAAACTTAATAAAATGTTTCCCTCCCACTGTCCTAATTGTTGGAGGCGGTGTGGCACAATGCTACATATCTGGTGGACACGTCCAGTTATTGTTCCCTATTGGGACAAAATTCACCGTCTCTTGAAGAGCCTCCTTGAAGCCCCGGTTCCAGAGTACCCATAGATAATTATCTTACGTTATCCCCCACAAGATGTTGATAAATTTCCTACAAAAATGGTTAGCGCACATTTTTGGTGGCCACCAAGTCTCCCTGGCCTTGAATTGGAACTCCCCCCATCCCTCGCACTTAAAAAACAGATAAGCCATGTTGTTGCCATGAAGGAGATAACTTACTACCTCCATGATAAAGGTTATGTTTTTAATCAAGTTTGGGCACCCTGGCTATGCGTGGAACAGCGCCCTTCTACACATCTCATGGCTGATCCCCAGTCCTCCCCAAAGCCATGTGTGTAGTGACACACACCTCCTCCATTAGACTCACTTCCAAATATCCTCCAATATTCTCACACTAACTAATCCTAAGAGGACCCATAAGGTTCTTTTGTGGTCCCCCCCTTTACCCTCCCATGTTTCTATACTCCTTCACAACCCTTATTCCTATTTTTTATGTTATTGTGCTGTAGAGTGTTTATATTCATAAAATTGGTCATACCAGTTGATGCCCGCTATGCCGAATTCTGACCCCATGATCCACACTATCATCGTATTGAATTCAGTAACTATGGGATGTTTACCAAGTGTGAATTGTATCCTTCTCCTTCCCATATCTCCATGTCACAGTTGTTTGGATTGCATTCTTTAATGACCATGCAAAATAAAGAGTTCTAAAAAAAAAACATGATTATTTTACATGCATCCTTTCCTACATTCGAAGCACAAATTTGTGAACATGTAATTGAGCCTGTATAATATATATATATATATATATATATATATATATATATATATATATATATATATATATATATATATATATGCACACATATATTTGTTTCACACATAAAAAGACAAATAAATACCAGAATTCTAGAAATTCCTGCACAATTCTTCTTTACTATACAGCGTATCGTCACAATCCTCTTTTTTATTACCCACTGCCACAGTAATAATTGATTGACGGACTCTGAAACTGCAGCAAAGTTGTAGAGGCTTTGTAAACTTGTACTGCTTTGCAATGCTTTATGAGTTGAAACCTTGACAGATAGGTCTCCTGGTGCATGCAGGAAATGATTAGCATACAGTGAATACATTACCCCGGGGCTCAATTGACATGCTCTCTTGTCAAGCTGATTGATATGAATTGTACCGGCATCTTTATATGGAGGGTAGTTCTGGATTGTTTTTATTGTTAAGTAGATGTCAACTGTTTTTCCCATTGTTATCTAGACTAAAATGCATTGTGCTGTTTGTGCAGTTTTCCTTGGTAACTTTGCATGCAACTCTTTGTCAAAAGCCTTTTGGTGGATCTACAACTCTGCAAAAGCTTTGCATTGAATGCTTGCGAATACTAGTTAACAGAAAGCTGAGCAACAATACACAGGTGTAGACGGTACTTGCATAAAATCATGGGATGCATAAAAAGGAAAATAAATGCATATGATGCAATCATAGTATTAGCATTAAATATGTCATGTCACCAGTTAGAAGCGTGGCAGAGGGCAGAGGAAGGGGACAGCGTGGCAGAGGGCAGAGGAGGGGGACAGTGTGACAGAGGGCAGAGGAAAGGGGCAGTGTGGCAGAGGGCAGAGGAGGGGGACAGCGTGGCAGATGAGGGGGACAGCATGGCAGAGGGCAGAGGAGGGGGACAGCGTGGCAGAGGAGGGGGACAGAGGGACAGAGGGCAGAGGAGGGGGACAGCAAGAGAGGGGGCAGCGTGGCAGAGGGGACATGGTGAGAGAGGGCAGAGGGGGCAGTGTGAAAGGGGGCAGTGTGTCTGGATGCAGAGGGGGCAGAGTGTTCGGATGCAGAGGGGGCAGAGTGTCTGGATGCAGAGGGGCATTTTTGCATACAACTAAATAAGTATTTATGTCCTGACCTAAATACTTATTACATTTTTTTGACCCAACTACTTCTAAAACAGGACTGCTTAGTAATTATTTTGGAGGGGTGCCTTGAAAAAATTATGGAGACTCTAAGGGTGCCACGAACTGCAAAAGTTTGGGAACCACTGCCATAGTGCATCCTGGTGCATTACTTCCCCAGGTAAATGACATACACCCAGCCTTCCACATGATGTAAAAGAAAAAAACATGATTCATCAGACCTGGCCATCTTCTTCCATTGCTCCATGGTCCAACTTTGGTGGCTCATATGCCAATTGTAAGTGCATTCGGAGGAGGACAGGGGTCAGCATGGACTCTCTGACCAGTCTGTGGCTATGTAGCCCCATACACAGCAAGCTGCGATGCACTGTGTGTTCTGACACCTTTCTATCATAACCAGCATCAACTTTTTCAGCAATTTGTGCTACAGTATTTGTGGCATTTTTCCAGACGTGCTAGCCATCGCTCCCCAGGTGCATCAATGAGCCTTGGGCGCCCATAACCCTGTCGCCGGTTCACTGGTTGTCCTTTCTTGGACCACATTTAGTAGGCACTAACTACTGCATACCGAAAACACCTCACAAAACCTGCCGTTTTGAAAATGTTATGACCCAGTCATTCAGCCATCACAATTTGGTCCTTGTCAAAGTCGCTTAGATCCTTGTGCTTGCCCATTTTTCTTGCTTCCAACACATCAACTTCAAGAAGTGACTGTCCACTTGCTGCTTAATATATCCCACCCCTTGACAGGTCCCATTCTAACAAGATAATCAATGTTATCCACTTTACGTGTCAGTGGTTTTAATGTTGTGCACAAATGATGAAGGTTTTGGTTTTGTTTTTGGATCTAGATCTATTTAAAAATTGTGAAACATAGGTAAAATAATGTCATTTTGAGCTGTATTTACTCCTATATTACTATTTATAGTATTAACGTTCATTTCCAGTCATTTCCAGTCTATTGTCTTTTCACAACAGTCTCCGTTTCACCCATTTCTCCGTCTCACCCTTGTGTCTCCGTCTGTCTTCCCCTTCCATTAGAATGTACGCTCCTTTGAGCAGGGCTTTCCTGCCTCCTGTTTCCACCACTTTTAACTTCGCTCTCCAGCTACTCAGCTCACCTCCTCTCAGACCTTCTGCCCTCCGACTCCTCTCGCTTCTCTCTGTTCCTCTCAGTGGCTCTTAACCTGCCATCCGCGCCCACCATTTTGGGCTCAAGATACCTGCCTGTCCTGACTACCCCTCACCCTCTCTTTCTAGCTGTGCTTTGAGCTCCCAGAGTTATAGTGCTTACTGTTATTTGTACTGTGCTGTTTCACCTTGTACCGTGCCATTGTTTGTCCTTGTATGGCGCTACAGATACTTTGTGGCACCCTATAAATAAAAAATAATAATAATAATAGTCACAATTTTTAACAATTTTAGCCAAAGTCTGCTGTGAGCTGTCTTAATGAAGGATTTTGTAACTTTGCCATTATTGCTTTTTTTTTCTCTGATTCAATTAAAAAAATAATAAACTGCATAGTGACCATGGCCTTATCTGTGAGGAGTTTGTATGTTCTCCGTGTGTTTGTGTGGGTTTCCTCCGGGTGCTCTGGTTGCCTCCCACACTCCAAACACATACTGGTAGGTTAATTGGCTGCTATTAACATTGGCCCTAGTCTCTCTCTCTGTCTGTCTGTGTATGTATATTAGGGAATTTAGACTGTAAGCTCCAATGGGCAGGTACTGATGTGAGTGAGTTCTCTGTACAGCGCTGCAGAATTAGTGGCGCTATATAAATAACTGGTGATGTTGATGATAGTGTTGACATCTTCCTTTCATTGCACCCAAACCTCCTTTGCATGTTCAGACTTATTATTACTGTAACTGAAGAAATAAATAACCACACGGTCACCAATGTAAAATTTTTAAACAAAAATGGTGACGGAGAGAGCAATGCGAGTCAGCTAACAACTAGTAGCAAATCCAAACAGTGGAAGGTCAGATTGCTATTACACCACTGGTCCCAGGATATAATTATCTACGATGTTACGGCTTCCTAGTAACTGTCACAAGCTTATAGAACTAGCAGGAGAGGTCTTCACCTATAGCAGCCGCCTTTTCCGTAGAGTTGGACGCACTCACGGGTACTCGGAAGCCCCCAGGACTTTACTCGGTGTAGTAAAAGCTTATGAGCAGTAACCGGTAGCATGGAACTAGGAGGAATGGAACCAAGAGCACGCCCCCCATTTCCACTAGCCGGGATACAGCTGCAGTGTGAGCCGTTCCAGTTGCCCTGACACCAGAGTGAGTACATCCCCTCTTGTGGACCGCTTCTGCTGCAAATCTCACCAGTCCCCTTTACCCTGGGGTTGGATGAAGCTTACCGCAGTGCAATAATTTTTCCGCCCTCCCTCCCACATAAATATTTTGGTTTGATTCAGAGAAGCAAAGTGGACAGTGAATGCTTTTATATTAGGATCAATATATATATATATATATATATATCTATCCCACAAGAGGCTTCTTTTAACTACCTTGCCTAATGCACCAGGATGAATTATGACACTGAGGAAAATTGCTTCTATAAGCTTAAGCTGGCTCAGAGAACTAGTAACCTGGATCTTTGATTGTAGAGATGATCGAAGTGTAAGTTCAAATCCACAAAGAGTTGTAGCTTTTATAAGTTGGATTTTACATCTGGTTTGTTGAAGACATTGCGAAAAATCTCACCACTTGGTTAGACCATTTGTTGGCTCAGATGACTAGTAGACAGGTGCTCTTCTGTCATTACATGGCTGAGGTCCTGGTTCAAATCCCCCTTTGTACATTGGTTGGTGCACCTGACTTGTTCATGGTATTGAGATAAGTCTTTCTAATTACCTGAAGGACAGTCTGTCTTTATTCAGCATTGAGGGCATAAGTTAGTGGGCAAGCAGTAAAGTGCTCAACTGACAGCAGAGATCTTATCAATATTGAGAAAAGAGTAGTCTAGTGGAAAGTTAATAATGTAAGAACGAGTTCTCTTTTCATAAATTGGCTGTTAGTTCTTTTGAACAACAGCCAACTTTATTAAAGAAACAAGTTAACACATCATCACTACAAGGAGAGATCCCAATAACTAGCAGGCTGATGACAGAAGAAAGACACCTGTCTGGGGATTTGAACTGGGACCTCCAGCATCACAGTCAGCAATCTGGCTATTAGTCAACTGAGCCATCCAAGCCAGCATTGTCTGTTAAAGCAGAGCTGACCTAGACCTGTATTCATCAACAGAGGCAAGGCCAGATTAAGGGCTACATGGACCTGGGGCTGAAAATTATAAAGGGCCTATTGTGACAAGCACCATCCCACCGGAGGTGTGGTCAGTGATGTGTGGGTGGGGCCAGCTGTGTGTGGGCATGGCTAGCACCATGGAGGGCATAGTTTGTACCAATTACTGGTTCTCGCACCATTTATGTAAAGTGAAGCATGATAATACGCCCCAGCTGTCCCTCATGCCAGGACAAGCTCCTGGCTGATCAGGATAGTCCCCTAAAATCAGGACAGTTTAAAATTAAAAACATGTAATTTTATTGACCATTGAAGACAAAAATACAAACAATGGTTGATTATATTTATTTATAAGGTGCTTTAACAGAAACATACATGAAAAATGCTAATTTTCATGTTTTTAACATTGAACAAAGTACAGGGTGCTGAAAACTTAAGAAAAATAAATCAATAAATAAATAAAACTTGAATCTATGTATAAATATATATATAAATATACTGTCTATTGTATGTATTGATCCTAATATATAAACATTCACTGTCCATTTTATTAGGTATACTTGAACACTTGCTAGATATTGCAAATATCTAATCAACCAATCATGTGGCAGAAATGTAATACATAATAGCATGAAGACATCAGGGGCTGGCTGGTCTTGGGGTCAGAGGGGCATCTGCTCCCCGGGCTGGTCCCATAGTGGGCTACCTTGGGCTGGGTCACTGGGCCACATGCATTTTTTTCAGAAGAGGCTTAAGCTGACAGCAAGGCAACAGTAACTTAATTAACCATGGGTGGTATGCAGAAGAACATCTCTGAATTCAACCTTGAAGTGGATATGCCACAGCAGCAGACGACCACACAGCACCCTTGTGACTGCTACACAATACAAAGCACCCGTGAGACCTCCACATAATGCAAAGCACCCTTGTGACCGCCACACAATACAAGCACCCTTTTCACTGCCACACAATAGCACTCTTGTGACCACCATACAACACATAGCATCGCAACACAGTACAGAGGGCAACCTTGCGACCACCACACAATACAGAGGACAACTTTGCTGCCGTCACACAATACAGAGGGCAGCCATGAGACCTCCACTCAATACAGAGAGGAAAATATTACTTTTATTGATACAAACTGTGCGGTTAATGTCTAAGAACATGAATATCAGCTGTTTAATACCTTCTAACACCTCAAATGGCCAAAGGGGAATGTATAGGATTTGTTAAATATTACTATTCTTTCCTCAGGTGTTTATACATCTGAGCAGACTTCAAAATACAAATAGTTGAACACAGTTAACTGCCAGTGGCACCGGGATATAATCTCCGTTGAAAAAGATAGTAATTTTGTTGTGAAAAAAGGAACGGGATCCCTATGCTAATACACACGGGCCATTCACACATCCATATTATATTTTCACACATCCCTTGTTGGGCCTGTTGTCACATATTCCCTGTTGTCACATATGCCCTGTTGGGCCTGTTGTCACACATTCCCTGTTGTCACATATCCTCTGTTGTCACATATTCCCTGTTGTCACATATTCCCTGTTGTCACATATTCCCTGTTGGGCCTGTTGTCACATAGCCCCTGTTGTCACATATGCCCTGTTGGGCCTGTTGTCACACATTCCCTGTTGTCACATATCCTCTGTTGTCACATATTCCCTGTTGTCACATATTCCCTGTTGTCACATATTCCCTGTTGGGCCTGTTGTCACATAGCCCCTGTTGTCACATATGCCCTGTTGGGCCTGTTGTCACACATTCCCTGTTGTCACATATCCTCTGTTGTTACATATTCCCTGTTGTCACATATGCCCTGTTGGGCCTGTTGTCACACATTCCCTGTTGTTACATATTCCCTGTTGTCACATAGCCCCTGTTGTCACATATTCCCTGTTGGGCCTGTTGTCACATAGCCCCTGTTGTCACATATGCCCTGTTGGGCCTGTTGTCACATATCCTCTGTTGTCATATATTCCCTGTTAAAAATAAATTGTTCCTACCTGTTGTGTTGACCACCTCTGACCTCCATCTGGGACTGGGTGGAAGTTGGTGCAACACAAGTCACACAGCACGAGTCACACACAGCCTCTGTAGGCTGTGTGTGACTCGACTCAGCAACAGTCAGGCTTGGGACTACCCCCTGGCAACCAGGGAAGCCACTAGCAGTCCATATCACCACCCAGACTGCTCATCACCCTGAACCCCACCACTCCTCGCACCAGGTGCCCTCACAAAAAAAATGAATTTTTTTCCTCCTATCTTGCCAGGACCTTTTCTGTGGGGAGGCCTGGGGCTGCAGCCCCATCGGGCCCATTGTCAATCTGGCCCAGAGCAGAGCACCGCTGCTAACCTCCTCCCTACACGCTCACTGTTCTAAAATGGCACTTGAAAAAATGAGGGAGCACTATATATACAAGAGATGGCGATCCAATGCTGGCGAGAGTTTTGCAAAAAAAAATTCCGGAAATTACGTTTCACCTTGTTTTCAAATGCGAGTTTGGCGGGAAAATCGGAGTCACAACTCGGATCCCCAACATCAGATTTATATATATATATATATATATATATTTTTTTTTTATTACTCCATTTATTTTAATGTTTGATCATTTAAATGTTGTCTTAATGCTGCCACTCAGAATATGTTACTTATATGTCAATATGTGATCAGAAGATTCTCTTCTCTTCCTTTGTTATGAATCAGAAAAAAGGTCCAAGAAAATATGTTTAAACAAATAATTATAAATGTCTAGGTGATGCAGTAGGGAACATTTATTAAACTGTTATTAGATTTTGTCATCTGACTACAATAAGTCTTTTTATTTTAAAATGGGACATATTTTTACTTGCTTAGTAATTGTTACATCTGGTGGGATGCGCTGGGTTTATCATAACTGTATCTCTATTTCCTTGGTGTAAATCTTTGTAAAGATACCATAGTGAAGCCTATTAGTAAAGTTCAGACAGAACACACCAACATTCGTAGTAGACAATGGATGGAACTTGGAGGCAGGGCAATAAGAATGTGCTGTATTCATGTGCTGTATCCAAGTTCTGTCCAGCTTATACTCTTACTGCTGGTGTGTAATGGGTACACATTATTAACAAAGATCAATGAACCTTATTATTAGACATTTTTGCATTATATTCCAGCACACTTCATGATTTACACAACTGTCTTAGTGGAGCATCTAAGGCACAATGAAAAAACACCACAAACATTTCCATGCAGGAAAATATCAGACAGCATTTTCAGATATGTACCTGCATGTTAGTATCCAGAGCTGGTTCAGTGTTGTAATGCTAATAGACATCACAGCACAGAAAATACTAATAAACAGGACAGAAACATAGGCACAGCAATGACCTTCAGCTCCATCTGACATCAGCACAATGTGATCTTTTTGTCTTTAATTTTAAATACCCAGCAGCAGCAGACCTGGACCTTTATGTTCTTTTCACAAATCAAGACCCCAGCAGAACAAGGTCAGATATTTGCAATGTCAATGGTGGGCATCTCGGCCACACCCACACCCAGATTAGTGTAGAGGGGCCTCATTCATTAAGGATCTTAACTTGAGAAACTTCTTATTTCAGTCTCCTGGACAAAACCATGTTACAATGCAAAGGGTGCAAATTAGTATTCTGTTTTGCACATAATCATCATCATCATCATCATTTATTTATATAGCGCC
Organism: Mixophyes fleayi; assembly: GCF_038048845.1. NCBI lineage: Eukaryota > Metazoa > Chordata > Amphibia > Anura > Limnodynastidae > Mixophyes > Mixophyes fleayi. The sequence goes on along the minus strand of NC_134411.1, from coordinate 83,154,334 downwards.
ACTAATTCTGCAGCGCTGTACAGAGAACTCATTCACATCAGTCCCTGCCCCATTGGAGCTTACAGTCTAAATTCCCTAATGTAGACACACACTCACAGACAGAGAGGGAGACAGACAGACAGAGACTAGGGTAAATTTTGATAGCAGCCAATTAATCTACCAGTATGTTTTTGGAGTGTGGGAGGAAACCGGAGCACCCGGAGGAAACCCATGCAAACATGGGGAGAACATACAAACTCCACACAGATAAGGCCATGGTCCGGAATCAAACTCATGACCCCAGTGCTGTGAGGCAGAAGTGCTAACCACTAGGCCACCGTGCTGTCCACATATAAGTTAAATACTGACTATTTTTTCATTTTTCAGTGTATGTTGGCATTATAATCATTTTACCTACAAGTTGTCATTTGATTAAAAATATCTTTGCAGAAACAAATGCTATTTTTATGCCTCCTAAAATCAAATGGCAAATTTACTATTGATAGAATTTAATTTTGTGGTCAGTAGACTTTGATAAACTCGAAAAGAAAAATAAAAGTTTGATATACTTTGAGTCAGAATCAGTCTCAATTTGCTAATTAGCATGCCGATTGTAAACTTTATTTGCACAAGTCTCTTGTGACTTTGGTCAATGAATAAATCACACAGACACGACATGTCAAAATGTTGATTTAGTCATGAAACTGACAGAGAGGAATTGCTTAATATACTTAATGCATATAAAAAAAAAATCGGCATCCACATTTTTCAAGTACCGCAGGTGTCAAAAATTATAATCTAGGCACAAACAAAGCAAATGACTGCTAATCATTTATCCTGTAGAGGGAGTAATTATCTACGCTATTGAATCTAAAAAAAAAATCAGGGTGTGAAGCGTAGATTGCTACACAATGCTAGTTTTTGTTTTACAGCTGCAATGAACTATTTTTGTCTTCATAATTTGTTTTCTCAAAGTTATCATAGTTTGAAAGTTTTCATACGTTGATGTCCTCATTCTGAGAACACAAAAAAAAGTTTTGCAAACATAATCTTTTTTATTTATTTTTTTACTTCAAAGACATTATGTTTTTATTTAATTCTCTGCTAGAAAATGTAAGCCATGATTAAATAAAAGAAAAGAAAAATGAAACTTCTTTCAGACGTTAAAATGAGTAATGAGTTTAGAATTAATCCAAAAGCAATTTAACTTTAAACATTCATATGAAATTAAATGAGCCATTGAATTTGCTATATAAGCAAGCATTAATCTTATCTTGCTCTGAAGACTAAAATGTTGCACGTTGACCCATTAATTTCAAAGCCTAATACAAGGTCTCTCTAATGCCGGCAGTCCATTAAAAAGTCTTATCCCTAAGTATAAGTGATTTTTCACAAAGTTCAATCCAATGTATACTTTAATATTCTAATCACTAGATGATCGCTCATGACAAGATAGCTGTTCAAAATGTCTTCTAATTTCTAAAATGCAAAAAAGGATTGTTTAATAAATTGATCTAAGGCGTTCTGTATAAAATAAATATTAAAAATAAGTTAAGCCCTTTATTCAATATCAGTCATTTTCGTTATTAAGTTAATGTAAAACTTTGTTTTGCTTTGGTTTTATTGGCTAAAACTTTGTATCCATGGTTTATTGTTTTTTTTTTATTTCTGAAAAGTACATTGTTTTATAGAACACAATAACGCAAACAAAACTGTTCCTTGGACAATTTTTATTTAATTTCATATTTTTTTAATCTTTCTTTGGATAAAGATTATTTAACTTTTAGATCTAGTTGTTTATGATGCTATTACCAATCCTGAATTTACATCATTTGTATCAACCCCACTCAGAACCAGACAGTGTTAGCACCAATAATGGGGAACCCCAAAAATTGTTTAATTCTGACTCTCCAGACAATTGCCTTAAACTACGGATGAGGTACAGGATTGGACATCTTTGGCTCAACTATTGCATTATCCTAGGGTCTAAAGAAATGTATTAAATGAACCAAGGTTCCAGAAAAGATGTACTTGGGTTTTAACTAATGAAAGACGTAGGTGTTAACTTTCTGTAATGTGTGAGAGCAAGTGATAAATTAGACAAGGAAATCACACTAGCAGAAACCAATATTCTGCATAATTGACTGCTTTTAATATAGTTCCACTAAAGTCACCGATTTAATCTCATGGTTTGTAAAAAATAATGGAACAATAAATCAACTAATTCATTGAACCACGATAAGTTCAGTCATCTCTATCTTTGATCAAGAATTAGTGTTTTAGGCTTTAAGTAGACCATTTATAAATTATTATTTACCTCTTTGCAACTGCAGACCAGATACATTAAGAGCGTGTGCGCGCAATTGTGAACTGAGGCAGGCTGCATGGAGACACTGGTTGGGTGCATGTGTATCTGGGTGTAAATATACCTGACGTATACATAGGTAAACCGAAGGCGGGGTTTTCTAGTGCCTGGAAACCCACCTCCCAGCCTGGGGTACTGTATGCTTGAGGTGGCTGAACCCTGCTCTGGGACAACCACTTTGCAACTTGTGGGCAGATCGTTTCTGTCTGCACTGTTCACAGTCATCTCTCCCCAACAAGTATTGAAAGCAGCAAGAACAGGTAGGAGAGAGCAGGACAGTCTGTCAACTAAACCAGAGAAAAATAAGCCCGCGCTCGGTATATCCCACATTATATATGGTACCAGCTGCTTGGCAATAAGCCCGCGCTCGGTATATCCCATATTGTATGTGGTACCAGCTGTGTGGCAATATAAATGCCCATATATGTATACAAAACAAAAATAAATTTGTCAGCGCTTATCCTTTAAACTGCATATCTGTGTGTGCCTAGCAAAATGAAAACATGAGGTATTAGTTCATATTTTGATCAAAGACTTAAGCCTGCATCCCAATGTCAAGGGTATCTCATTATATGCAGGTCTTACACTGACCTATATGCTTTAAACACTATTAAAATGCAGTTAAAATCAGATGCACTCACCTCCCAGGTATAGGGGTTTACATCTAGCAAAGGCTGGCTTGGAGCCACAAAACATAGCCAGAGAAAAAACAAGCCCGCAGTCGGTATATCCCATATTATATATGGTACCAGCTGCTAGGCAATAAGCCCGCGCTCTGTATATCCCATATTGTATATGGTACCAGCTGCGTGGTAATAAGCCCGCGCTCGGTATATCCCATATTGTATATGGTACCAGCTGTGTGGCAATAAGCCTGCGCTCGGTATATCCCATATTGTATATGGTACCAGCTGCATGGCAATATAAATGCCCATATATGTATGATTCACTAACCTGCAGTTTGGAGGAGAAAAACTCAAACCACAAGTGATGTGTGGTGGTTTGCAAATGCTAAACTGCATGAGGTTTAGGCAAACCCGCCAGAAAAAGACATATTTTTTTAGACATGGTTCTGATAGGTGAGATAGCCCAAACAGCATGCATTTTGACCTATCTGTGTAATGGATTAGCTGGATTCGGTACTAATCTTGATTAGCGCTGGCTTACCTGAGGTGCGGAGTCTAACGAACTCCCCGGTGTTCACCAAGAACCGCCGCAAGGCGGGATGGACTTAGCTGTCGGGAGACGCAGGTCGCAGTCCTCAGGCTTGCCTCAAGATGTAGTATAGCGAGTGGAGCAGCAGGTAGAGAAGATGTAGGACGACATTCGGTGCCGGTGCACATAGTATAGGATAGACAGGCAGGTGCAGCGTGGAGGAATCCGGGTTCGGTACACAGACTGGCGGCAGAGGTACAAGCGGAGGCAAAGAGACGTCAGACAATCAGGGTCGGGGTCACAGGCAATCAGAATGGTCAGCAAACCGGGTCGGTACACAGGGGCAGGAGATACAGGAAAGTAAGACAAGCAGGGACTGGTACACAGGAGACACTCACGAGGGAGCAGGCACAAGGAATTCCAAGAAGAACAGGAGCCAGGAACCAGGTAAGTTGCTCTGACACTCACCGAGGGTTTTAAATAGGAGCAGAGATTCAAACTCCCCGCCCCGAGTTGCGGTCATGTGACCGCTGAACCCGGAAGTGCGGCTTCCGGGACAGAGGGAGCGGCGGGGAAATAAGGAGAAGGTAAGTTCGTGACAATCGGGCGTTCTGAACAGAAGGGAGACAACACTGACTTATTAATTATGGGGGCAATTATTATTTTATTTTTATTTCATTTTTTAAGGAGGCACAATTAATGTATACTTTTAAAAAGGGGGCTATATTAATTTTATTAAGGTCGCAGTATTAACATATAATTGTCTGAAGGGGGCAAGTTTGGGCGCATGTGCATTTAATAGGTCATGGGACTGTTTAATTTTCATTTGTGTATTGTCACACACACAAATTATTATCTTATGGTAAACCCCTGTACAATATGTGAGTATATATGAAATAATTGTAGATTTTAAATGACAGATTCTTGTTTACAATAAGCCTGGAAGTCGCTAGCCTTTGTGAAGCAATAACATTGACATTGCCGAACATCGTCCATTTAAGGCATAACTGTGTTGGATAATTTTGTTCTTTTATTAATCTAAGCCATTGTTCAACTGCCTGCCAAGATCTGCCACCCAATGATGAAAAGAGAACTGACAGATTGGAATCTGACCTATGGCCGAATGTTGTTGGGTTATCTACACCAAGGACGTTTTTATCTTACATACAGTGTGCTATTTGCAGACTCACTCTCTGTCCATATTAATTTGTATCTAAGAATTTCGACATTTTGCAAAAATATTTTATTAAGGAAAGCTGAAACAAAAATATATGTGGCTCTGTATGAATGATTTAGGATGAAACCTAGTGAAGGAAAGTACTTTATTCTTCCATACCATGAAAAAGGAGATAGTTGAGGGATTAGATTTTTTTACCATAATACCAGCCAATGCCCCACTGGTGACTGTGGAATTTACATACTTGCTACTCTCCTAGAATTTTTGGGAGGCTCTCAAATTTCGAGGAGCCCTCCCAGACTCCTGGAAGAGTAGGCAACCTCCCGGACACTTGTGAAGGCGGGTCTTAATGACACAATCTCGTCTCTGTATTGGCAGCTCCTGCCTCGAGGACTATTGGACTTGTTACATTGAATGTATCATCTGGGCGTACCTCTAATTCACCAGAGGTGCTGCATTTGTGCCTTTTTTCCCTCTTACTACCAGGGGTTTACCTGTTGCACCTGGTGGTATCCTATTTATACCTGCTTCTCTCTATTACCTGTGCTGATCATTGTTGTTTGGTTACTGATGCTTACTGTTGTGTTCTCCTGTTTCTCTTGTGATCTGGGACTTTTACATGCTGCTGACATCTCTGCACCAGATTTCTCTCCACTCAGCCAATTCTACTTGCATCTGCTGTAATTCTTTGCTACCAGTTTTCAGTGTTACTCCGAAATCCCTGTTCAGTATCTATTATGATCGGTTTGTATCATTTCATGTAATCTCTTATTTAAACCTATTGAATTAACTTCTTATGCTTTCATCATATCCCTGGCTCCATAGCTGTGGATTCAATTGAAGCGTGACACACTATCAGTCATCACTTACACCTGCCCTGTAATGGGTGCAAAAGATATAGCTGAAAACAAGCGCACTTACGACAAACATAGGACTTGTATCTGCTGCAACGGTGTCGGAACACCCTTATTGTACATGGCATATGTTAGCCCACCCCACTCTTCCGTGTTCCGCCTCTCAAGTTGTAGAAAATCGTAAATGTTATTTGCAGTCAGAAATGAATGGCCTGCATTTGCACTCATTGACGTAATGTCCCTTCCTGAGCGTGCGCAGTGTGGAATCATGTGAGATGCGCTACGCAAGCACGCATATGTCTGAACATGAATCGGGCCATTTGTCTCTACTCCTCTCATGCAGCCTTGTTAATAGTCCAGGTTTTATAGATATCCTTATTTGAGCGCAGTGGTCTGCTTATTAATACGCAGAGATAAGGATAATTTTCAACCCCGCAATTTATTAATATAATACCCCCAGACAGTTGAGATATACTCGCGCATGTGTAGCGGAACATCCAGTGCAGACTTTAATTCAACTTCCAAAGACTGGGAGGCTTAATGAGTGGAGTTCGCAACCACTAGACTAGAGAGTGGAGCGCAAACAATTTTACTGTTCGTTCTCTCCTTATGTCCTTCAAAAAAATACATAGAGGTAGCTGTTTCACATAATGCTACTTATATATGTTTACTTTAATTTTCTTTTAAATTAAACTATTGTATTTTTGTTATGTTTTGTAGTGTTTCTTGCAAATTTCTTGTGACTGTGTCCAAACTCTCAGTTATCCTACCCAGTAAATTTCACAACTTGACTCAAGAGTGTAAATATTTTCTACCAACGAACGAACAGCAAAGTAACTCAACCTTACTGTGATATATTCTCCCTCTCTGAGTTTTATGAATGCACTGTAAGGGACCGTATGAATTTTATCTTCAACTGTGTGAAATATGACTTTGCCTTTTGTCAGGAGAGGGGGGAGAAAAAAATAAACTGAAACATATGAATTAACTAAGCTAAGGTTATAAAACAATCCTAGGTTTCCACTTGAGAAAATATGTCATATGTCATTTTTATTAATGTCTTTCGAGGAACCTTTCCACTAGATGTGAGCGATAGGAACAGGTGAGTTTATGAAGTCTGATTTAGCTGCTTGAAATTAGATTTCCACTCCGGGATTCCTTCATTGATGGAATACGTTCATTTTCCGTCAGAAAAAAGTAAACAATTCCAAAGGGAAACAAACAACACACAAAAAAATTGTACAAATTTAGCCCAGTACATATTTGTTCTCCATACGTATGGGCAATTCATCAGGGCTCTAGAACTCCACAGATGTGGAGAGAGAGAACAATTTCTCAGGCCTGTCAGCACGCAGTTGTCTTGTGGAAAGTCACGTACACACGGAAGACAAATCTCTCTAACCATTGGGCAGATGTTTTGTTTTATTATGAATATCTACTGACATGCTTTCATTGTTTGTTTGCAGATTGCCCATTTTCTGACTCATTTAACAGCATTCCTATTTATTTATTTTTAGATAGAAATAAATGTACTTTGGTTTTTAAAGATTTTTATTCTTTGTTAAGAACATACATTGTCTTTTATTATATTTAAAAATATATGAAGTGTTAATGTTTAAGACAGGGAAGACTGTAAAGAAAAAGTATTTTTAGAGATGTCTTGAATTTTGGTCCCTAATGAGGCAACTTTTTTTTTTAAAGACTACTGAAGGGACGGGATGACAAGGCGACTGAAGGTCAATGCCCATGGGTTACCCTTGATTTTACAGATGAGGACTGGCATTATGAGAAGGGTGAGCACCAGTGAATAGACACTGTGGTCCTGATTCATTAAGGAAAGGAAAGCAAATAAAACGAGTAACTTTCCACCTTGGAAAATCCATGTTGCATTGAAGGGGGAGGTAAATTTAAAATGTGGAGACAGATTTATAGTTGGGGTAGGGCATGTCCTAGATCAACTTCAAATGGCAGCGTAAAAATAAAGCTATCAAGTATTTGTGTCCTACATGAAAAAACAGCCAGTATTTTCCTTATGTGCAAAATAATAAACCTATTTGCTCCCCTCGAATTGCAACATGGTTTTGCCAAGGTGCAAAATTACTCATTTTTTTGCTTTACTTTCCTTAATGAATCAGGCCCTGTATGTTGCACCCGTATCATTTTACTGGATCTCACTAGACCACATCATTAGATTTAGCCTCAAGATTTCAGTAGATAAATGGCCAAAATCAAAATTATACTGCAAGAGCCATGACTGCAAGCTCAATCTACAGTTAGTAGCTACCCAGTGGCTGAACAACCATTGGTGTAGCAGGTGTGGTGCATCGGGGCCCATGGAGATAATGGAGCCCGCTGCACAGGGAACTAGTGAGTTGTGGGCCCCGGTTCCCTCCTTCCCACTTCCCTGCCCCAAGGGCCACACTTGGCTAGTTCTGCCTCTGTAGCTACCTTTTCTTCTGTAATATCCTGTTACTGTAACAACTGAGTAGGGATTAGGTAGGGATGATCCACCACTGATCAAATCCTCTATTCTTGCCTTCAGGTCATAAGTGGCATAACCAAAATAGGGGTGTGCACTGGCCACTTTTGGGTGTTTTGGGTTTTGATTACCTTCAGGTTTTAGGTTCGGATTGGTTTTGCCAAAACACCCCACTCAAGGTTTTGGTTCTAAAAAAGCATAAAAAGTGCCAAAATCAAGTTTTGGTTTTTTTTGTTCACTCCTACGCTATTATTAACCTCAATAACATTCATTTCCACTCATTTCCAGTCTATTCTGAACACCTCACACCTCACAATATTGTTTTTAGGCCAAAAGGTTGCACCGAGGTAGCTGGATGACTAAGCTACATGACTACATGCGGATGCGCAATTTTTTTTGTTAATACGGTTCCGCTGCATCGCAGATTTTCCTTCACAACCCTATGGAGACAAAGTGAAATCCGTAATGTTTCGGTAACACAAAGTGCCTTCGGGTCTGTTCTGGAGGCACTTTGCGCTTAATTGAATAAGCCCCTTAGTGTACTGGTGTACACAGTGGCATTTACCCTAGCAAAACCCACCAATTAACAGGTACAGCTTGGCACGGCTGACCTATTATAGTGAATTACAGTAGTGAACAGTGAGCACATGGACTTTGGGCTGTTGTAGGGATCGAAGAGACTTGGTGACCAACCTGGTTGATTTTCAATCATTATTTCATGCATAGTGTAGCTATTGTATTGCACTTTATCATTATTCTGTAACAAAGATATGATTGTATTCTTCTACTGGAAATTCACATTCTACAAGGGCAGTGAAAACTTGATAGGCACGCAGGGCTCAGCGAACAATCTCTGCAAAGTAGCAAGACGGACATTGATTCACACCTTTCCCAGAGACATTATTTTCTGGAGGCAGGGCAGGATTAACCATAGGGCTAACTGGGCTACAGTCCAGGGGCCTATGGCACCCAGGGGGCCCTTGAAAGTGCTCAGCAGCAGTATTGATCGGTCGGGGGCGGGGGCGATCAGTGCTGCTGAGCACTTTCACTGCGGTCCTTCTCCGGCGCGCTGTAGTCTCCTACAAGAGCGTACAGCGTGCCAGGGGAGGGGGGGGGGCGGACAGCTTGGATCACGGGGGGGGGGGGGGGCGTGGGCAGCTCAGATCATGGGGGGGGGCCCTCACGAGGGAATGGAGGCCCCCTTAGCCCAGGGGCCTCCATTCCCTTAATCCGGCCCTGTCTGGAGGTGATATCTTCTCTACCTTTGGATACAAACCACTGCAAACAATACCAAGTGTACTTTAAATACAACTTCTTCAACAGGCACAAAATATGACTGGAGTTTTATAAATACTTATGATAATTAGTCAGATATAGTAACATGACATTTTACAAAACAGCAATTCTGACCTAAGAATTTCATTTTATCCTTAATTGTGTAAAAAAACACGTTCTCCCCACTCCCATCTTATCCCTCCTTATATTAATTTAATTGATCCTCTAGGACAAATACTTTTTTTTTTGAGGTGAGGACCCCAACCGAAAGGTTCTATGTATATGTGTCTCAACTACAACATTAATTAGAATGCAGTAGATAGTAATAAGAAAGAACAATAGTGTAGGGAAATTAGGATAGAATAAATATAAAATGAGTCTTACCCTAAATATCCCTAAAAGTTGTGACGATCCTCAGGATGTAGCGATAATGCAGTATGAAGATGGCGGCGGCAAGCGGGGGATATGAATCCGGATCTCGCGAGATCAGACGGTGGGATGATGAGGTTTTGCCTCGTTCTGAGTTTTGCGATTGGCGGGAATACCCGAACAGTGCTCGGATCAGGCTCGGATCGGCACTGTTCGGGGGGGTTCTGATTTGCCAAATCCGGACCCGCTCATCTCTAAACCAAGAACACAGAAAACTAGATAAGAAATATTGCTTAAAATAAAATAAAAACTGCACCTTCACTTCCATTGGAGTTTAAAGACCCTTCCACTATAGCGTATGTGTTAACATAAGCTATGTAGAATTTGTAGACTATGGGCTAGAATTACTAAACTGCGGGTTTGAAAATATGGAGATGTTGCCTACAGCAACCAATCAGATTCTAGCTATCATTTATTTAGTACATTCTACAAAATGACAGCTAGAATCTGATTGGTTGCTATCGGTAACATCTCCACTTTTTCAAGCCCTCAGTTTAGTAAATATACCCCTATGTATATTACTAAAATATTTTTTGGGGAGTAGGCAAAGGTGGAATCTGTCCTACAAAAATATTATTTTTTTGCACGTGAGTGTGTAGCCCTCCTCTATTGGAATACTTGCAAGAATCCAGCGACCTTGCACTTACAGGCAAAATACATTAGGTAAAATGATGCAGGTTAAAGATTTATAATAAAAATAATAATAATAATTTATGGAAAAACCAGCTAGCATATTATATGGGTAGTTTCAATGAAAATGTCAATTTAAGACGAAAAGTCCACTTTGACTCATTGCTGACTGCCGATGATAAATATGACAGATAGTGGGGTGGGTATTGTGATGAGCTGTCATTAAAAAAATGACAGCCTCGGGTTCCAGGGCAACTGCTGTGTTTAGTGAAACCTAGGGGTATATTTACTAAACTGCGAGCTTGAAAAAGTGGAGATGTTGCCTATAGCAACCAATCAGATTCTAGCTGTCATTTTGAAGAAAGTATTAAATAAATGTTTACTAGAATCTGATTGGTTGCTATAGGCAACATCTCCACTTTTTCAAAACCGCCCCTAGACTTCTGAACACAGGGAAGCCTGTTAAAGCACAAACCTCCATGGTCGATCAGGCTGCTGCAAGAGAGATCTATCTTAGATCTACCATCTTCAGCACTGATAGGTCCAGTGTAACCCGCATCTAACTGGAGCTGACACGTCTACATGCTACAGATGGCACTATAACTTTGTCACACTTTACATAAGGAACACATATTTGATATCCATATACTCAGGAAAACTGGAGGATTTAATTTTAGGGAATCTTCCTAGAGTTGCATTAATTAGGTATAAATAACTAATTGAATAATCACTGAAAAGTATTTTTTTTTGCTATTTTGCCTGTTTTTCATCTGTATAATACATTTAAATAAAATTTGAAATAAATTTCAACATGATACCATCTGTTCAGAAAAGAAATGTAAATTTATTATGGCAACCAAAGCTGAAATGATTTTTAGCTTATCTAACTTAAAGAAATAACCCGCCAAGTTAGTAGTTAAAGGAAAGTTTTGTATTCTGTTAGGCATAACAATGAGAATCTTTTAGGTTGCTATAGTTTTTTAAATTTGTAAATAATTTTATAATTTGATTTTTTGTTTATTATTGACATTATACTATTTGTAATATCATAAAAAAAAAAAATATTTGCACTATACAGACTGTGATGTTGGTTTGCCAAAGTAAAATTGGTGCAAATGGTGGTTAAAATTGTTACTTTTTATTTCCAAACATGTACATGTCTTTTGACACATAAAAGAGCATTTCTTAATTGCAAAATATGCAGTGTAGCAATATATTTTTCGATTTGCGCAAATGCTAATTAAAATGCAGTAACAGAAAATGCACATTCTGGCGCTGATCCATCGGGTTGGGTACAGTATCCTGATGCTTAGGATACTGACACCCAGTATACCTGCAAAAAAAAAACATGAACACTTCAATAACTATATAATTAAAATGTACACTTACCTTCACAGAGACGGCGGAGATTACCAAAAGTACTGGTATGCACCCGCTGCTAAATCCGAAGATGCTGGCACTTGATTTTGACTTGACGTAAGTTCTCGACGTTCGGCGCACCCAAACCCTAACCTTAACCCTAACCCCTGACCACTAACCTTGACATACCTCTTTAAATTGATGTCGCGTCTTCGGTGACGTCAAAATCAAACACCGCCATTCAGCATCTTCGGATTTAGCAGCGGGTGCATACCAGTTTTTTCGGTGATCTCCGCCGTCTCTGTAAAGGTAAGTGTACATTTTAATTATGTCGCTATTGAAGTGTTCCGTGTTTTTTTTTGTAGGTATACATGGTGCCGGTATCCCAAGCATTGGGATACAGATTACCACCGGATCCATCAAGGCACGCAAAATGAACGACATACAGGCGTATGCACATCCACACCCCTCCCCTCCCCGTTCTGCCCATGATATCGTAGTTTGCTGGAAGTATCCGTGGCGTTCGAAGACAAATTGGTTGCAATTTGCCTTCACTGACATATAGTTCTTTTCTAAGTGCAATGTTAAGCACATATCACCATTTATGTTCCTTAATGACTCAGGGCCTGATTCATTAAGGATCTTAACTTAAGAAACTTCTTATTTCAGTCTCCTGGACAAAACCATGTTAAAATGCAAGGGGTGCAAATTAGTATTCTGTTTTGCACATAAGGTAAATACTGACTGTTTTTTCATGTAGCACACAAATATCAACTTTAAATTTCAGTGTACAAATAAGCTATCAAGTATTTGTGTGCTACATGAAAAAACAATCAGTATTTAACTAATGTGCAAAACAGAATAGTAATTTGCACCCCTTGCATTGTAACATGGTTTTGTCCAGGAGACTGAAATAAGAAGTTTCTTAAGTTAAGATCCTTAATGAATTACGCCCTCAGGCCCTATGTTTGTTTGCATACCCCAAAATCCAACATCTTGCACATATTCACACGACCAAAAAAATTATAGCTGATTTTAAACAGCTTATCACACATAATGTAATTTCTCTTCTGCTAGGCCAATTTTAAAGCAATTTACTGAGATTTTTCGCTTTGTCTAAAACTTCACAATTTGACATCTGGAAGAAATTTTGAGAGGATTATCTTCTATTCACTGCTATTCTCAGATCTATACCTTTTCAAGCGAAACTTAACAATTCAACCTCAAACACAATATGTTAATGCTGATCGGACCATCTTACACCCGTTACTAAAGTAGCCTTTTTTTTTTTTCCCCCTCCGTCGCTTGATTATCTTTTAAAACAAGACACGCCGCAGCATATTTTCCTGAACTTTACGTCTAAAACCTTCCAGCGCTGGCTAAAGAAGATGTTAGACACGACAAGCTGTTCACGGCAACTGGGATTTGATGGTGAATAACCCATAGCAACATTGTTTACCTGTTGATTGCCTGAGACAGATGGCACGAATATATTTAAAAACTGGAGAAGTCTGTGCAATGTGGGAGATATTAAGGGAATGCTTAATTAAGAAATCTCACACATTTATTAAGACAACCACAGCATGCAATTATGTGGTACACTGTTATGTTTGTTACATTCTTTGATTTCACGTACGCTTTTGGATCGCACTTTTGCATTGAACAGCCTAATAAGACAGCATGTACAGTGTTTGTTGTAATATGTAATACAAAGTAGTATTTAAAGGATCTCCACCTCCAGACCACTTTAGCGGGATTGGTACATTCCTGCAACTTTTACTATATACATTGCTCTATTCATCCGACTTCCTTCTGTGGTTTCTGCCATGGACTATATATGTAAGCGGCACAGTTTTTTTAGCTTTTTTTTTGTTGCTGTCCTTGAATACAACATAGATCTGCTCTGCTTTGTGCATTAAATACAATTTTATATACAGAGTAGCTTTCTGTTGTGTCTAAGGGCAACTTACTTCTAAGACTTAAAAGATTTGGTGAAAAACTCCATAGGAAACAAATAGGATTGAGCAATGCATTCAATAAATGTTGTAGGAGGGCAGGGATGGGCTGAGCTGGGGGCGGGGGGCATTTGCTGGGTCACTGGGCAACTTGCATTTTTTTTCCTTTTAAATAGGCTGCTGAATCGAGTCTTGCCACCAAGGCTAAAATCTGCCAGCCCTGCCCTGCAGGAGGTCATGTAAGAAACAATAAAGTAACATTGTCTGAACAAACTTTTAAAAGGGTCCTCCATCTAAAACTAACCAAAATGAATTCAATAATAACAGGGAAATAATACAAATGACCCCTTTTGCCCCCATTGATCCTGCAAAAGTCTGGGGGGTTTTTGAACACACAGTGGTGGTCAAATTGCAATTTCACATACCACGTGCTGGCTGCTCGTTCAGGGGCAATAAAATCATTTGATGAGTGACAATGTAAGGTATAAATCAGTGTTGGCTAACCTGTGACACTCCAGGTGTTGTGAAACTACAAGTCCCAGCATACCCTTCCAGCAATAAGCTGCGATGTATTGGCAAAGCATGCTGGGACTTGTAGTTTCACAACCCCTGGAGTGTCACAGGTTAGCCAACACTGTAATAAATTAACATGCAGACGTTGGCAGGAGGATGTGTACTAATGCCCACCGGCGGTACATAAATATCTTTTGGTTTTAGATGGAGAATCTGTTTCATTTGGAGACAAGCATCACTCATTCAAACTATGGACGTTCGTCAGCAGATCCAAGCTCGCACAGTCTGTGTACTGTCTGATTTTTAGGGTCTTCGTAGAGCAGCAAACCTGCTCAGGTGTCTGGTTAGGTTTATTTTAAGGACAGGAAAGTAAGAATACAGTTTATGTTAGTCATGCTAGGTTTCGCCTTTCAGAAAATAAATCATTCAGCAGATTTTAGGTGAAAGCATTCCATAAATTGTTATTTCTGAGAAAACTGTATTACCTAATGGATTATGTGTGTACAGTGCTCGGAAGCGATGTATAAATCTGTCAGCAGATGACAATCTGTTTTCTCATTTCACATTTTCAAACAGGCACAAGATGTTCACGGAATTTAGCAGATACAATGCTACCATCTTGGGGGCAGTGCCTGATTCTTTAGGGATGTGTACAATCTGTTAACATTAAATAATTGTGATTGTTATTTATCATTTTTTAACAGACAAAAGAAGTGTTCTAATCTATTTGTCTATAATCTAAGCAACTACTTCTTTATATAATGTAAGTACTGCAGATGTTATATTAATGTCACGAGGATGGATGGTTTTGATAGTGTGTACGCTAATTGCAGACAGAGGGTTTAGCCAACTCTCAGCCATTCTACATTTTCAGTCTTCCATGGAAGAGACCGAAGGGATCAGTTTCATATCTCTAAAGATCAGATTAAAATAAATATGCCCAGAAATGTACAGTCATAGTCAAAAGTTTTGAGAATGTCACAAGTATTGCTTTTCACAAAGTTTGCTGCTTCAGTGTTTTTAGACCTTTTTGTCAGATTGTGCTATGGATACTGAAGTACAATTACAAGCATTTCATAAGTGTCTAAGGCTTTTATTGACAATTACATTAAGTTTATGCAAAGAGTCAATATTTGCAGTGTTGACCCTTCTTTATGAAGACCTCTTCAGTTCGCCCTGGCATGCTGTCAATCAACTTCTGGGCCACATACTGACTGATGGCCGCCCATTCATCATCATCATCATCATCATTTATTTATATAGCGCCAGCAAATTCTGTAGCGCTTTACAATTGGGACATTCTTGCCTAATCAATGCATGGAGTGTGTCATAATTTGTTAGTTTTTGTTTGTCCACCCGCCTCTTGAGGATTTATAGTCTGTGTACCCCCGGGAGTACTTCTGACAAGCCTGTCAAATTAATAATGCCATTTTTTAGGGATTTTTGATGCCTATTATATTATAAATCTCAGAGTAGAATAGTAGATAGTGAGAATTACATCCAATGTACATAATTAAAGGAATTATTAGTTAATATCAATATATAATAAATTAAGCACATTTTCATTGACAGATTACCCAAACCTGGCACAGTTAACAGTTATGCACATACAGGTCTGCTACAGGCCAAGCTACATGTATCGTCTGATTCAGCAAGCACTGATACAGATATTAGGGTACCATATTGGGGAGATATAATAGATAAAATATGATGGATGAGCACTCCTAGAGCTTATATAAATTCATTGTGTTGGATTATGTATTAGTTATTGGAGTCCAGTGCATGGAATAATATACACATGTTAGAAAGTCTGCACTGCTCATCCACTCACGTTCCTAATGCCTGGAGATACAACCCAATATCAGTAAAAAGAATCCAGTGCACTGAGTCACGTACTGCATTACATAGTCCTCAGCACTGATGTACTGAAATCAATAATGGCAGAAGATACAATCCAATGTTATCAGCAGAAAGAGTCCAGAGCAAAGTATTGTTATAAAAAAATACATTTTGTTAAGGCAACATTATAATATTGAATATATAGCATGTAGTATGTTCTTGCTGAACATTTGAGGGTACATAGGAGTTGGGGGGCGGGGTTAACCAGATCCATGCTGAGAGCAATGGTTTAATAATTGTTCCACCCTCCTTCTTCTAATTGGAAGGGCAGATCAGAACAGCCGATGGCTCTTCATTGGTATAGATCACAGCTAATGATAAGGGAGAGTTATCTTACTGACCAATCGTGGTGAAGCAGCCATCCCGACAGCTGCTGCCCTCCCCCCCCGCTCATCGGGCGCTGACCTGACCACACCCCACTCAGTCCATTACCAGTATGGAAGACCAGCAATCGGCAGATCCACTGCTGCCTCTCCATTTCAGCAGCCAGCACATAGTGAGGGGGCAATATATACACTAAATTAATGGCATTATGTCACTCATTCAGTGGTTTAGGCATCCCTTAAATCCTAGCAAGCTAGGTGACCACCTAGGTCTGCCGAACGGTCGTGTCAGCTCTGCAGTTATGGTGAGGGAGAGCCAGGTGTGTTTCTGAAGTAGTGCTGGGTACATATAGCATGGGATAGCTAAATTGTGATACCGTAAATCAGCCGCACATTCTGGTCTTAGGGGCAGCAGTTTCAAGTACATTTTTTATCTCTAACTTTCAAAGCAATATTCCTTGCTTCTTCTTAAGGCTGCAAATATTTTTATTCAAAATGCTTATATTACTCACGTACCTTTCCTGACATAGTTAGTAGTAGACATGCTCAGGCTCGGTTCCCCAAGAACCAAACATACCTGAACTTAGCAGATCCGAGTACCGAGCCGGCTTGGTACTTACGAGCACCCTCGGAATTGAAAACGAGGCAAAACGTCATTGTTACGTCTTCAGATGCCGCGATTTTTGGAATCGTTCTTAAGATCCAACATAACGGAGGGTGGGAGGGAGGGCGGACCCCCATTTTTCTTTTCTGCCACTGCTGTGCCCCAATGTGTCCTAGATGTGCTAGGAACTGCCGTGTGTTTGTGTCATTGCTCTGTCGCTTACCATCCAGCCAGGTCGCTGCAGTATTTGTCCGAAAGTGTATGAAAATAATATTGTGATCTGTGAGGTGGTCAAAATTGACTACAAATGGCTTGAAATTAGTGTTATTGAGGTTAATAATAATGTAGGAACAAAAAAAGAGCAAAATTATGTGATTTTAGCATATTTTAGGATTTTTTCTAAAAATTACAAAACCAAAATCAAAACACACGAGGGCAGTTTTGCCAAAACCAAAAAACACAAAGCTAATCCAGATCCAAAACCAAAACCAGTTCACGGGGGTCAGTGAGCATCTCTAATTAGTAGGAATTGGATTCTATAACAATTTTGCTGTATTTGGCATCTCTGGACAAAGCAAACTTTCTACATTGTGTGCAATGTTCTGTCTGGCCAAGCAACAAGATGCGCACATGTGCGCATGCACGGCGTGCGCAAGGGGGGAGCACGAGCCAACCAGGAGGAAGTCGCGTCACATTGCTAGGCAACAGGACGCGCCCAGCCGGACCGAGAAGGCAACCGTCCCTGCACAGTAGGGAGAGTATGTGGATGGTATCCGACAGGAGCTTAATGAGCTATGTGACCGCCAACACTCAAAAGGCGTTTGAAGCCCCAGGAGGCAATGCAGGCGAGCCGACAATTCAGGGATCCAAAATTAAATTCTGCTCAGAGGCGAAAGGAACTTCCTCTGTGCACCTAACAGTAGTGCACTCAGCATAGCCCATGTATATTATAGGGATAGGAAGAGTTGGAGAGCAGCCAAGCACTGTCCAAAATTATAGCAACGCCCCCATGCATGCTGATCACGCCCACTGGCGGCGTGGTGTTTAAACCCCCCCGCTACAAATCCTGCGTTTGCCCCTGTGAGGGGAGGGGAGGGAAAAGTAGGGTGTCCAGGCCTAGACACCGTGTGGGCTCCTTCAAAATGTTTCTCTAGGGATCACACATTTCTAACTACTCCCCCGTCTGTAATGGGTATAATACATTTTCCAATTTTTATTAACACAACATCAATATAACTGCCTTATTAAATATATCAGCAACAGTTCCTTGAGAATATCCCATACTTCCATTCAGAGCATTTGTTTGTATAGCACAACAGAAACTATTGATTGCTTTCAAGAACAGTCTGAGAACTCTGAAGTCCTTGCCGTCAGAAGCCCCGCTAAAAGGTTGAATGTTTAATAGTTATTTTGTTTTCATAAATAATTTCTACGGTTTCCTCTTTATTTATTTATTTTTCTCCGCTCCTCCACAATATTGTATGCGTGAATAAATAATACAGCCTGTAGCGAAAAGTGTGGCCTCAACCCAAAATTATTCCATTTGGCAGCTTTGGGATCTGTTTTTACTTTACACATGAGTAGCATCAATCTGCATATAAATAGAGACCCCCAGCTCTGTGGAGCTAAATACTCTATGTTAACACTTATATTTTAGAATTAGTCACTGGGCAAATCATTATACGATTGTGGTGGCTTGCCAAAGAAAATCATTATGTTTTTTAACAGTACTGGCGAGTTGTTGTTTTTTTATTTTATAGAAAGTAACACAGAGAAACTCTCCCTAGATTATGCTCCCAGCTCCAGGTTCCGCTGTGACATTGATGTTGTCAGTAGAGATTAAGTGCTGCTTCTAATGAAACCTGACAGCTGCTTTCTTAAGGTGCGGGCTGCCTTTCCTTACCGAGGAAAGTGGACATTTACTCTAAGCTGACAGTCCTGTGATTACCTTTGTCTATCATTTATTAAACCGTGGTATGTAGATTAGCTTCATTGGGTGATTATTTAATCATAAAATGTAATGCTGAAATTGTAGCAAGAATAAGCATACGCGTGTTAGTACTAAGTGGTGCTTTATATACTAATATTGACATCAGCTATTTATATAGCGCCACTAATTCTGCAGCGCTGTACAGAGAACTCATTCACATCAGTCCCTGCCCCATTGGGGCTTACAGTCTAAATTCCCTAATATACACAGAGAATAAGGCAATTTTAATAGCAGCCAATTAACCTACTAGTAGAGATGCTCAGGCTCGGTTCCTCGAGAACCGAACACACCCAAACTGGGGATCCGAGTACAGAGCTGGCTCGGTATTGTCGCGCGCCCTCGGAATTGAAAATGAAGCAAAACGTCATTGTGACGTCGTCGGATCTCGGATCTCGCAAGTTTTTAATTCCTTTTTAAAACCCCACATAGCGAGGGGTGGGAGGGTGGTCAGACCCCCACTTTTCTTTTCTGTTACTGCTGTGTGCCAATGTGTCCTAGATGTGCTAGGAACTGCCGTGTGTTTGTGTCATTGCTCTGTCGCTTACCATCCAGCCAGGTCGCTGCAGTATTTTTCCGAAAGTGTATGAAAATAATATTGGGATCTGTGAGGTGC
Source organism: Mixophyes fleayi (assembly GCF_038048845.1). NCBI lineage: Eukaryota > Metazoa > Chordata > Amphibia > Anura > Limnodynastidae > Mixophyes > Mixophyes fleayi. Next base: position 83,134,735 of record NC_134411.1, on the reverse strand, counting down.
CCAAAATTTACTGCAAATGACTTCAAACTAGTGTTATTGAGGTTAATAATAATGTAGGAACAAAAAAAAAAGAGCAAAATGATGTGATATTAGCATATTTTAGGATTTTTTTCTAAAACATCCAAAACCAAAACTAAAACATGAATCTAATCCAGATCCAAAACCAAAACCAAAACCAGTTCAGGGGGGTCAGTGAGCATCTGTACCTACTAGCATGTTTCTGGAGTGCAGGAGGAAGCCCAAACAAACACGGGGAGAACATACAAACTCCACACAGATAAGACCATGGTCAGGAATTGAGCTCATGACCCCAGTGCTGTGAGGCAGAAGTGCTAACCACTGAGCCACCGTGCTGTTCACCAGTGCACCCTTGTAAATAAAGGCCATGTGTGACTGTAGGGCAGAGAGCAGGCAATAAGGAAGGGATAGTAAGGGGGTGATGGAAGGAAGAAAGTGTTGCCTGCATGGGGGAAGGAGACAGTGGAAGAGGCACAGATGAGACAATGGAGTAAACATAAAACAGACAGCACAACCAACATAAAGGAGAATAGGAAAAGTATAGGGTAAAAATTTTGCACCTGGGCCCACAACTCGCTAGTTCCACCTCTGCTTCTACCCCAACTTATTTTGCATTAAGGAGGGTCCTGGTGCTTACATACAACAGGGACTGTTGCCACTCACCTTTGCAGAGATACAAAGTAGCAGCTGTACATGAAAGCCGGCTGCTGATCAGAGATGAACCTAAAGGAGGGACAATAAAATATATATATTTAAAAATACAAAATGTTGTGTTCGATGGTAAATGAACGTCACTGAATTGGAATCAAATAAAGAAATACACTGTTAGATTTAAGAAACAAAGCATATAATAAGCAACCTGATACATACTGTGATAGTAGAGGGGATGGTGTAAGTACATTGAGCCTGATTCATGTTCGAACACAACCTGCATGTAAGTTGCATCTTTAAAAAGAGCACGGAACGTAACCGCGCCTGGTTACGTTAGTCCGCCTTTTCCTTCCCCCGTTGCATAGGCAAACCGAGGGAGGTTTCCAAATGCCTGGAACACCCCCCTACCTCCCAGCCTGGAGTACTGTATGCTTAAGGTGGCTGGACCCTGCTCGAAAAGGGAGAGCTGTGTGCCCCTAACAGTAGTGCACGCAGCATTGCCCGTGTATATGATGGGGATAGGAAGAGTTGGAGAGCAGCCAAGCACCGTCCAAATTTATAGCCACGCCCCGAAGCATGCTGGCTACGCCCACTGGTGGTGTGGCATGGAAACCCCTCTCTACAAATCCTGCATTTGCCCCTACGTTGCGCATCTCAAGTCGTAGGGAGTAAATATTGTCCTTTGCATTCAGACATATATAACATGGAATTGCCTTCATTAGCATAATATCCGTTTTTAGGGACACACAGGGGCATATTCAATTGTTTGATTTTCCCGCGGCATTAAAAGTATTACCGTTATTACGATAATACAGCCGCCGTTAACAGTACCGTAATAACGGTAATAGTGCGCAAGGCGCCTTAGTTTTGCCAGTAACGCTAACAACTGAATATGCCCCACAGAGCAATTATGCAAAAGATACAACTACCAAGGAAGTTATACAATCTAATAGATTAATATATTACACACATTCTATTTAGATTCACATTGTACAAATAAACACCAACTACAATAAATTCAGACACTGGTACAACAAGAACATATAAAATAACACAGGAAGGGTAATATGCCCTTTACAGCAGTTTACCAATATAACACTAGTTTATCTCTCTAAATATATACAGGAAAACATACACAAAAGTATTGCATCCAGCTTTGAAATCAATATAATTGTACAGAAACATGGCGTAATACGAGCCTTCCTTTTCTTCTCTCGCAAATCATTAGCTGAGAATCACCAGTGACAAAAGAAAAGAGAAGGGGCCACAGAAGATTAATATTGGTTCAGTCACTAACTGTTTGTTTCTTGTGGATGTACTTAGCTGTTATTCTGTAGAGTGGGAAAGTAAATGTATGTTGCCTGGTTTCCTCGATATAAAATCTAACCCCTTTGGAGATTATAGGCTGCAGTGTCAGTTCCAATTTCACTGTTTAGAATAGAATTTAATTAGTGTTTGAACCACAGTGTTTCTCTGCACAAAGTACAAGCGCTTTATTAGAGTCTTAAAAAGAACTAAAGCTGTTATATATATATATACACACATATACACATGCACACAAAAACACAATCATCTTAATCAAGCCACTGACTTGAATTTATAAGAGACTAGCTGAGGTACCCAGCATTACCCTGGTTTAAATCTTCAAGTTATCAATGAGTTGGATGTCACTGTCAACATTTTGAAAATAATTAGCAGCTCAGATGTCATCCAGATCCATCCAGTGGAAGGCCCAGAACAGGCTCCCTGTGTTCTGCCCAGTGTACACCAACGGGAGGTCCGACCGGGACCCTAACCCCTTTAAAACCTGGCCAGAATCCAACTGGACCACCTCGCGTTGGTTTCATCCCAATCAGTACAGGGGTGTTGAATGCAGCCTCAGAACAGGCTCCCCGGGTAAAGGTTCTGGCAAGTGTACCCGAACGGGAGGTCTGACCGGGACCCTAACCCCCCTAAAACCTGGCCAGGATCCAACTGGACAGGCTTACATTGGCTTCATCCCAATCAGTGCAGGGTTGTCCAAATGTAGGCTCAGAACAGGCTTCCCAGGTCAAAGTTCTATACCAAAGGGAGGGCCGACCGGGACCTCAACCCCCTAGTATGTCTTCTTGGATCCATTGTTACCGGTCTGTGAAGTTTTTATCCAAATCAATCAAGTGGAAGGCTCAGAACAGGCTCCCAGGGACAAAATTCTGCGCAACATACACCAAAGGGAGATCCGACCAGGACCCTAACCCCCCTAAAACCTGGCCAGGATCCAAGTGGACCACCTCGTGTTGGCTTCATCCCAATTGGTGCATGGGTTTCCGAATGCAGCCTCAGAACTAGCTCTCCAGGTCTAGTTTCTACCCAGCGTACACCAACGGGAGGTCCGACTAGAACCCTAACCCCCCTAAAAACTGTCTAGCATCCAATTGGACCACCTCACATTGGTTTCATCCCATTCAGTGCAGGGTTGTCCAAATACATAACCGTACAGACAAATTGACAAACAGACCAATGATTTTTATATAAATCAAAAAGAGAACAAAGAGCTGGATTTAATTGTGGTGCACTATGTGGCTTATGTAATAAATATATTTCCCTTATACATCGAACCACAAAATTGATTAAACGTAACTTTTATCGTTGAACACAATATTGTGTTCTAGAAAAGCAGCGAAATAGCAAAGTGAAAAAGATCAATAAGTGATTTAAAAAGTGCTATTATCTATTAATTTTATAGAAGGTAGTGTTTGTGGATTCATATCCCCACCTACTAAACGGGAATACCTAGTTGGTTACTTAATATTTTATAAAGCTATAATACTCCAATAAATACTCAAGATAGCTATTTCCAAATAAATTATAGATTGTCACTCATTTTTATAATAATTTCTTAGTGATAACTCTCTGTTTTATCTATATGTATTGTCTCTAGGGGATTGAAAATGTCTCCATCCATCAATCAATATCTATTCTCAGTATCTAGCACGCTCTTTGTTCACTTTTTGATTTATTTATGTTTTAGCTGGAACCTCGGAACCTTAAAACATATGAGAAGCAAAGATCCCTAAATTTAAGCTAAAGAATTACTAGACGAATGTCATCATGAGTAAATGGGGTTCTATGAATTAACTAGTGCGACAATAATTCCAATAAACAATAATTTTTATATGTAAGATTAGCTAAATTTCTTACCCGTGTTAAAAACACAATATACTGTAGCTCAAATATTACTGGAAGACTGAAAACTGTGTTTTTGCTGTGAAGTATATTCGTATTCAGCATAAATAGAACATTAGTCCCGAACCCTTTTTTAGAGTGATTATCATAGCAGCTTCCGTTACAGAAACACTGAGATTTTAAAACTCAGATAAGATTTATGTCTAACATGAAGTTTTGATATAAGCATTTTAATGTTAGGCTCTATTTTAACGGAGTCTTCATCTCTCAAAAGGATTTAAATTTATTAGTTTATATATGCTTTCCTGAACCCTTTACGGAAACGTAGCTTTTCTGTCTAGGGTCCTTCAGTACTCTTAGTCATATCTTTATATCATCGGGCACTTTTTGGGCCTGATTTATAAAGACACATATCTGCCGATTTTCAGCGCATTGTGCACAAAATCACTCTGCCCATTCCCAGAACCGGGCATCTCAAAGTTACTTGTTATTCTGCTGTATCTCTTGCTCCAGCTACAGGGCTAGTCTAAGTCCTGATCACTAGTGATGACAGTCTTGTATGCATGCTATAACATGTCTTTTCATTAATGCCTATATTATTGCCAGGTGCCATTCATTTATTATTTGTTTTTCTGTTCATTGTTTTACGACTTCATAATGCACATAAGTATTAGACGTATATTGCAGTGTCTTGTATAGCAGAGCTGAACAGACCTATAACCGAATTCAACAGGCCAAGGGGTATTTTTATTAAACTGCGGGTTTGAACAAGTGGGGATGTTGCCTATAGCAACCAATCAGATTCTAGCTGTCATTTTGTAGAATGCACTAAATAAATAAAAACTAGAATCTGATTGGCTGCTGTAGGCAACATCTCCACTTTTCCAAACCCGCACTTTAGTAAACATAGCCCCAAGTATCCTTAAGATCTGTTCCTTGTTGTATTCAGGAGCGCGTAGAGCCGATTTACGGGCGCATTTAAACAAACGCAGGTTGCGCTCAGTATGTGTATCTTGATGAATAAGCCCCTGTGTCTTTGCCTGGCATAGGAAACAGAGCTATCTCTGGATATAATTGTGGCCAATGCAGTTAGTACAGCTGAGGTACTGTATGTGATATCCTAAGGCATTGGAAGTAAACAACTCTACTTGATTATATAAAGCTGCGGCTGAAAAGCATAGAAGGAAAGGTACAAAGAAAAGCAGTGTATTTAGTAATAGTTGCAGGAGCAATCAAGCCAATAAATTAAACTCATTTGAAGGTAAGAAAACCCCTTTAAAGGGATAATATTACATATATGCTTATAGATTGCTCATTAAGCAAACATAGTTTATGAGCGTGTGTTACAATTTTGTCTGTCCCTTAAGAGGTAAGAAGTAAAATTCACCTGCCATTAATAATAGCCTATAAATAAGCTCTGCATAGCACTTCTTTTGGGTATACGTTTGAAAGATTATGCTCTCCGCAACATAGGACTTGCAATAAACAAGTGATATTTTCGGTACTGTTGAACTGAAGGCTGAATGCTCATAGCAAGGTGTAATTTAGCTGTCATATAAATTGAGCAAATAAAACACAATCAATTTGCATCAGATTTCTAAACATTGGAGATCTTGTTGAGATTGTTTTACTACTATACATACATAATGCATTACAACAATACATTACAGAAACGCATTTTACATTTTATAAACATTGTAAAGTGCGTAGCGTAATATACTCAACCCATGTTTTATTTAAGAAAAATAGCTTGCTATTGCTTCGGTTATTGGCATTTGAAACATTTTATGCCATGCAGCGTTCTGTGCTTAAACTAAAATATGCTAATTAAGTCTACATTTATACTGTCATTGACTCTAAAATCTCAGTCAACGGCAAAATAAAAGGGAAAATATAATAGTTATTCTGGTAAGTATAAACAGCTTGTTTCCTACTCAGGTTTAGTATGATAAAGATCAAAGAACTCTTTTTGCTTTCACAGCCAAATTTAAAAGCAACATTCACGCACACAGTGGAGGTATTCTTGGTGATTCAATGTTCAAGAGAATCTAGACTATCAAATCACGAGGAAACAGTGAAATCACAAAGGATCTAAGTGGTGGAAATAGCTAGAAACTAGCTAAAATCTTTCACTGCTTTCTTGCCTAAATTGTCTGCACATCTCAACGTAACGCTCCGGTCTCCATAAAATAAATCTGCCCCTACATTTCCAGGCACTGTCGAAAAAGTACATGGTAGAATCATTAAAACATATTACATTAATTTCCATTATTCTGTTATAAAATATTGCTTGGTTTATCCTCATCTATGTCTTAACTTTATCAGGAGAGTGGGGGGACTTTGGGGGGTAAATGTATCAATGTCCGGATTCTTCAACTCCGGCGAGATCGGCGTCTTCAGCGCTTAAATTTAAAGCGGCGCTGCCTTGTAAAGGGGAGTTTCCCTTTACAAGGCAGCGCCGCTTTAAATTTAAGCGCTGAAGACGCCGATCTCGCCAGAGTTTAAGAATCCGAACATTGATACATTTACCCCTGGGTCTGCCTCTATTAAATGCAGAGGAGTGCTGGCAAAAATTTTGCCCTAGGGGTAAACACAAGCAAGTGGTCAAGGCTCTTTTACTAGAGTGCCGAGACGGAAAAATAGATATAACAAATACCGGGCAGGAGTGGTTTGTCTAATGTGGGCATGATTTTATATAGCCAATGAAATGTAAAAAAAAAAAAAAGTTGTAAAAATAATATCAGGAAATATAACATAACCTCACCTGACTACAACTCAATGCAGATACAATTTAGTGATCCCTATATAACGCCACAGTACACAAAACATCTTAATAACCAATATACAATGCAGAGAAAATTGTATCAACGTCTAAGCAATAAAGAAAGCATTCTAGTGATCTCCATACAATACAGAGAGCATTCTAGTGATCTCTATACAATACAAAGAGCATTCTAGTGATCTCTATACGATACAGAGAGCATTCTAGTGATCTCTATACAATACAGAGAGCATTCTAGTGATCCCTATACAATACAGAGAGCATTCTAGTGATCCCTATACAATACAGAGAGCATTCTAGTGATCTCTATACAATGCAGACAGCATTCTAGTGATCACTATACAATACAGACAGCATTCCAGTGATCTATATACAATACAGAGAGCATTCTAGTGATCTTTATACAGTACAGAGAGCATTCTAGTGATCTCTATACAATACAAAGAGCATTCTAGTGATCTCTATACAATACAAAGAGCATTCTAGTGATCTCTATGCAATACAGACAGCATTCCTGTGATGTATATACAATACAGAGAGCTGCTCCAGCATTGAATTGGTTAACACCTGATGTTTCTGTGTCTATTGAGTTAAACCTCAGCACTATGGGATTAAAGATGTATTAAAGGGTATATTTATTAATTTAAATGTAAATGTTTAATGCATGGACGCTGTGGCGCTGGTAATTAAGCGGCGCACATCGCCAGAAAGGGCTGACGGTGAGACAGAAACCCAGATAAACTATGCAGGAAGAACACTCCTCCTTTCCTCTTCCTCCTACGGATTGGGGGGCGAAGTAAGCCCATTCGATCACAGATGGCCATCCATGCCAGGGGCGGATCAAGAATATAATTTTACCAGGGGAGATTTAGGGGCGGCGATTTAGTCCGCGCCCCCTTTTTGACAACTAAGGCTTCCTGCGGCTGTACACTATGTGCAGGTCCGTTCAGCAGACACAGGCAGGAAGAGTGCGCTGCCCGGCTGCTCTGGTCAGAGCAGCAACACAATCGGAGCAACTCTCTGTCTGCCTGTCTCGAACGGACCTGCGCACAGTGTGCAGCCGCAGGCAGCAAGCCCCTATCCCCCCTCTCAGATCCGCCACTGACCCATGCGGCCCCTAGAGTTGCCTATCATTGTAGTAGAGGAATGCCACAGGTCCACATCAGAGAAATTCTTCAGCATTGTGGTCCTGCTTCCCAAAATCCCCCTGTGGTTTAGAAACCACAATTTAGATGGACATTCTAAAGATCTAGCTGTGCAATATTACCATTTACAGATAGCTCCTTTGTTTAAAAATTTAAGCATCTTTCAACAAGGATTCTCTGTGAGGTGTGCCGGGCATTTTCCCCACTGGATAATATTAATAAAAGTGTTTTTAATTTTGCTTTTAGTTTGCAGCAATTGATTTAAATTAAGTTTATCTAGTCTGGATGAATCTTCACTTGTGAAGGGAGAACTCTGGCCGAACACCTGCACCATCCTGGAAAGAAGGAAAGTTCAACACAGCAAAAGATTTAATTTAAGATGAATATTTTTCAGGGCTTGTATTACTTTAACGAAGCTCGCAGGGTTTCTATACTTTTCAGAGCATATCAGAGCCTTGCAGATCCTGACTATTTAACAAAAGACGTGCGTCCTATCCGTAGAGCACAATCCACTAAAGAGGATTATCAGCAAGCTTTAGACTACAGCCTATCGTTTTGCTTTATAGCTGTAAGGAGTACATCAGTAGCCTTGTTGAGGATAAATTCTCACATCTTACACTCTTGGTAGATTTTAAAGGTCATGAATGTATAGAATTTCTGCTCTTAAACTTTCTAGAGCTTAAAGTGCCCCAGTTCGTCATTCCCCTCCACTTGTGATTAATTGAAATGGAAGGCTTGTACGTGTTCACAGATAACAGCAAGAGGATCTAAGGGACAGAAGAAATAAAGACTATCCACTAGCACACATTTTTTTAGTCCCATCATTTACATTTGTAATCAATCAGATTTTGTAATGTTTTGCAGATGAAACCGGACCACCTTCTATGGGCTTATTATCAGCAATCAGCTTCATGCTGTGGACAGAGAAGAACACAAGTGCGCAGCACTCTAAAAATAGTCATCTTTTATTAATATGATGAACGGAACAAACAGACGGAATGGGCTGCGATTCCGCAATCTGCCGTCTAATCATGGAAGTGGCAAAACAGTTTGGCTTCAAACAAATCGCAAAGTACTTTTCAGTGCGGGGATGTGATAAACTGGTGCCCATTATGTATATTCCTGCGGTATTATTTATTTATTCCGTTTCACACATAAGGGAAACAAAACTAGGTCTAATCATAGTGTTTAGATTTAATTACATTATCAGTGCAATATTAAAGTTGGTCCAGTGCCCAGTGAATCTTCATATTGAGTCACCATAGATCTGGAAGATATTAAATAAATAGAGAAATAAAAAGGGAAGCTCGGAGAAATATCTGACTATGTGAGCGAAGACCTTACTTATTTAAATTTGCTACATTTACTATTTATAAAAGCTTAAAACTGAACAGGATATTAGAAAACGCCGTTTATGGATAAACAGGAAGTTTATTTTAAAACATGTACGGAAAGTAAAAGGTTAACAGAGGACAAATAATACGGTGAGGTTTATCTGCTAACACCAGGCAGCCAATTAGTAGTTAGCTTTCACCGACCTAGTGCAAGTTAGACCCTAAGGGGCTCATGATAAGTTGAACGCAAATTGCGTTGTTGGAGTATAATACGCTTTTAACTTCTGCACAAGAACACAAATCGCTAGTTACGAAACTAGTGATTTTGTGCGCATGCTAAGATGTAATTAGCATATTATACGCTAACAAGGCAGTTTGCTTTCAAGTTAACATGAACCTCTAAGGACCTGATTTAGAGTAGAGTGTATGTCAATTTTTTTGGTCTTCCACGATCGCCAAAATGTTTCTGTATCCTGATTTGTGCATATCTTAGACTGGCGGGGTCTTACGCATGGAGAGGTGGAGCGGGGGTGAGCCTGCGCTAGTTAAGTACTGTAAGGGCGTGTTCATGTTGAGGTGAAGATGCGACCTAATTGGATGTGGGGGCAGATATCCTTCTATCTTTTGCAGATAGTGGAGGTCTGGTGTAAAGATACACAATCATAATGATGACACCTGCAGCAGTATCTAGCCTCTTCTGATTGGCTTCTTGCTCATTGAACCCTTCAGTTGATATTGTCATGGCTATATTATATAACCAGACTTGCCACCTTTTGCAACCAGCTGTCCGGGAGGGGGCTCCATCTTGGGGGTGTTGCCAGGGGAATTGTGCTGTTAAACCACGCCCCCCTGTCAATCGTTGCCCATTTCAGCCTATCCGTGGGTAGGGGCGAGCCAGGATGACGCACTCAGCCCCCACCCACTTCACAAATGAGATGAGCTGGACCCGGGATGTTGTCCTGCTCCCAAAAATTCAGAAGTCTCCCGGACATTCCGGGAGAGTAGGCAACTATGTATATAACTATTCGGATGACTTATTTGTCATTTTCACTTGGACTACTGCAGGAAAAAAGATTGCCATTGGATTTTTAAAAGAGTGACCAACGGATGGTGGGGTGTTTGCTTTTCATTACGTTTTAAATGAAAATTGCGACTTTCACATATATTTGCAACATTGTCAAGACACTTTACTCGATTGTGTATATGACACGCCCCTATATTATTATATTGTATACAAACAAGGTAATGCGACTTTTGCATTACTGCTATCGCTGCCTAGCAGCATCTCTTTGCTATCGCTAGGTGTAAGCTTACACATTGGTACGCCTTACGCCAATATACTGCTATTTTTGAGTTGGACGTACCTTGATAAGTGTCTGACACAACACGCACATGTAAATACGCTTTTTTGCGACAGACACTTTACACGTAGACTGGGAGCACAAAAAGGTAATAAGAAATAATTTCAGTGCCCTTATCACTGCTTCATAGTAAATGGGAGCATCCATGAAACTATATATGAAATTGTGACTCAGAGAAAGTCTTTATATTGGCTGCATTACCTCTTCTCTGATAGTTTTTTTTTTCTTTCCGCGATTGGGATTTATATTAGTGTCATGAACTCAAGAGAATACTAGACAAGCCACAACAGGAGAGCAGTTTAATTCGGTCCAGAAACGATGACATACATTTGGAAACAGTGGAGTATGAAATGACTTTCTGAGTAAACAGATCTGTCATGAAGGGGTAGTATCTGCTGATATATTGTGTGGTTCAGGCCTGGCCAACCTGTGGTGTTGTGAAACTGCAAGTCCCAGCATGCTTTGCCAGTTATCGGCTGAATATCTACTGGCAAAGCATGCTGGGGCTTGTAGTTTCACGACACCTGGAGAGCCACAGTTTGGCCAGTCCTGGTGTGGTTGATAGACTAATTACTAGAAATTTTACTTTTGCTACACACTGTAGACGCAAAGATTTTCTTTTGGCTAAATCAGGGTCATTAACGCTGCATTGCCGGGCCATATTGCAAAATCTGGGGGCTGGTCGTGCCAGTCCGTCCCTGGAGCTCCTGCTCTCCTGTGCATGCTGTGGAGGCAGCCATTTTGTGGGCTAAACCAATACTGATAAAAAGTCAGTCAGGAACTGGTGGTATCAGTTATATACATACTTGCCTACTTTGGGCAACTTCTTTCCAGGAGAGGGGCGTGACTGGAGGGCGGGAGAGGATGGATCGTGGCCAAACGCATCATTTTGGCCCCACCCACCCCCCCCCCTAGGGAAATTACATTTTTTTTGTCGCAGGGGCGGGGTCAAAATGACGCAATTCACCGCAAATCGCGTCAATTTGAGACAACGGTAGCGGGATGCGGGATTATATGCCTGCTCTCCCGGGAGTCCGTGAGACTGAGCCGAATTTCGGGAGTCTCCCGGACATTCCGGGAGAGTTGGCAAGTATGGTTATATACACTAGGGATGTGCACCGGCGACTTTTGAGGTCTCGTGTTTTGTGTTTTGGATCCGGATTTTCATTATTTTTGGGGTTCGGATTTGTCTCGCAAAACACTTGACGAAAGGTCTCGGTTCGGATTTAAGGTTTTGGATTCGGATTTTTTTTGGAAAAAACATAAAAAGTTTAAAAATCAAGTTTTTGGGCTTATTTTCACTCCTATGCTATTAGTAACCTCAATAACATTCAATAACAAGCATTTCCACTAATTTACAGTGTATTCTGAACACCTCACAATATAGTTATTAGTCCAAAACGTTGCAACGAGGTATCTTTCTGGACTGCGTAGAGGAGTGGGTCACCACAATATATATAATAAGAAAACCATCAACTTGTATGATTCGCACCAATAAATGTACCTGGACTGCGTAGAGGAGTGGGTCACCACAATATATATTAAAAACCCTGAACTTGTATGATTCGCACCAATAAATGTACCTGGACTGCGTAGAGGAGTGGGTCACCACAATATATATTAAAAACCCTGAACTTGTATTATTCGCACCAATAAATGTACCTGGACTGCGTAGAGGAGTGGGTCACCACAATATATATTAAAAACCCTGAACTTTTATGATTCGCACCAATAAATGTATCTGGACTGCGTAGAGGAGTGGGTCACCACAATATATATAATAAGAAAACCATCAACTTGTATGATTCGCACCAATAAATGTACCTGGACTGCGTAGAGGAGTGGGTCACCACAATATATATTAAAAACCCTGAACTTGTATTATTCGCACCAATAAATGTACCTGGACTGCGTAGAGGAGTGGGTCACCACAATATATATTAAAAACCCTGAACTTTTATGATTCGCACCAATAAATGTATCTGGACTGCGTAGAGGAGTGGGTCACCACAATATATATAATAAGAAAACCATCAACTTGTATGATTCGCACCAATAAATGTACCTGGACTGCGTAGAGGAGTGGGTCACCACAATATATATGAAAACCCTGAACTTTTATGATTCGCACCAATAAATGTACCTGGACTGCGTAGAGGAGTGGGTCACCACAATATATATAATAAGAAAACCATCAACTTGTATGATTCGCACCAATAAATGTACCTGGACTGCGTAGAGGAGTGGGTCACCACAATATATATTAAAAACCCTGAACTTTTATGATTCGCACCAATAAATGTATCTGGACTGCGTAGAGGAGTGGGCACTGGGCACCACAATAAAATATATAAAAAACCTTCAACGGGTCTGCATTACACTGCACATACGGCTGCTCCTCCATCCTCTCCATCATATACATGTTGGAGTTTTAGCGTGTGACAACCTCTTGTTTTTGATAATGTCAGTGCATTTTGAATATTTTTCAATTTGCCCCACACCACTGAATGTACTTTATCTATGATACGCATCTATCTATCTTGACTGCGTAGTGTGGTGGCCCCGGTACACAATTTGGTACCGAGGCCACAATATAATTAAAAAACCCTCCACGGGTCAGAATTCCACCAAAAAAGGGTATGGACTGCGTAGTGTGGTGGCCCCGGTACACAATTTGGTACCGAGGCCACAATATAATTAAAAAATTGGGCATCAACTGTCACCGTTGTTTAATATCTGATACACCTAAATATGGACTGCACAGTGGAGTGGCCCCGGTAGTAAATTTGGTGCCGGGGCCACAATACCTCCTCCAACTTCCAAGTGTAGTGTTTATAAAGACAGACAGCGTCGAAGTGTTATTAGTTGACTTTCTTAACCCTAAAATTGTCCCTGTTGCAAATATTCGTGCAATGGACAGTTACTTTTTTATTGAAAGACTCAAGCTTTCAAGTGTAGTGTTTATAAAATATAAACAACAATACAGTAGTTTTAGAGCACGTCAATACCTCTTGTTTTAAATGATGACAGGGCATTTTACTTTTGGTTTAATTTCTTGAATTTGTTTAAATTTGGTTTTACTTTTTGAACATGGCAAACGACTGTTGATTGGTCATATAATGCAAAAAAAAAAGTTCCAAGATGGAATTGTCCTTGGGCCCTCACACCCACCCTTATGTTGTTGAAATAGGACATGTACACTTTAACAAACCAATCATTTCAGCGACAGGGCCTACCAAACAACTTTGGCTGAAATGATTGGTTTGTTTGGGCCCCCACACCAAAAAAGCTATTCATCTCTCCCTGTACAGACTAAACAGGCTCTACTGAGGCAAGATGTCGTCCTCATCCTCAACCTCTGATTCCTCTCCCCCTACAGTGTGTACTTCCTCCTCATCACACATTATCAATTCGTCCCCGCTGGACTCCACAACCACAGGTCCCTCTGTAGTATCTGGAGGGCAGTGCTGTACTTCATTGAGGAATTGATTATTCATTTTTATAAACATCATTTTTTCAACGTTATGAGGAAGCAACCTCCTTCGCCGCTCACTGACCAGGTTCCCCGCTGCACTAAAAACTCTTTCCGAGTACACACTGGAGGGGGGACAACTCAGGTAAAATAGAGCCAGTTTGTACAGGGGCTTCCAAACTGCCTTTTTTTCCTGCCAGTAACAATATGGACTGTCTGACATGTCTACTTGGATGGTGTCAGCAAAGTAATCATCCACAATTTTTTCTATTGTGACAGCATCCAATGCAGCGAGAGTAGACATGTCTGCAATGGTTGGCAGGTCCTTCAGTCCGGACCAGATGTTATCAGCATCCCTGCCAGTGCCTCTTTTGGGAAAACTGAGCTTTTTCCTCGCAGCCATAGATGTGGAAGAAAATGAGGGTGGAGCTGTTGGCATGTCACGGTCCTCTTCAGAGGACAATCTCCTGACCAGCAGGTCTTTGCACCGCTGTAGACTTGTGTCCGCCGGAAACAGAGACACAACATACGCTTTAAACCGAGGATCGAGCACGGTGGCCAGAATGTATTCCTCTGACTTTAAAAGAGTGACCACCCTCGGATCCTGGCAAAGCGTACGAAGGGCTACATCCACAAGAGCTACATGCTTGGTGTAATCGCAATGGCTTACCAGCTCCTCCCTCACTTTCTCCAGCTGCTTCTGCAACAGCCTGATCAGGGGAATGACCTGACTCAAGCTGGCAGTGTCGGAACTGACTTCTCGTGTGGCAAGTTCAAATGGCTGCAGAACCTTGCACAACACGGAAATCAGTCTCCACTGCGCTTGACTGAGGCGCATCCCCACTCCTTTGCCTATGTCGTAGGTGGCTGTGTAGGCCTGAATGGCCTTTTGCTGCTCCTCCATCCTCTGCAGCATATAGAGGGTGGAGTTCCAGCGCGTCACAACCTCTTGTTTGAGGTGATGGCAGGGCAGGTTCATGCTTTTTTGATGTGCCTCTAGTCTGCGGTAGGCACTGGCTGAATGCCGAAAGTGTCCAGCAATTTTGCGCGCCACCGCAAGCATCTCCTGCACACCCCTGTCACTCTTGAGGTAATGCTGCACCACCAAATTAATGGTGTGGGCAAAACATGGGACGTGCTGGAAATTGCCCATATTTAATGCCCGCACAATGTTACTGGCATTGTCTGACACCACAAATCCCCATGAGAGTCTAAGTGAAGTAAGCCACTGGGAGATAATTTCCCTCATTTTCTCTAATATGTTGTCAGCGTTGTGCCTCTTATTAAAGCCTGTAATACACAATGTTGCCTGCCTTTGCATGAGCAGCCATTTTGTAGTTGCTGCTACTGATGCAGCTGTTGCTGTTGCTGCGGAAGGGGATGCATCTACCCAGTGGGCTGTCACAGTCATATAGTCCTTCGTTTGCCCAGAACCACTTGTCCACATGTCCGTGGTTAAGTGGACAGTGGGTACAACCGCATTTTTTAGAGCACTGAGGACACTTGATCGTACTTCTCTGTACATTTTTGGTATCGCCTGCCTAGTGAAGTGGAATCTCGACGGGATTTGGTACCGGGGACACAATACCTCCATCAACCCTCTAAATCCCACTCCACTGATGGCGGACACCGGGCGCACGTCTAACACCAACATTGCAGTTACAGCCGCAGTTATACGCTTTGCAATGGGGTGACTACTATCGTATTTTGTGGTCATGGCAAACGACTGTTGGACGGTCAATTGTTTTGTGAAAGACTTAGCGGTCTTACGACTTCCCCTCTGGGAAGATGACCGACTAACAGCAGCAACAGCAGCAGTGGCAGTAGTAGGCGTACCGCTGCAGGATTCCTCGGATGAATCCCGTATTGAGGAGGACTCAGTCTGGCTGCTGACTTGGGCTGCAGGACTGAATCTGATGGAGATTGTGGAGGAAGTTGACGAGGAGGGTGTTGCTGGTGTGTATCCAACTGGACCACGGGATTTAGGTGTCCCTGTACCGATGAGGGTCCTAGCCCCAGTTCCTGAACTAACCACTGAACTATGAAGGTTATTCAGGTGACGTATAAGGGAGGATGTTCCTAGGTGGGCAAGATCCTTACTCCTGCTTATTTGAGCTTTACATAAGCTACATATGGCCATACATTGGTTGTCTGGATTTGGATAAAAATAACTCCAGACCGAAGAGGTGCATTTTTTGGTCTTCTGACCAGGCATGACGATGGGCTTTTTCATCCCATGGACATCAGCTGTTTCCCCCCCTGGTGCCTCATTTACAATAACCACATCACCATCCTCGTCATCAAGTTCCTCCACAGCGCCAGCTACATCATCAATAGCCTCCTCCCGAGCCACCTCTTCCCGTACAGTGATGGGAAGGTCATGCTTGACAACCACCAACATCCTTGGACTCGCCTTGTGGATTTGTGATAATTTCTCTTTAGAAGGCAGAGTTGTTTGCTGTTTTGTTGCTGACAGCATAACTCTCTTCAATTTTTTGTAGGGGGGGGGGAGGAGGAGGAGGGCTAAGATCCGTGGGTGAAGCTGAACCACTAGTCATGAACACGGGCCAGGGCCTAAGCCGTTCCTTACCACTCCGTGTCGTAAATGGCATATTGGCAACTTTACGTTTCTCCTCAGATGATTTTAAGTTTCTCTTTTTGCTACTTTTTCTTAACTTGGGCTTTTTGGATTTTATATGCCCGGTACTACGAGATTGGGCATCGGGCTTGGAAGACGACGTTGATGGCATTTCATCGTCTATGTCATGACTAGTTGCAGCAGCTTCAGCATTAGGAGGAAGTGGGTCTTGATCTTTCCCTACTTTATCCTCCAAATTTTTGGTCTCCATTATATGTAGCACAAGATACTGCAGAATGTGTGAACTTGGTAATATTGCAGTACCAATGGACTTATACTGCTGGATTGGTTTTGCAAATTTGGTTATAATTATATATTTTTTTTAAAAAAAATTCTTTTTAATTTTTTTTTACTTTTTTTTTTTTTTTTTAAAACTTGGGAATAATGGGGAAATAACTATGCCCTTAGAAGCACAGAGCACAGGACACAGCACCACTGGACTGAACAGGACACGGCACAGGACCCAGCAGCACTACGGAACTCAGCAGGACAGAGCACAGGACACAGCACCACTGGACTGATACTGCAGAATGTGTGAACTTTGTAATATTGCAGTACCAATGGACTTATACTGCTGGATTGGTTTTGCAAATTTGGTTATAATTATATATATTTTTTTTTAATTTTTAATTTTTTTTAACTTTTTTTTTATTTTTTAAAAACTTGGGAATAATGGGGAAATAACTATGCCCTTAGAAGCACAGAGCACAGGACACAGCACCACTGGACTGAACAGGACACGGCACAGGACCCAGCAGCACTACGGAACTCAGCAGGACAGAGCACAGGACACAGCACCACTGGACTGATACTGCAGAATGTGTGAACTTTGTAATATTGCAGTACCACTGGACTTTTACTGCTGAATGTATGAACTTGGTAATATTGCAGTACCAATGGGCTTATACTGCAGGATTGGTTGTGCAAATTTTGTGGTAATTAAAAAAAATTAAATTAGTTTTTGGTATTTTTTTAAATAACTTTTTTTTATTTTTTTAAACACAGGGGAATATTGGGGAAATAACTATGCCCTTAGAAGCACAGAGCACAGGACACAGCACCACTGGACTGAACAGGACACAGCACAGGACCCAGCAGCACCACTGACCTCAGAAGGACAGAGCACAGCACACAGCACCACTGGACTGATACTGCAGAACACAGCACAGCACAGCACAGCACAGCACAGAACTAAACAGCACAGCACGAGATCTACCAGGACAGAGGACCACCTAACACATCCTCCCTCTACCCTGATCAATGCCCGAGTGAAGATGGCGGCGACTAGCGGGGAATTTATAGGATCCGAGTATCGCGAGATCCGACAACGGGATTATGAGTCAGAGCCTCAGTTTCAGATTTGAATTTGACGCCAATACCCGGATCTGTCTCGGATCCGACTCGGATCGGCAACGTTCGGGTGGGCTCGGATTTCAGAAATCCGAGTGCGCTCATCTCTAATATACACACTGATAAAATATTGGTTCAGCCCACAAAACCAGCAAAATTATACAACCAAAGCTGGCGACAGTGGAGGGAATTATCGACAGGCTGTTGTGCACAGGGAACTGCAAAGGCATTTATAGTTTTAGCTTCGGTTAGCAGTAGATGAAAAGTAATTATTTTCCTACATAATATTGTTGTACAATTACCTACTGAATTTTTTTTATTTTTTTGGGGGGGAATGAAACAATTACCCTGTCTGTAGTTTTCTTACACCCTTTGTCACTGTCTCCTCAGAAACCGAGAGCAGCGAGTAAAGCAGGTGACACTCACACCTCACAGTATTCTAAGCATATCACAGTACAATCTCGCAGCTCAGTGTGACAACAATTGTATCTGCTTTATTGCCTGTGGAGATTATAATGCCACATACTTAGGAGAAAATGGAAAGGAAAAAAAAAAGATATTTGTTTGATGGTCACATTTCACGTAGAAAGAAAAGGACAATTGCACTATAGTTTAATATAACACTCTATCTGACCCAGAAATGGAACCAATTCAATGCAATCTTCTTCAAGCTCGTACACACATTTTTCACCATGCATATTATTATAATAGTACACAACACTCCTGAAAAAAGAAGTTGTATTTTATTTTTTTTAAAAAAAAAATGTAATCGCCCTTTTGAGAAATAATTGAGTTCCTGCTGCTTCTACTTTTTTAATGGGCAAATATACAATTGCTACGATTTTGCGGACAGCTCTCTTCTCTCTAAATAAAGCAAAGGTTAGATAATATTGTCTCTGTTCCTTATTGGAGCCATGACAACGTACTATAAAGTTATATGAATTATGTCACAAGATGAAGTAAGCAATGTATACTTTCTTTGAGATATTAGAGCTGTATGTGTCAGTGCTTTGGGGTTATCAACAGCAATGTGTATAATAATATTTTTCAAAACAGGGGCCTCAGTTGTGCAGATTAAGGTAGATTGATGTTAATTACAGATGGATATTTGCAAAAAATGGATTTTGTATAATTTGATTTCTTTGTGTGCTTTTGCTATTGTAAGTCACAATGACATGTTATTTTTATTCCAGTTTCTCTGTGAGGCTATTTACTAACAATGTGCAAAATTGTTAATATGCAGTACCCATAGCAACCAATCTAACAGTATCCAGTGTAAAGCAAACATTCAGTGTAATGGCTCATTAATCCACCTTTATACTTTATATAAATAACTCCCTCTGTCTCTTTGGGACTCACTTGATGTTTACTGTATTTACAAGGTGCACTGGGACAATATGTTAGTTTCTGATAGACCTCAAGGTGAGAGGAGAAGGAAGATGGTTGAATAAGAAGAAATAGTTACCTTCTCTGGCATCGGCTTATACCTGGTTAACCCTGGGACCCCACCCCATTCCGGGCTTCAATTTAACTAGCCAATACCCTTCTGACGGGGAGTCATGGATGTTACATCGTCTTACCTTCACCTTAGTGAAGAGACCGCACTGGTGAGCGACCTCATGGCACCTTCCCCCAACCTCATGGCACCTCCCCCCAACCTCATGGCACCTCCCCCCTTTAGGATATGTGGTCTGTTGCTTCGGCTTTTGGATTGAATTTAGCTCATTGACTGGCAAGAACCCTGGGTCCCTTAGTCAGTACCTTGACCTGTCAATGTAATCATTAATCTAAACTCAGTTGGAGCAGCTTGAGGCAGATAATATGCAAAACAGTAACGCTACTATTTTTAATATGCTCCTCGTAAATCCCTAGGTCCCTACCTCTGAGCATTACAATATTCTTAAAGCTGTTGCTCTCACGTTATAATAATTATATGAAACAATTCACCTTTCTCAGCCATCTTGCCCAAATTTTAATGAGGCCCATACGGCCCTTATCCTGAAACCAGGCAAAGATCTCAATTTGGTAACATCATACTGCCCAATCACACTTCTCAACCTTGACCTCAATATATTTGAAAAAGTTATGTCCACAAGATTCCAGTGTTGGGTGGGGTACGGAATAATGATGTTGATTATTCCGACAAGACTTACCCCAACGTCTTCACAGCGAACGGCCCACTAATGTGACAACCAACTGCAAGGCATCATGATGAATGAAGAAGCTGGCGAGAGTTGTTCCTACATTATTATTAACCTCAATAACATTACATTTCCAGTAATTTCCAGTCAATTTTTGTCAAGTGACAAGAACACTGCCACCCCTCCTGTTTCTGTGTGAGCAATGTCACTGGAGACTGGAGAGTGACAAGAACACTGCTGCCCCTGTTTCTGTGTGAGCAATGTCACTGGAGACTGGAAAGTGAAAAGAACACTGCTACCCCTGTTTCTGTATGAGTAATGGCACTGAGCAATGTCACTGGAGAGTGACAAGAACACTGCTACCCCTGTTTCTGTGTGAACAATGGTGCTAGTTCTCCTGGGGAGGGAGGCACTTATAGAATCCAAAAATCGCGAGATCCGACGACACAACTATGACGTTTTGCCTTGTTTTCAGTTCCGAGGGCGCGCAAAAGTACCACGGAGGCTCGGTACTCGGATCTGCTAAGTTCGGATGGGCTCGGTTTTCCGAAAACCGAGCCCGAGCATCTCTAATGTAAACCATGTGTTTCTGGGCACATCGCTATATGTCACACATGAAGGTAGTGCTATGATATGAACAGCGCTACTTTCCTAAAAGCTATTCATTCTCTTATTTGTCTTGTACGATTAACATTAAATTACATTTAATGTGCCGTCTCTTTTATATTTAGCGTTCTGTATTTATTTCTTTCGCAATTCACCCGTATACATGTTGAAATCAATTTCCTACTATGCATGTTCTGCTAGCCTCTGACACCATTGTGAAGTGACCAAACTCAGCGTTTTATAATGGAGGTAATATGAATAGACATTACACTTGCTGAAAGCACGTTTTCAAATTATACAGTCAAACACTTTTCAGTTTTATCCGTACAACTGAAACATAATATAAGTACCAAACAATGATTTTACCAGCAATGAAAGTTACGCGGAAAAGACGAAAGCAGCAATTAGACTTACAATGTGTGATGATTACATTGATATTGACTGAATTATTACTGTGCGGACTCTCCGGGGCTTACTGTTGTGTGGTAGGTTATGAAACCGTAATGAACCAGCAAGAGGCCTTAGGAGAGTAAAGGGAAAAAAAATGTGTTTTGTTTGCTTCTCTACTGCAAAACGGCCAGTTGTAAAATAGAAAGGGAAAATATTAAATGAGTGTACGGCTGCTCTGGATCAGGCAGGGAAAAGTCTTTGAAATTGGTTCACAAAGAATTATCAACAGGGGTATTTCTTTAACAGTAGATTTTTTGAGAAACTTTGCAGATTTACGTCTTGGCCTGTGTCCAAACAAACATTAAACTAAAAGAATGTGTTAAAAGTTAGGTGCTTTCATTTTGCATAATTTATTTTATTCACCACATTCACTATTTATAAGGTTTTACTAACAGGAAAATAAATAATTTTGTGGATGGAAATTGGGATAGAATTGGTGTCAACTATACTTGGCATAGCCTGGAGTACCTAGGAGGTTGGGTCGTAGCTTTAGAGGAAATGTATCAGTATTTACCATAGAATCTCTCAGATTCTTGACTCTTGCCCCACTAATAACAATAGTCTTCCTTATTGATTTAGCAGCAGTAGTGTAGAGATAAAAAAAAAAATCTGGCAGCTTTGTTGGTCAAGAGATGTATTTTAGAGAATAACCCATTCTTGGAAACTGTGGATCATGTAGCTCTCTCTCAAAAAACTGGATCCAAACTCATGATACGATACTGTCTGAGGAATTGTGAGAGGGGTAGACTTTTCTTTACAGCTGGAGGGTGATGGCTAGTGTGATGGAGAGGAGTATTGTGATCTTTAGGTGTAGGAAAGGTATAGAGACCCAGCTCTAGTGTAAGCGAATAATCAAATCGAGCAATGGAATGCAAGTGGTATGGGTACACAAGGCAGGATATTACTTAGCTTCTTAGCCTTGATAAAAGACCTGGGAGTAAATGTATCAAGCTGCGAGTTTCCAGCGGGTTTGAAAAGTGGAGATGTTGCCTATAGCAACCAATCAGATTCCAGTTATCATTTATTTAGCAAATTCTACAAGATGACAGCTAGAATCTGATTGGTTGCTATAGGCAACATCTCCACTTTTCAATCCCACTGGAAACTCACAGCTTGATCAATTTGCCCCCTAGAATGGGTCCAAAACATTGATAAATCAATTACACTAATTGTTTATATTAATATCCATTAGAGGTTTCTTTCAGTTTAGTTAGCTGTTGATAAAACGAATAACGTTTTATTACTTTAGTGTACAAGACGTACTTTTATGCTATTTGTTTAGGACAAATGTGGCTTCCATTTTGTAGTAAGCTAAAATACGTAAATCTTTATTGTATGGGTATTACGTAGGGGGAAAAGGAGCAAAAACAGGAAAAAAATCCACAACTGTGCACATGGTTCATTTCACACAATTAGTACCTGATATCAATACCAAATATATGCACATTACTCATGGCCTGATGAAGTTCTAATGTATACTTCTAGGGTGAGGGACTAAAGGAAAGAAATGTAAGTTTCAAAAGATTTTGGATTTTCTCTGAATCTGCCCTTAGGAGATGATGTATCAAGCTTCGGGTTTAAAAAAGTGGGGATGTTGCCTATAGCAACCAATCAGATTCCAGTTATCATTTATTTAGTACATTCTACAAAATGACAGCTAGAATCTGATTGGTTGCTATAGGCAACATCACGTTTTCAAACCCGCAGCTTAAAAATGTACTTCTTAGTATGGCTTAAAGGTAGAAAGAGCAACGAGTGGGCTAAGAAACTGTAGGCTAATACTATTTTGGGGGGCTTGTGGCCACTTTAATTTTGCATGACATTAATGAATGGTATAATAGAAATAGACAGAAGTAACATTTAAAGCATTTTTTAACAAAACTTTTTTATATTAGGGGAAACACTCTTGGGTCAGAAAAATACTTGGGTGTATCTCCCTTATTGTAAAATGACTTATAATAGTAACCTAACACTAGCAGGTCTATTTATTAAGTAGAGAAAAGCCCCATCACTGGCGAAAATGGCTATTTTCTCTGAAGATACCGCTTTCTCTAATCTGTCAAAGACTACTGTCATGATATCTCCAATGGTAGCCTCCACCGGTGAAGAGTTTCACCGGGCATCTCCTGGCAAAAGCTTCACAATGCTAAGCACAGGGAAACCTATTAAACAAGGTTCAATCCTCCTCTTACTATCGCCATTTCAGGATGACAATAACAGAAGATTTTGAAAGGAAAAAAATTCTTCATTCATTTAAAAAAGTTATAAATTGCGGCGATAACTGATTCATCGCATATTAATAAACAGGGGCTTAGATAATTATAGAAATATGATAGATGCCGTATAAAAATAGGTGTTATATACTACTAGCTGAAGTACCCGGCATTGCCCCGGTTTAAATGTTCAAGTTATTAAGTTATCAATGAGTTGGATGTAGCTGTCAACATTTTATAAATAATTAGCAGCTAAGATGTCATCCAAATCCATCCCGTGGAAAGTCCAGAACAGGCTCCAAGAGTCAAAGTTCTGCCCAGCGTACACCAACGGGAGGTCCGACCGGGATCCCAACTATTCCATTAGGCATCCCAGACCAATTTCCACCCATCTGTGAAATTTTCATCCAAATCCATCCAGTGAAAAGCTCAGAACGGGGTTCCCGAGTCAAAGTTCTGTCCAGCGTAAAGCAACAATAGGTCTGACCGGGACCTGAACCCCCTAGTATCTCTTCTGGGATCCAGTGTTACCACTCTGTGAAGTTTTTGTCCAAATCCATCAAGTGGAAAGTTCAGAAAAGGCTCCTGGGTTCAAAGTTTTGCCCAACTTACGGTTATAACTTACCTGTCCTCGCTCCAGCGCCGCAATCCTCTCTTTCTTCCGGGTCGCGGCGGCGCTGTCACATGACAGTCGGGGCGGGGAATTCAAATCTGCAACATTACTAAAGTCTTGCTCTGACACCTGGACAGAGTCAGAGCAACTTCCTATATACCCTGACTAGGTGCTTCTCGTGTGTCTCCCGTGTACCAGTTCCTTGCAGGCTTTTCAGACATTAACTCCACGTGTACCAGACCCAGGCTTGCTGACTACGTATTATCTCCACTCCAAGTGTACCAGACCCTGGCTTGCTGACTACGTATTATCTCCACTCCAAGTGTACCAGACCCCGGCTTGCTGACAACGTATTCATCTCCATTCCAAGTGTACCAGACCCCGGCTTGCTGACAACGTATTCATCTCCATTCCAAGTGTACCAGACCCCGGCTTGCTGACAACGTATTCATCTCCACTCCAAGTGTACCAGACCCAGGCTTGCTGACTACGTATTATCTCCACTCCAAGTGTACCAGACCCAGGCTTGCTGACAACGTATTATCTCCATTCCAAGTGTACCAGACCCAGGCTTGCTGCTATTTATTATCTCCACTCCAAGTGTACCAGACCTCGGCCATCCTGACCCTACCTTCCAGTTCCAGTGTTATCGTGGGCTACCTCCTACATCCTTACCTCTAGAGGCAGACCAGTGGACCACGACCTGCGATCCTCCGCAGCAAAGCCCATCCAGCCTTGCGGCGGTTCTTGGTGAACACCAGGGGGTTTGTTAGACTCCGCACCACCGGCCGGCCAGTGTTGATCTAGAGTAAGGCAAGTACTCCATATTCATTACTTACATTGCTACATAATTGTTACACTTACAGTAACGGGAGGTCCGACCGGGACCCTAGCCCCCCTAAAGCCTGGCCAGGATTCAACTGAAATTCCTAGCGTTGGTTTCACCCCAATCTGTGCAGGGGTGTCCGAATGCATAACCAGACAAACTAACAACCAGATCAATGATTTTTATATATGAGATCACAGTACACAGTGAAGCTACTAGGCAGACAATACAAGAACATCTAATCCCGATCAGCGTAGAATGGATGAACTCAAGGGTTTGACAACATGCATGGAGAAGAGACGTCAAACTGATCATTTCTTAAGTAAACACAGCTGTTTGGAAAAAAAAGCTGCACCCATCATTATACACATTAACATGTTATAATAATGTTTAGCTATAGTTTTACATTATGGAAATAGCCTGTTTTGAAAAAAGGTGTCATTCCAAAAATGTGAATTCATTGGCGGTGGAACAAAATGGCTGCCTCAATGCATGCACATAATAAAATGCACGTTCTTGAAGAAGAAATAAAATGAGATTTTTGGTGCTGCTTGTACTGTGTAAAAATCAGTATTATAAATCAAAATTAAAGGATGTACTTGAGCAATTCCACATCGGTTTGTTTAAAGCATTCTCCAATTTAAGTTATAAATGACAAGATTACCTCCTCCAAACCCCAAACGCTTCCGTAGACTCTAACTAAATAGCATCCAGTGGACATTATATTAATTCACTTCTCTATATCAGATGGCTTAAAAGTCTGAATTTACTGAAGCCAATGGGAACTAATGAAAAGGCATTTTTCATGTCTGTTACATTTGACTTAGCACTAAGTTGCTTAATGAATTGCATTTCAGATTCACTTACAGGCTCATTAAGGATTAACATACTAACATTTTTAAATGATACAGCAAAAGATGAATTATGAGAAAGGGGCTTTCTTTCAGATCATTGGTAGACATTGGAGGGCGTGTTTTTTACCTGTTATATGGGGAATCTAATGTTACGGACAAGATATCGATCCACTTGTAGATTTCATACGTATCGCCAAATTTCTAAAGTCTAAATATGGTCACAGACTTACCTACAATATATAATGTACAAAGTTTTTTTCAGTTGTTTGCAAACTGTCTATAGGAGGAATTCAATTGGCCGCGTTACTGTAAAAAGTAACGCGGCCTGCACACTATTACCGTTATTACCTGGAGCAAACGTAGGATTTGTAGAGGGGGATTTCCACAGCACGCCACCAGTGGGCGTGACCAGCATGCATGAAGGCGTGGCTATAATATTAGAGAGTGCTTGGCTGCTCTCCAACTCTTCCTATCCCTATAATATACATGGGCAATGCTGAGTGCACTACTGTTAGGAGCATGCAGCTCTCCCTTTTCAAGTAGAGCTGTGTGAAGCGGGGGCAGGGTCCAGCTACCTTAATTATACAGTGCCCCAGGCTTGGAGGGGGTTTCCGGGCACTAGGAACCCCTCCCCCCCCCCCCCTCGGTTTGCCTATGATTACGGTAATAGTGCGCTTAAATACCGTTATTACGGTAGTTTCAACGCTGGCTTTTTGCTTGCAGCTCTCTGTGCTGCGAGCAGAAAGCCGGGTTAAATTTACCGTAATAACGGTAATAGGTTTAGCGCTGCGATACTCTGGGGGGAATTTAATTTCCCCCTATGTGTCTCTTACAAAACATAAATCTTTTCATTTCCGAAGTTGTAGACAGCTGACTAGAAGTGGTCCATGTGAAGGTAGATTACAAAACACCAAACTGCTAAGGTGCAGCTTAAAATCCCATTTGGTGGCACCTTGATTTCTGCCAAAGCAGAGACAGATGTCAGCATTTGGCCAGACCGAGTGTGTTTCTGGTTAAGAAAGGAGTAAATATCTCCAGACATCCTTCACAGAAGACCAGTGGCAGGCAGTTTATGTAAATGCTTTTCGTATGTCCAAATGTTTAAACCACACTGAAATGTTTATCAAACTAGTTAATAGACTATACCTGACCCCCTCCAGAATCCATAAAATGTGGCCCTCCAAGTCTAAGTTGTGCTGGAGACAATGCTTGATGGTTGGGGATTTGCTTCATATTTTTTGGGCATGTCCGGTTTTATGCTCCTTTTGGGCTCAGGTATTTGATTTAGCTAAGAGGGGGACCGGATTAGATCTTTCTCAGGCCCCTGAAATTGCCCTTCTTCAAATATATCCACCCCATGTCCCAAGACAGGCCTGTTATGTGTTTAACCATATACTTATTGCTGCCAGAGCTGCCATAGCCCAGGCATGGAGGGCGCGGCTACCCCCCACCCTGTCAAAAGTAATAACCAAAGTCCATTATGCGTTCGAGATGGAAACACTTGATGTCCCCTACTCCATGAGACCATCCTCCCCACTGTGGAAATGGTTTGAATGGCATGTCTATGTGACTGATGGAGGTGGTGCTCCGGTTGATAACCCTTCTTCCCCTCCCCCTACTAATGGAGGTCCTACGCCAATAGATGTGCCTTGATGGTGTGTTTAAATTGGGCCTTCAAAGACTTAGATCAAGTCTGGTGGGTTAGGTGAAATAGCCACAGTAGAATGTAGAATGTATACTGTATAATGTTTGTAACCTGCATATGCTATATTGGTGTGTTCATATTCCCCTCCCCCCTCTCCCTTTTTGTATCCCCGTTAACCTAACAAATCTCAATAAAAACGATTAATGTAAAAAAAAAAAAAGAAAGGAGTAAGCGTACCTAATATTATAGAGCAGTGCAAATATTAGATTTGATGTTTCAGAGTGAAGCTGCTGAAATTAAAGTAGGGGTCAAACAGGGCAAATTGTTAAGGGTCTTTCCTTGCTGTTAGGAAGGGCACACAGCTATTTCCTTTCTGCAAAAGGACCTGAAGTATGCACCTGTTTAAAACTGGTGGAGATAGCGTCTAGTACTTTAATTGTAAAGGAACGCGTAGTGCACCTTTCAGTAGAGAGACGCATTTTGTCAAATATAAAATATGTCTTTATTCAGGTAAATATATGAATAAGGATTCAGTTCATGGAATATGCAGATTTTCAGGTAGCAGCATAAACAGGTATAACTTCAATACACAAATATAAATAGGTGTAATGAATGGCAGGAAAGTCCACAGAGCAACAGGTTCCAAGCTATGACAGATATAGATGACCCTATTGCCAGGATGACGAGTCTGTCCAGGGAAGCAAACAGAGTAGTTGAGTCCAGTGACCAGGCAGAGGTTTGGGCAACAAGAGTTCAAGCTGAAACCAATATCCAGGCAGAGTTCAGGGTCACAAGCAAACAAGCATAAACCGGTAGTCAAGCCGAGGTCACAACAGGAGATCAAGCAGCAGTAGCACAAACACTGGAACAGGGAGAAACAAGCAGCAGCCAGGCATAACGATGAATTCCACAGAGCACAGATTGAGGCAGGTATTTGAAGCCGTGAGACAGGTGCAGTTCTAATCAGGTAAGGAGATTAACTCCTACAGGAATGGTGTAAAGTTCAGGAGCAGAACAGCAGCACCTCTGGTGGATTTAAGGTACTGCTGCTACATGCAAAATAGTGGTAACAAACAGGAGCTGTTAATGCAAATGTTTTTTTTACAGGAAAGGGAGTTACCATCTACAGATTATACGTACAGTACCAAAATGGCGTTAAAATACAAGTTATCTTCAAAGATAAGTACTGCCTTACTTGACAGTTAGAAATAAATACATCATCAATAAAGCAACAACTAAAATGGGATGTAGTGGTTCCAATGGATGAGCCTCTATTTAAAATGCATATGAAGAGGCAGACAAATATGGCAATTATCGTGCTGTTTTTATTTTACAAGAGACACGTAAAATGAATCAGCTGCTGTATCAAACAACATTAAGTGACTTGGTTTAAAAGATTATTAGGCTTTATCATCATTCTCACTTGTCAGGCACCCATTGAAAACCCATCACTTTATTCTTAGTCCTATTACATTGTACCCCTATGCAAACTTTACCTGGTATACATCCTACTCTATATCAGCCCCACTGCATACCTCCCAACCAGTGTTCCCTCTAAGCTGAGAAATCTGGAAATTATAGAGTTAAACCTGTATCTTACTAGGAAACATCCTGCGATTGTGAATACAAACCTTTCGGGTGGAGCCCTCATTAGAGTGACTTTTTAACTCTTTCCTTTCCAGATTGCTCAGTTTAGAGGGAACACTGCTCCCAACTGTCCCGATTTAGGCTGGACAGTCCCGAATTGAGGACTCTGTCCCGCCATGCAGATTGGGACAGTTTTGTCTCGATTGGACCAGAATGGCGGGAGGAGTGTATCAATCCATTTACTTACATCCAGCGGTGATGGGTGCTGTATAAGTTCAACAATTGCATGGTCTAGCAAGAGACGGCCAAGTGATTGAAAACCTCAATAAACACATGCAGGGGTGTGGCCGTACTCCCCAAACGATATAACAACGCCCCTGTTACATGGCCACGGCCCATCGCCCTCTCTGTCCCGATTTGAACAGCCGCAATGATGGGAGCCATGCCAACGTGTGTGCTCATCAGACACATATGAACAAACCCTTCGATGTATAGTCTACAAGCAATGCTCTCTGTATGCTTTGCAACAGTCTGTATTTGCAAGTGACATACCATGTTACCCATTATACAGCACCACGAACATGATCACGCTATATTTAATAAACAGAAAATAAAGATAATAATTGTCAGGTTTATTAATTATAACCCTGGTGCAAAACTTTTTGGAGATTTTGAAACTCACAATTTACTGCCGTTATTTCTCACTTTTATGTTGAAGTTTGTATGTGGGGTGAAACAGGGGTTTTTTTTAACGCCATAAACAAAGATCAGTAGGAAAGTGAAGACTGGGGAACGGGGTGATAAAAAGTAGCTTCGGGCTTTGTATTCACACATTGGAGCCTGAGTACCAGACTGTACGTATGACATCCCCTCTCCTGCTGGCATTCTTATATACTCTATTACATTATTTACTTCTTATGACATAACACTCCATTAATACTCCTTCAGGTCGTGCTGCTTTTCAGGCTTCAAGGGGGAAAAAAAAAATATAAAGCTTTTGCTGCAGCAGAATTCTCTGCTAGCGACTCGTTAATACTGCTCGGAGGAGATCATTATTAAAAAGACTTATATGTGGCCATTATTCCATGCCTCATTTTCTGCTTGAGCTCTTCGATTTCTGGGGTATTGGTCTCCAGTGAAATTAGCTGTACAGAAGGCACTGATATTTCCTTTTAAAGGAAGAGTTTGTTCCCCACTGTCATTTTACAGTTTATGTCTCTTAGATACCGTAAAGAAAGCAATACAGCTCTCGTTGCGCAGATGGCTTTTTAATCTGATAGTTACTTCCAACGGGGTCCTGGTGCACGGAAACGGATCAAACAGGGTTAACAGAAGCAAGATCACTAGAACATACTGTATTTAAAACTGACCTGGGCACTTCTCATCAGCAATCAAACAACCGTCTACCACGGCTACAGCTGTATTCTGTTTAAACTTGTTCTGTAAAAAATTGCTTTTAACACATGTTCTGGGGACGGGCATTGCATTTCTGCGAGCCTCAGCCTCCAGTCTCTCAATATACAAGCATAGTTTTGTACATCAAAAAAATAATGAAGTCTGGAGAGACAGTCGTCTGCCAGGGTATTTTTTATGGCAAGAGCCAAGGCTACGTTATGTGATGCATTTACAGAACAGTGGATGTTCTAAGAAAAATAATCTCGATAGTTTTGTAAGAATTCCCATATAACATTAATTATTTGAGGGGTTGTTAAAAGTGCCCCTTGGGTACCCTAGACATCTCTGCTTAATACTTTGTGGAAGGGGGCGGATGGAATGCAGCATTATCTGTTTCGCTGTCAGACCGGGAGTGTGGCGTTGGCCTGTGACATCTTAGCGCAGCGCTACGTGCCCACCGTATTCATTGAAATTGAGGAGCGGCAGTGGGCGGTTTCATGGGTAAAAAGCTGCTGACTGCCGAGTCTCCATGTCAGCAGCCGGCGCTCAGTGTAGAGGTGCCGCTGGGAAAATAAGAAGTGTCCCTCATTCAGTGTTTTTAGATGCCCCTTAAGCATTGGTGGGCTAGCAAGGGAGGGTTGCCAAATTTTAGCCTGAACGGCAAGACTCGACTCAGAAGCCTATTAGAAAAATTTAAAGGAACAAAAAAGGAGGTGGCATAGTGACCCAGCCCAAGGTAGCCTACTATGGGACCCGCCCAGGGGGACAATGCCCCCCTGCCCAATCTGCCCCGACATGCTAGGTGACACATTAGGTTTCCACAGGGCAGCACCGGCCCTGTTTATAGTACGAATTGGTTAGCTGTCAGAAGGGTAACTTCTTAAATGAGATGTCCACCTTCAAATAACTTTATTGACATGTACATGCTATCTACACTTTTTAAAAAAAAAAATGATTTTATTTTTCTTTCTGTGCTTTTCAGCCATGTATTTATAACATCCATGTCAGTGGTTCATTTTTGTTGACTTGGAATGTGACACCTCTGTGCTGTGCTCCTTAAGTTGGACACAACTGTATTCAGTGTATCCAGAGATCTGCTTTGTGTGGTATCTTAATGAAGCTACATAATTTTGCCTGTTGGTATAAATACATGGCTGAGAACTCAGAAGGCCCAGAGGGAAGCTAGTAAAATGTAATGCTGCTAGAAAGCATTGCAGAAGTAAATATAGAGTGGCATACAATAAAAGTTGTCTGGAGGTGGAAAAACCCTTTAATAATGTACTTTGCAGAACGTGAGGTATTTCTGGAACCTCAAATGAGACCCTTAACCCCTCTAGAGGGCTGGAAATGACTCTGAGAGGCAACAAAACAACAAACAACAGGGTGGTCACATGGATGACAAAATACTATTTTGTTATGATCATCTTATGGCAAGGCGTTGCTAAATTAATTTTGCTGTGAAGAAGTTAATGTGCTTTTGAACCAGAAAACATTTACTGCCTACAGCAATATCTGGCATCAAGGTAGAAACTTCTCATTTTCATGTGTCTACCCCCAATTCTTACTCCTGGTTTTATCCTATATTTAATTTTTATCCGTAGTAATACTCACATTGTAAATTCTATATTTTTTTTTATAAAGGTTCTTAACTCTTTAGGGAAGGAAGAGAAATTTTAAATCACATTTCATCCCACCGGAAGTTAAATTGTATGTAACGTTCTCTGAAACTAATATTATATTTCGCTAAAATATCCTATGTGGCGGACATGTCATCTGTGCAAATGGAACCCCCCGCTGCTTTTCTTCTTCAAACAGACTTTGCCGAGGAGCTGACCTCTGGGTCCTACAAAGGGGTATACTGCTGGGGACAGACAGATGGCACAGAAAACAACAACAGCAATTGGTTCATATCTTACCTGCGTTGATCATCTGTCAAATGATCACCAGTTTCCGCACGCCCTTAGCTGCGTCGTCAGCCTCCGCCTGCGGTTTGGATCCCAGGCAACTCTCAACAGCCTACAACTCAAAAGGGATCCAATGTCCCCCTAGATCAAGGGCCTAGCGCCCTACTACACTAATCAGGGCCGAGCATCCTCTCAAACTATCAGGGGCCTTGCGCCCCACTAACTAAAAGGGCCTGATGTCCAATTACAACTATTGGGCCTTCTGCCCAACCTTACTTAATGCCTTTTGCCTCACTAAACCTAAGGGTCTTGCGCCCTGCCTAACAATGGGCCTTGCGCCCACTCACTACCTAGGGACCTTGTGCCCCATATCACTATCTATAGGGCCTTGTGCCCTGAAACGAACTAAGGGCCTTATGCCCTTCTAACTATGGGCCTTGTGCACTCTAACTAAAGGGCCTTTTGGCTACTAACTAACGGGCCCTAGTGCCCCAATAAACTAAAGGGGCTTGGTGCCAATCTTAAAGAGCCTGCTGACCTACTAGACTACTGGGCCTTGGGCCCACCTAAACCAAAAGGACTGCATGCCCCCAATAAACCTACCTATTACCTAACTAACCAGGACCTTGTGCCCACTACATGTCCCAAGGGTCAAGTGCCTGAACTGTCCACGGGCCTAACAAGGAGCAATTATACTTACCTACTCCGCACAGGATGCTCAACTTGTGCCCGGCATCTACGGGTCTTCCACACCCTCCAGCCAGTGGCGCCTCTTCTCCGGTTCAGCTCTGGTCTTCGCTGAATTCTTCTTACAAGGGCTCCCCGCCGTTGATGTCTTTTTTTTCTTGATTTCGGCGTCTTCTTCCTTCTGTCTGACGGGCGCTTCTTCCAACGTCTTCTTGTGGCAGGGTAGCTCCTAGCCCTTACAAGGGCTCCCTGCCATGGCCGTCATCTTCTTGTTTTGACCGTACATCCCACAACACCACCGCCAGATTTCTGAAAAATGGCAGCGCCCAGTGGCTCATAGAACGCTGATTGGCTCTCTGCGGTGCCAAATATTCAAATGCCCCGGAGGTGAGCCCTGACTGGCTCACCGACACGGCCAATAGTAGAGCAGCCACAGTGACGCAAATAAGCTCACCGATTGCCGGACATCTTGGTGAGCACTTCACATATGAACCAATATTTCCTAATTATAATTCATGTCTCATAAATATTAGTCAGGTATGTGATGTCATTAGTTCAAAACTACTTCAGTCAACAAAATGGAAGCCTCCACTGTGTGCATAGTTGACAAGTGCCCCTAATTTACAGGGATAATTTCAGGTTTAGAAGATGTCCCCTAGAAATGTCCGTTTTTCAGTATTGATCAAGTGGTTGATTTATTAAACATTCTAAAAAGCAAAAGTGTTGGTTTTTCACACAGCGACCAATCAGATTCTAGCTATTATCTATCTAGTAGATCAGTAATGGGCAGCCTGATACACTTCGGAGGCCATGTGGTGAGGCCCTCGAACCTTCAAATGGGCAGCACTTGGCCCCTAATCTCAATCTTAAACACATATAATCAAAGGAAGAGGCACCTATCTGTAATAACATATCATATGGTGTTTTAAACAAGTGTTACAAGCTATAACAAACACATCTAACAATAAACCAGGAAGGAGCTGGGGGCCACCGCTGAAGGCTCAGAGGGCCACATGTGGCCCTAGGGCCACCTGGAGCCCATCACTGCATTACATTGTGGAAAGGTTTTCTAAATCTACCCCTTAGTGTCATTTACTAGGAAAACAGTTTTAAAAAAAAAGCTTGAAGGCTTGCTTAATATTCCATATTTATTTGCCATTTTAAAGTCTACTAATGAAGGTTCGCGCCACCAGCGCAATCCAAGAAAGGGTTGAGTGAAACCTAGGCAAATATTGTGAAAATACAGTAATGAAAAGTTAATTATTTCCTTAATTAAGGGCCCTAATTACACTTCTTTCAGAACAAAATCCAATCCGCTCTACTCAGAAGCCGATCGTTTAATAACACCGCTGGTTTCTCACAATGCACTGACCCAGATGTAGCATACAGTCAGCTCCAATGATAATCCTTTGAAAATATGCAACCTGTAAGCAGGGAGGAAAAACATTAATATGAGTATTTTAATTCTCTGAGATCAGAGGTGATAGAAAAGACGAACATTCACATCCACTCTTGCATATTATCACTTCAAAGGAAACCGGTTGTTTGTCTTGTTACAATTAAAGTATAGCGACAAAACTAGCAATGAATAGAAATGCTCTACGACGTGGCATCTATTTTATGTAGGGATTTTACATAGCATTACCAGACGCAGAAAGGACAAGACTGCACGGTAATTGCTATTGCTTCACATGTTGCATTGCTAACGTTTTTAAAACACATTCATACAGTGTTCGAATTTTATATGTTGTATGTATTTATGTGCTGTATGTTTATTCCCTGTGTGTGTCCGGATGTACATGACTGATCGTTAACCCTTACACGTATGTCTCAGTTCACATTTACCAAATGCACACCTCCCAAGAGTGACTAGTGACTGTTGACTGGACAGTCCTGATCGATGGACCTCAACAAAATGGTTGGTTGGACTAAATTGGGGCACGGTTAAGTGGATCGTAAATATGGTTTGGATGGGTGTAACAGGGCTTATTTTGATCCTATTTTTGTTTTTTAACAGCTGGTAGTGAAGATGAGCAAAGTTATGGTGGAATTTTACATGAACCAAATTTAATGGCGGAATAGGCTGTCTTGTGGGGATGCAACGTTCCTGATATAACCTTCAAACATTGCTTTGCTTCACCATTTAGCGCTTTATTTGTAGATTGCTCATTTCCAATCTATATTTAGGGCTTTGTCACTCCAAAATGTCCCTCATGAGAAGGATTCATCTCACATTGATTTTAGATCAACAATCTGATGTCCATGGAGTACCAAATTATTATGTTCATTTAGGTGTGAATGGTCTGAATGGTCGGTGAAGTATTTTGTATTCTACTCTTTCAAATCTCTTCAATTCTGTGAGCATTACATGTTGTATGAATGTTCAACATCGTCCTGATATCAGTGTGGATGTTTGTATTGCATCCACATAGGTGGTCACATCTTTCTCAAGGTCATAGGCACCTCTATATGCGTCAAGACTTCTGGATAAAGCATCCACAATGACCAATTTCTTTCCAAGCGTGTGCTTAGGCATTCCGTTGAACCAACAGTAGACATTGACATCTCAAATCTTTACCTTTCGTTAAGTTACCAGTGGCTTATGGCCGGTGAGCAGATAAAAACTATGTAATCAGCAGAAGTATTAACAAGTCCATATGCTTGTCAGACATTCCTTCTCAATCTGTACATAGTATTGTTCTAAGTTAGAGAGTGAACTTCAGGAGTGTACGACTCAAGAAGTTGCCGCACAGCTCCTCCAAGGCCATAGCTGCTGTCATTGGCACTGACTAGCAATGACCTAAACTGTATTCTAGAATTGGTCAAATATTGGATCTCAATAGTTGGTTCAATTGATTGGCTTATTATCTTCCCTCCTGCCAGAGTCACCACCTGCCCTGAAATCTCCCTCACTGTCAATAACACCACAATTTTCTCTTAGTGTCCCAAGCCCACTGCCCAGGTGTCACACTTGACTCCGCCCTCTGCTTTATTCCTCACATCTCTCCCAGTCCTGTCGACTTCACCTTAAAAACATTGCCAAAATACGCCCTTTTCTTACTCAACATGCTACAAAAACTCTTATCCATTCTCTCATCATCTCCCGTCTTGGCTATTGCAACCTCCTGCTATCCTGGCACTCCTGACACCCATATATCCACACTTCAATCCATCCTAAATGCTGCTGCAAGACTGATCTTAGTCTCTCACACCTCCCCATCTGCTGCACCACTTTTCAAATCCCTACACTGGCTCCCTGTGTCCTCCAGAATCAAATTCAAATTACTCACCCTCATCTGCAAAGCCCTCAACAACACTACCCCTGCATACATCTCAAATCTTATATCAAAATACTCTCCCTCCCGCCCTCTTAGATCTACCTCTGACCTGCGCCTTGTCTTGTCTCTGATACCTACCTCTTACTTTTGCCTACAAGACTTCGCCTGTGCTGCTCCCCACTTATGGAATTCCCAACCATGCTCAATCAGACTTTCCCACAGCCTTCAAATCTTTAGATGCTCTTTGAATACCCATCTCTTTTTTAGAGATGACCTTATCCTCAATAACACTATTCACGCTAATGCACCCTCACAACTGTCCCAATCTCCACTCTGAAACATTTACTCCTCTTGTTTCAGCTGTCCCCTATTCCACTTATAATGTAACTCTCTAATGAGCAGGGTCCTCCATACTCTTTGTTTTCATGTCTGCATTTATTTTGTCTACCTTGTATGTCCCTGTTTTATGTATGTACTGTTTTATGTACGTACTGTTTTCCCTACTGTACGGCACTGCGGAGCACTGTGGCACCTTACAAATCTACAAAAATAATAATAATAATAATAATAGTAATAGTAATAATAATAATTGGCTACTGCACATAGGACTTTAAAATACTGTCCCAAGTAGTTGACCATTCCTAATCTCAGTAGCATTTATAGGGGCATATTTAATTGTTAGCGTTAACACTAACAAACGAGCGCTCAAAAAATCTTAGCGTTAATACGGTAATTACTCGCGGAATTTCAGCTCGCAGCTCCCTGAACTGCGAGCTGAAATTCCGCGAGTAAACTACCGTATTAACGCTTTTTGCGCGCAATATTACCGTATAAACTGTAATATTTTTCAGGCGCTCGTTTTGCAGAGTTAACGCTCATAATTGAATACGCCCCACTTCTTATAGCTTACTTTTATTCCTTTATAGGTGAAAGCTATAGAATTTATCTATCCCAAAAACTCCATGTCCTCTTTCCAGAAAACACACGTTTCCTTGTTTAATTCACTTAATTACGTTAAGGATTTGTGCAAGTTTGGTATAGTGGTCTTTCATTGTGTTACCTAAGATTAGATTGTCATTCATAAAAGCATTTATTTGCTATTTATTTGAATGTAAATGTCAAAAACCCTTGTCCCAAAACTGAAGAGCAGAGAGGAGAACCAAAACTATTAATTGCAGAGTAAACATGAACCAAGTATACAGTGTAATCAGTCTAGATATGGAAATGATGATCAATGAGCTCAGAGGATAGACCTCAATGACTGAAGGTCAAGCAGAACAAGATAGCAGGAGTAATGCAGCTATCCAGGCTCAGAATGGCAGGATTGAAGATCCACTGATACAGGGGTCACAGGAGTACCATGACTAGATACACACTGGTACAGGAGATTCGCTAATGCATACTGGAAGACAGGTAGTATGCTGAGCAGGGAACAAGTACAGGACGAGTAATAGCAGGACTGAAGACACGCTGTAGTCACAGGTGGTTAGGTATTCAAGAATACAAGGTTGGAGCAACTGACCAGGCTGAGGAACAGCAGGGCTGGAGACTCATTGTAGGGTAGTAATCAAAACTCATCAGGGACAGATGGAGGCAGGGGAGGGCTGGTAAATTGTAGCCTGGGAGGGAAGACTCGACTCAGCAGCCTATTAGGAACATTTTAAAGGAACAAAATGCAGGTGGCCCAGTGACCCAGCGCAAGGTAGCCCACTATGGGACCAGACCATGGGGCATGAGGTAGGTTGGCTGGAGAATAGTCCAGGACATAGTCTCTGGAAGCTATTTCTCCCAACACCTACTGAGCACGCTTTGGGACATGGTGACAGTAATTTAGTTCTTTTC
Source organism: Mixophyes fleayi (assembly GCF_038048845.1). Classification (NCBI taxonomy): domain Eukaryota; kingdom Metazoa; phylum Chordata; class Amphibia; order Anura; family Limnodynastidae; genus Mixophyes; species Mixophyes fleayi. The sequence continues at coordinate 83,096,778 of NC_134411.1, read as the reverse complement.
CTTTGAATCATTTCTGCAGCAGTGATCCCAAAGGGTAGTCTCCAAATACACAATCTTCCAAAGGGTGTAATAAATGTACTGAGTTTGGCACAATACATTTGATGCATTTACTGTTAAAACATTATTGCACGGTAGTTTTCCCAATGTTGGAGCCAAGGTGAAACTTCTCCCTTATCTCAGCTTCGTTCAACTTCTTAAGATTCACACATGGATATCCATTTTTCCATTTTTAGCACAAACCTAAGAAGTTGGCTCAGTAGGGTTCTGAACAATGCGTCTTGTTTCATCTTATTTAACTTCATCTCTACTTTGGATCAAAGGAATAGGGTACTTGTGTGGTATAGGTACACCATATAGTACTGTTCGGTACCCTGCATCCCCAAACACGGTCTCAAATTCTTCTTCATCGACTCTTTGCACCAGGCACATTTTGGCTGCACCTCCACAGCTGAGCAAATTATCAGAGTATCTACTTTTTAAAATATACTAAACGTGAAATCCTGGACTCTATATATGGCTTCACCAAGGAATAGCCCAATGAAATTTAATTCACCTCCAGGGTTCTCAAAACGTGTACCTCTTGGTGTTTCTTCCAGCTGGTTCAAATCTCATCAGAATTTATAGTCTCCTCTGCCACAAAGTCAATTTTAAAATGCCCAACTGTCCCATAGAAATGTAGCGGAGTTCTTCATGATGGTTCATTATATTGCATTCAATAGAGCCGAGAAAGAATAGAACATGTTCCGTGGTTAGCTCTCGTACCATTGTGTCTGTGGCTGCAAAATGTCACTAAACACATTCCCTGCATACAGTTTGTCTACTTGGGCAGCTTCCCTTTGCAGTAAGACACATCCCACATTCAGTGCATATGTTTTACTTCCTGATAGTTATATGAAGGAGATTATGCTTCATCTTGGATCTTCGCTTTGGCCTGGCAGTAGAAGTAGAGTTGTATTTTCTTTTTGAGAAGTAAGATTTCTTAACTTACCTTTTCCACCTTATTTTCTAACTTTCTCTGTGTCCTGAATTGAGTTTTTAATCAGCTCATCATTTCAGTTGCCTTGAAAAGAGTTAAACCTTCTCTCAGTTGCATTCTTTCAGCAAGACTTATCTAGGATTACCAGCACCAACCTGTCCCGCAAATGTTGATCTTTTTCTCAGCAAATCCCAAAAAATATAGGCTTTTTAAAGTATCATCATCACTATTTATTTATATAGCGCCACTGATTCCACAGCGCTGTACAGAGAACTCACTCACATCAGTCCCTGCCACATTGGAGCTTACAGTCTAAATTCCCTAACACACACATGTTGGGAAGGGAGCAAGGGGCAACCTAACACTTCAAAAGTGCTAGGCATACCACAGTGGTGTGGCCACTCCCCCGTTAAGACATGACTGCACCCTTCCCAACACTCCAAAGTTTAGAGGTATGTACCTATTCTCAGCTCTCCAAAGTTGAGAGGCATGTGTTACGGGCAAAAAGATAATCCTATCTATAAATAATTCCTGTAAAAAAAAATCATGTTTCTATCAGAGGTCTCAACGATCAGGAGAAACTACACAGTGGGCAGCACGGTGGCTTAGTGGTTAGCACTTCTGCCTCACAGCACTGGGGTCATGAGTTAAATTCCCGACCATGGCCAAATCTGTGAGGAGTTTGTATGTTCTCCCCGTGCTTGCGTGGGTTTCCTCCGGGTGCTCCGGTTTCTTCCCACACTCCAAAAATATACTAGTAGGTTAATTGGCTGCTATCAAACTTGACCCTAGTCTCTATCTGTCTGTCTGTCTGTGTGTGTGTGTGTGTTAGGAGTTTAGACTGTAAGCTCCAATGGGGCAGGGACTGATGTGAGTGAGTTCTCTGTACAGCGCTGCGGAATCAGTGGCACTATATAAATAAATGGTGATGATGAAGGGGATGATTTTAGTGTCTATAAGAGTGTGACTTTTGATATAATGCATACAGCAAACTCTGAACATACTTGGGCTAGATAGAGGTACTTACTAACAAACTGATCTAGCACACATAGCATTCCGCAGAATAGAGGAAGCAGAAACTCATGTGAGCGTCTATGCAACAGTGCAACCTGGTGTTTAGCATCAATTTACCATGAACTCATTTATTATCACAAGCCCCTGTGCTGCTGAGGCACCCTGCTCCTTCCACTAGTTGTCAGTTTGTGGCTTTCCCTCCATTCCCCTCCTCACATCACGATTCTACCCCTGCCACATGGAGGTTGCCAACACTAACACAATCACACTAGGGGACAGGTCACTGCCTCCCACATTCACCCCCTGTAATAATCTGTGCTGCTGTGAAAATTCTGCATAATTGATTGGCTACAAGCTATTCGTGCAAAAGAAGGAGGTTCTTTGACCCAGCACAAATCGGATGGGTATGAAATGTTGACATGTAAAATGTGGACAGGGTTGTAAAGTCGACATTCAAAATGTCGACATTGATGTAAAATGTAAAAAGATGGGGCAAGAAATGTAAATAAAAAACGGCATGCCCTGCTCCCCACCCAAACAACTTAACTAGAACTAAGTTTAAGTTCAAGCTGTGGCATGTTCCCATATTTTATATATGACTGAATCGCCGTACCAGGCGCTGTGAGCTCTTAGGAGCTAGTATTGCAACTCATACTAGGGGTTTTTATTTATCCAAGCATCCATGGCTTTATTACAGATGAAGACCCTGGATGTAGTAGGTGCGCAATAAAGATGGTGTCGGGTAGTTTAAAGGTGTTTTTATTTCAAATAAAATAATCTTTACACTTGTGTTTTATTTCACAATTTTTCTTGGTGTACTACAGATCCCAGTGGCCCTGGGTGCCAGGACATGCTGGCACTTGAGTTTCTCCAAGTGTCAGCATGCCCTGGCCACCATGGGACATGCTTGGTGCATGTAGTACTACAAGCACTAGAATGCCCAAAATCCTAATGGTAGCCCAGGCATTCTGAGACTTGTAGTGCATCAGGGACAAAATGGATTTCATCATTGAATTATTATTACCCCACATCCACTGCCCCCAGGGTGTGGGAAAAACCCTAGTGCTATCATCACGGGGCTTGTTAAACCTAGAGCGGGGGGCGATTTTTTTGCAAGCCCGATCTCCCTAGAGAAAGCAGCCCCGTGCTGACCGGCCTGGGACTGGTTTGGCATTATGGCAGGAGGACGCCAGACTGTGGGTTTCACTGATATAGCACAACCAGCCTGTCAACATTTTAACTGTGTCAACATTACGAACCTGTAGACATTATGACTGTCGACTTTATAACTACATCCTAGACAAAAATGTTTAAAAACCACAGAAGCAAATACATATGGCTCCTGTGTCCAGGCCTTTGGCGGTGAAAAACAGAGCAAGGCCTGATGTACACAAATGGCATTTAGCTGTCTTTCACACTTTGCACTCACTGTTGTGCTTACACTTTGCTAACAGAGCAAAACAGAGGAATCATTGCTGCCTGTGCAAAAATGGTTACAGACAACAGAGGGTTAAGGAATCGGGATTAATGGTCCCAATATCTGCAACCACATGAGCAAATTCTGACAAAACACTTGTATCAAAGACCCATTAAAGCTGTCCAGTTATTTCTTGTTGTTCATAATGCTGAATTAATAGCAAGATCATTTCCAAACCTAGCAAATTATTTGGCAGCTGTCTTTCTTTAAAGTTTCTCTGCAGAATTTAGGTTCATTTTGTTTCGCAAATAAAACAACATTATTGCAGCAAAGAAACAAAAGATAACACACTAGTATTGTCTGACTACAAGGTCCTGTCGTAGTGAATAGAAAAGGGAGGGGCATTTGAGAGCTCAGACCACTATCCTTTCAAACTGATAACATAGATGTTGGCTGCTTCACACAAATACATTATGTTATAAGCAAATGTAAAAAATTCTTATTTGTCCTTCAGAAAGTAGAGGTAATACTATTATGTAAATCATCTTATCAGTTTGAGGATATACAAGTGGTGTATAAAGTGGATATAAAGATTTGGTGTATAAAAATACAGTGAAATTCAAATCTTGCTAGTTCAAACAAGTGTTCGGTGAGCGTTGAGTCACAATTTGTTCTCTACCGCTGTTTGTCTGAACAGCGAAGGTGGACAGGCGCCAGGATCAATGATGACGATTCGTGTGCGATATTCGTGCTGCTTTCCGCTTTGAACCTCACTTGAGGAAATTTTGACTTAAGACTTACTAAATGCTCTTCTTGCTATGTTAGTAGATGGACCCTACTGCTAAGGTTCAATATGACAGATTATCCTTGCAGATCTATACACAAGACAAACGTAGAGGAGAACAATGGGATACTTTACTATTGTTCTCCAAAGTTTAAGACTAAAGCACTCTCTTGTTTTCTGCAGGTAATTCACAGTGTTACATCAGGAAGCCTGTTGGGAGTACCAAATGAAAATACGCAGTACATCTGCACTTAGAACAAAGAGTGTTTGTACCAGACAACCTGGGCCTGAGTCATTAAGGAGAGTAATGCAAAAAAAAAAGGAGTAAATTAGATCCTGGACAAACCATGTTACAATGCAAGGGGTGCAAATTAGTTTATTATTTTGCACATAAGATAAATACTGGCTGGCTTTTCATGTAGCACACAAATAAATGATAGCTTTATTTTTACATTGAAATTTAAAGTTGATCTAGGACATGCTCTATCCCAACTATAAATCTGTCCCCACATTTTAAATTTACCTCCCCCTCCAATGCTACATGGTTTTTCCAAGGTGCAAAGTTACTCATTTTTTTTGCTTTGCTCTCCTTAATGACTACCCTATTTTCAGTGCTTATATAACCATCACTTAGCTAATGGTAAACATGTGCAAAGATTCACCAACTGATCAGGTGAAAAGGACCCTTAATACAGCACTTATCCGAAATCAAGGATTCTAAAGACAATTGTTTAGGTGATTCTTCAGTTATCTTAATAGATTGTCTTAATACATTCTAAAAGATGAACCGATCAACCACAGGCTTTCATTTAAAACTTGCATCACTCACTTCAGTCTCCGAGTGCCCCCATCAGGTCAGATTTCACAATGATTAGTTATTAATATCTCACAGAAATTGACACGGGGATTTATCCATATGTGGAACGTCCCCATTAAATCAACTATACAATACCAAACCGAAAGGAGTGCCAGGTAACATAGCTAAAAAAGAACAATTTATAATAAATTATATTATAGACACTCTTAGGAATAGAGCAAAATACTAAAACATGCAAAAGGCTCCTAGTCTACGTATAAAAAGATTTATTTTAACAAATCACAATATCAATCATAAACCCTCAGTATAAAAAAATGAATAAAACAAAGTCTACATCTGCATAATAAAGGATGTCAGACAAACTTTACATCAATATATATAAAGAGAAGTCACAGTGTGAGATCGAAGGTAACTGATCTCCCTCTAATAATAGAAGTCATCTCCTACATAACAAGTCAATGTTAATGGTGGGATTCCTCAGAGATACAAAACAAGATAGAGGTCGTGGATCATTATATTAAGGAGAACAGGCTTTGTGTATGTATTATTTTTATAATGTGTTATTTAAGATCCCAAAATGTTGTGGTATTTGCTGGGACCAGGTGACCAATCGCCTCAGGTGCACATACAGAATCACAGCATCATGTGGTCCCAATAGGCCAACTACAGACCCTGTGTTAACAATATACTACAAGCCTGGCCAACCTGTGGCTCGCCAGGTGTTGTGAAACTACAACTCCCAGCATGCCCTGCCAGCTATCGTCTGACTATATACTGGCAAAGCATGCTGGGACTTGTAGTTTCACAGCTGGAGAGCTGCAGATTGACCAGACCTGATATACTGTTTGTCCACAGTTAAAGGGAGGAGTTTGCAAAATGCTAAATGACTGAATTATAATTATAAAGAAGTGTCACAGAAACTATTTCAGGTGCTGCATTTTTAAAAAAAAATTAAGGATTCTTGTTGCAATGAAGGATTTCTTCCTTTGAAATAACAATTTAATAGGGAAATCTGTTAATCTGTAACCATGCATAAGGTTGGTGTATAAATTGAAACAGATTACCTGTAAAAAGTTCCACCAAAATCTGCTTGCTTCCAGTGTAGTCAAGCCAGGCATTTAAAATGCAATTATTTATTTGGCATGTAAACACGCATGAGCTGAGTGCTCTGCAGTCAGTCAACATATCTGTTTCATACATGTTTGGTTTTAAATGGTTGACTTGTTCCTATAGGTGGAAACCTCTGATCCAGAGATCCCAGCATTATGATTGCTGAGCAGAGGGCAGGATTACCAGCAAACTAAATCACCTGGTATGGGGGTGGGGCTTATCAGGAGAAGTATTTAATTATTGAACACCTAACACAATAGGCCCCGCCTCCCCAGCAGACACTGCTAATTACTCTGATAGTAATTCCTTTCTCCGTTCAGTAATACACTGCCGAAATCTCCTGGTGAGGAGAGTAGGTTTCTGATATGACACATATTGTGGGTGTGGTTCATTAAGGATTGTAAATCCGATACGTGTTGTATTTTGCGTAAAATTGCTCTGCGCATGCTCAATAAAGGTCTATACATCGTCAAAAGCAAAGGACACTTCCAACAGCCTACGCAATTCAATTTATAGGATACCCATGGCTGCCAAGGTGCCAAGGCAGAGCGCTTGCACATCCATCTGATTCAAGCTCTGGCCATTCTCTAAGATATGTGATTTTTAGCCGTATCACTTGCACCAGCTAGGGGGCAGTTAGGTGTATGTGCCAACTGATAGTGATGACGGTCCATTATGCATGCTAGAAGATGAGTTTGCAATTAAGAGTAACTGCAAAAACTTTATGTACAGTAAATCAATCAATATATACAGTTACATGTTATATCCAGCATTACCAGATGAGACATGTAAATATGTACTCGTATGCATTGCACTCACTGCATGGTTACACTACAGTTAGTTCACATGTATACTGCCTACCTGCAATTTCTCCTATGCTGGCTTGCAACTGGCATGCAAACTCAGTGCAGCGCAGACATGCAGCATGTAGAATTCATTCACTTTTACATGCATGATCTTATAAATCTGTAAAAGACTAAGAAAGGGGAAGTCTGAAGTACAACTCCCAACAACTTCTACCAAAAACTAAAATACAGTAGTTATAAATAGTTAATAATGTGGATGACTGAAGGCATATCCACCATAGTCCTAATTTTGGCCGAGCAATTCGATTTTCATGGCCAAAAAGGGCTGCAGTATTAGGGACGGTGCATTACAATTTGGAGCCAATGTTTGGGCCTGGGGGGATCCTCTGGAACAGGCTTGGCCAACCTGTGGCTCTCCAGATATTTTTAAACTACAAGTCCCAGCATATCCTGACAGTTCTCGCAGGGCCCTCTTAAGAACATCTTATCTTATCCCTATATATACCAAAATAAAAAAACATTATATATATGGGCCCTGCAGCCCAGGGGGGCCCGTCGGAGGCAGCAAAAAAAAAAAACCTGAAAAAAAAGAAGAAAATACTTACCTTGCGGTCAGCTGGCGATCCGGCTCCCTCCATGGTCTCCTCCTCCGTCGCGCTCCGCAATGGATGTCGGGCGGGCGTGATGTGCCCAATGGGAAATCCGGCCCTGAGTTCTCGGCTGATTCTTTGCTGGCAGGGCATGCTGGGAATTGTAGTTTCACAACACCCGGGCAAGCCACAGGTTGGCCAGGCCTGTCTGTTTCTAAACAGACTTTAGAAATGTATAAAGTAATATACTCTAATGCCTATTGCAACCAATCAGATTCTAGTTATCATTTATTTAGTACAGTCTACAAAATGACATCTAGAATCTGATTGGTTGCTATAGGCAACATCTCCACTTTTTCAAACTCGCAGTTTAGTAAATATACCCCTTGATTGTGCAATATCATCACCAGTAAGATACCATTCCCACTAATTAACATAGATAAACCACTTCACCAGTCAGCTAGGTGCTTAGTGGCAGCATATAGCTGACAAATTCTGCAGACTGTAGTATTTAAAGCATTAAGGTTCTCTAGCAATAATATACAGTATCATGTGTTGGGTGAAAATGGCCAGGAAGCTGCAAGCTATTATGGATTTCTAAGTGTCTTTTCGTGTAGACGTGCCCTTAAGGATTTTCTGGCCTGGAGTTTATTAGCAGCAGGAATTGCATACAATCATATATATAGAAAAATATTTAAATGTTTATCCTCTACATCCTGTTGCAAATGAAAGGTATATAAAGGACCAACCTTAGTGTGTCAGAGATTATACCAAATTGTATTTCCATATATTTATGGAAAAGTTTTACATTCCTTCTACAGAAAAGGAATATATGAGGTCCAGGATAATTAATTGTGTCCAATGCTTTTAGCAAATTCGATCCCAACTATATAGACAAACTTTTCTCTCTTTGCCAGTCACTAAAAATAAACTGTATATACAGGCAACATTACTCAGTTTGTCAGTGTTCAAGCAAAGTTCAATTCAAAACACATAGTAGTCTATAGTAAAACTTTTTCTCAATGAAGCTTTGCTTTGTAGTGCATTACAGAGCAATTTGTTTCATAAAGCTTTGCGCCTATATTTTTTTAAACAAAGCGGTTCTAAATTCCAGAAGAGTCTAAAATTTTGAATTGTCACTGTGAATAATTTTGCAAAACAGGTTTGCTTCATCAGTAGGTAGAAAAATTCATGAATAGTTTAAAAAGTGTTGTCTTGACTTAAGATTATCAGGCCTGCTTATAATGTATAAAACAATCCTGGCCAACTTTAGGGGGTAAATCATACTTGCCAACTCTCCCGGAATGTCCGAGAGACTCCTGCATTTTGCGAGAGTCTCACGGACTCCCGGGAGTGTGTGGAAATCTCCCGCATCTGCCCACTTCCTAGTGAAGTGGGCAGAATTAGGTCCAAAATGCCGCGATTGTGAAACTACAAGCCCCAGCATGCTTTACCAGTAGATAGCCAGCCAATAGTTGGCAAGGTATTCTGGGACTTGTAGTTCCACAACACCTGGAGAGCCACCGGTTGGCCAGGCCTGGTATAAAATATACTTGTGTTTAGTTCTTCAGTATAAATCCGTAGTGACTTTTTATCCCTCAAGCAGTGAAGTACAGTAGAAACCCTTTCAGCACCGCAGAGGTTATATGCCTCCACACACTTCACAGGCAAACATATTACACTGCGCTTGAAAACCGCACACTTCAGGATATTTGGCTCCGAGCCACACTCATTGTCCGGCCACAGATTTTGCCGATGATTAATAGCAATATGCATGGATTTGTTCCCTAAAGAAAAGATAATACATTGTGTAAGAGAGACGGAATAGGAGAAAAAGAAAGGAAAACAAGGCACAATGGCAGCAACGGCAATTTATGGATTTTCTGGCTTAAAAGCTTATATTTATATCTGTCGCTTTGGCACCTAACGACAAGTAAATCCTTTTCTTTGCAGCTCTGTTCGTTTTTCCACAAAGAGGTAAAAGCTTGGAGTCACACCAGTTCACAGTATGAGTTTATTACTTTATATTTCATTCCTTGAAATAGTAACTCTTAGCTCGTGTTATGCTGATTGCAACTGTTATAGAACACTGAACCCCCCCCCCCCCCCAGAAGAAAATGTATCCTTCATGCATTCAATACTTTCAAGTGGAATATATGCAAATTAGCTGAGGACTTAACCCTCTCACTTCCACTGGAGGGCATTGAACGGTTATAAGCAGAACTATGAGACGTACAAAGCAGCATCATGAGATGATGTTAATGACTATTGTAGTCCTTATAACCCTATTTTCCTTTGTATGAACATTCCAGCTCTGTACCTGTAAAAAATAAGTACTTTGTGATGTTAAGAATTTCTTTTGTTTCTCTTCACTACTGCACTCTTCCGCAATCTTAGTATTCACACTTGAAAAGGAAATAATTCTGCATTTTAATACATGGCTTAATATTTTATATGACAATTGAAAAAGTTAAAGGGCAGCGAGTTGGGAATTTTTACAATGTCCAATGTTGCCCTCTACTGGATGGTTTATTGAACTGCAGCCAATTGTTCTCGAATGCTGTAAGCCAAATTAAAAGACGGGCCTTGTTATGAAGTGACTTCTGTGCTTTGTTGTTCACCTACGAGCCCCCTGTGAAAGTCCTGTCTCTTTCTTACAGTTTCTGTGCTTGAACTCGCCAGTAAACACATTTTCTCATCCTCGTTTGACTCCTATTAGCTATGCCTTGTATGCTAATGCAGCTGATTCTACTGTTTCGCTTAAAAGGTGAAGGTTTAAATCACAACCAATTCAGCAGCTTTTGTTTCAGAGTTCTAAAAATGCAATCCCAGTATCGACATATGCCAGGTTGAAATAAGACCAAATAAAGAATTTATTTCAGAATTAAACAAAGGTGAGAGGCAGGGGCCACATAGCCAAAATGGGGTAGTTCCTGATAATGCCGTTCTCGCCCCCTGGCCCCCCTTTCTGCTCTCAATAGAGTGCACTGGTGCATCATTAAAAGAGGCATCTGGGGTGTCACTTGGGAACGGGAGGTCAGAGGTGGGGGCAACCCAGCATTGTCAACCCCCCTCTCCTCCGTGCCCCGTAGCTGATGCACCCCCTGCACCCATGACAGTTACGCCCCTGGTGTGAGGTTGGATTCCACAGTGACAGCTGACATATTTATTTATTTTCACTGTACGTATGTTGAGTGTTTTAAACTAACTTTTACTAAATACTGTACTTTGTTTTACCTTTTTATCTTCATTCTGTGCTTTTCATCATTGTCTTTTTACCTTTAGTTTGAGTTAACTGTTGATTTATGACAAAAAAGTGTTTATTGTTTACAATACAGAAAGATTAGCAGAGCTTTGCAATATCACAGGCAACAGAATTAAGCAACACTGCCTGATGATATAACTACATACCTTGAAGAGCACAGAAGAAATGCAGGAAGATAATATACTGTGTTGCAGGAGGGATGCATAAGTCAAGAAAGTCATCTGAAGGTGGAGGGCCTTTTTACCGTAAATGACTATGTGAAAAGCATGCCTGCTGTCTTGTGCACTATACCTTATTCCGCTTATAAGTGTTCTAATGTGCGGACCTGAAAAGTGGCAGAGATTCTTGGAACAGAATAATAATGTCGTTGTTGACCTCCAGGAAAGTATCTGAGATCTACAAAAGCCTCAGAAATTCTGCTCACTGCAATTCCGATAAACTTTACTTCGTCATGAATCACTGAGAATTTTGCTCAGATTTAAAAATAAAAATTAAAAAAATCAAAACAGCTTCCCTGACTTCAGTGCGAGACACCTCGTGTGGATATTTTTCCCAGCGGTTTTTTGTTTGCACCCCATCGAGATGAGAGCAAAAACCTGCGTTCCTTTTTACCGTAGTACCAGTAAAAAAGCCCATCCGCGATGTTCTTAGCCTCATTGCGGACAACTGAATCTGCCCCTTTCAATGAGACTTGTTTGCCAGAACATTAGCTTTCTGAGCTGTTCCCTTCCATCCTGGGCTGAGAGGGTTGGGGTAATTAACAATATTAAGCCCCATGGAGTGACAGATTTGCCACCCCATTGGTCCCCCCATTATACCAAAAGAGAAAAAAAAACACATTTAAACACGATTTTAAAATAAACTTTGAATTAAAGATTCCTCAAACCCTCATTCATCCCTTTATTAAATATAAAACAAACTTCTTTCTTGATTGGTCCAAAGAACAAAATCCTGATAAAATAGACCCATCTGCACACTAGTACTGACCCCTCAAGTCCCCCCACCCTGCCAGAGTTTGCGCATTCACTAACCCCCTATTCTCGGACTTGAGGACTATGGGGGAAGGGACTCTCTCTGGGTGACCCTCCTGCCAAGCTTACCAGGCTTACCGTATTCCGCCGGCCCTGTGACCACTCCTAAAAGATCAGAGCAAGGAGTCTTTGCCGCCAGCAGGTAATCACAAGTGACCAACATTGGACATTTTACTAAGATAGAGGAAACCGTGCAGATGGGACTTTCTATATCTTAGTACAGACCCCATCCTCTGACTCAGTGTTTGCTCTGGTCCTAGCCCGAGCCTAGGTGATGGCAACCGCAGAGTGTTAAAAGGTCCCACAGAGAGGACCAACAAAGGTAATACGAGGTGGTCAGTGTACGAGTCATTGTCATTCTGTGTTTCCGTAATTGTCATTGTAAGTCACTGTCATCATCATCATCATCACCATTTTTTTATATAGCGCCACTAATTCCGCAGCGCTGTACAGAGAACTCACTCACATCAGTCCCTGTCCCATTGGGGCTTACAGTCTAAATTCCCTAACACACAGACACACACAGACAGACTAGGGTCAATTTGATAGCAGCCAATTAACCTACTAGTATGTTTTTGGAGTGTGGGAGGAAACCGGAGCACCCGGAGGAAACCCGCGTAAACACGGGGAGAACATACGAACTCCTCACAGAAAAGGCCATGGTCGTGAATTGAACTCATGACCCCAGTGTTGTAAGGCAGAGGTGCTAACCACTAAGCCACAGTGCTGCCCACTGCTGGTCATTATGAGACTGTGCAAATGTGAATCTGTATGTCAGTTTGTCTGTGTGTTAAAATGTGTTTATTATTTGGACTACATTACCACCCTACTGTAAATTATTAGAGATACCAGAAGTTACCGTGGAGTTCCGTGTCCCATATAATGGTTTTATATGGGCACAGAACTCCTGGGTAAAGTCCAATATCTTTATCATTTACAGTAGGGTGCACGTTTTTTCCAAATATATTAGAATTCTATTATGGTCAAGTTAAAGGGGCTAAGAGGAGACTATGTTCATACCACACATGATGTGATTAAATTCACTTACTGCTACAATTGTCACTGGAATCCCTTTATCTCCAGATATTAATAGGACCTGAAATAGGAATGTGCAACAATCACAAAGTGCATTATGTGAATAGAGCTGCAGAGCACAAAGAAAACTGTGCAGAAACCGAAGAGTCTATTACTATAGAATACCCTGGCAGCTGCTGCATTACCTCTTTCAGTGCAAAGCATTCTGCTTAGACTCCTAGGGCCTGAGTCATTAAGGAAAGCAAAGCAAAAAAAAAAAAAAGAGTAACTTTGAGCCTTTGCAAAACCATGTTGCATTGGAGAGGGGGGTAAATTTAAAATGTGACGGCAGATTTATAGTTAGGATAAGGCATGTCCTAGATCAGTGATGGGCAAACTTTTTCAGGAGCGGGCCAAATAAAAAAAAAACTTTAGGCGGGCCAATATAATTTATTAAAAAACTCAAATATCGAAATATATAATACAAAAGTTTTGAATGGGACGGGAGGGTGTTATATAGCAGTGTTACCTCTATAAGTGCAGCGATCGTACAGACACACCACTTATTTCAGCAGGTTGTTGCAGATCCGTCTTTCTGGTGAGCCACTAACTGACAACACAGCAGCCAATCGAAATCTGCCTTAGTATATGGTCTCTTCTCACATGACTTTCAGCCATTAGGGGGCGGGCAGGTGTTTGAGTGATTGACATACGAAGTGTCCTTTTAGGAAGGAGGATGAAGTGTAATGGAGGAAATAGCTGGGAAGGCATAAAAATGAAGGTTCTGACACACAGGGTTGGCCCTAATAATTTTATGCATATTTTAATGAAATTTTTAAAATATTGGCGGGCCGGATAGAACCTCTAAGTGGGCCGGATCTGGCCCGCGGGCCGTAGTTTGCCCATCACTGTCCTAGATCAACTTTAAATTTCAGTGTAGAAATAAAGCTATCAAGTATTTGTGTGCTATATGAAAAAACAGAGAGTATTTAACGTACGTGCAAAATAATAAACTCATTTGCACCCCTTGTATTGTAACATGGTTTGTCCAGAAGAAAACTCATTTTTTTGCCTTACTTTCCTTAATGAATCAGGCCCCTTATCTATTCGTTCTATAGTCTGTAATGCCGAAGTGATATGGTAAAAGTTGCACTCACAATGTTACAAATAACACACTCATTGGTCAAATTGTTCATCTAGTTCATTAGAACTGCATTGGTCGTACAAAAAAGAGGACTTTAAAGCATCAGCAGATGGTGGCTGAGATTAGCGTTTCCATTGTACAATATTCATTGTAGTCCACAATCTGCTCTGTTTCAGTCTGATAAATCAGCAAGCACTAATATGAATTGTGTAGGTTATTAGCACCAATATTTAGTGCAGCTGTTGTTCTTTTATAACTTGTTGCCAGTCCCTTAATGTGGTCTTACCGCAACAGATGAACAAAAGGAGGAGATTGAAATATTAGCAAGTTACCAGATTTATACAGTGGTAACAGCAAAAAGAACAAGACTGACATCTAGTGGCTGATTATGGAAATGAGTTCCCCATTTTAACGTGCACGTTATTATTAGCCGTGGAAAGGTAATTTCACAGAGGTGCAAAGTTTCGGTGATACAATCTTTGTGGTTCGCTTTGGCGCTGTCTTTCTAAATTGTGCATTTGGTATTTCACCAAACTTATAGCCTATAATGGAAATGAGACGGCAGAACTATCTGTGGTGTGCTTTAAATTCTGTGTGGAAGCAAAATGATAGTGGGAATTCTATGCGGAATACTTAGAACCAATTCTCCATGAGAAACTTGCAAAGTTCTGCACCAAAATGCAGAATGAGACCGATATTCCACAGAACAGTGTTGAAAATTCCTCTCATGTCTAATAGCATTACATTATCTAGTCGCCTCTATATAAGAATCATATACAGTACAGTGTATATATATATATATATATATATATATATATATATATATATATATATATATATTAAAACAATGTGAAAAGACAACGGCGCTCAGTGCAAACACCAATGATCACGTGTTTAAAACCTGTGCGTCCTCAGCTGGTGAGTCCGAAAAACGAGTGCACCTCAAACAGATCCTTGACGCGTTTCGTCTGTTAGACTTTCATCCTTTTGATAAAGTCTAACAGACGAAACGTGTCAAGGATCTGTTTGAGGTGCACTCGTTTTTCGGACTCACCAGCTGAGGACGCATTGTTACTTGCCTGAGAGGGCTGAGGAATCATATCCCCTGTCGGTATATTGATGTCAAGGAGCCAGGATTACCGGTGTTTGGCGAGATCTTAACTGGACAGTGGATGATCTTAGTGCACAGATAAGCTTGAATTGATTTTATTTAATTTTGGAATACCCTAATCTGCATAAGAAGGATCTGGAGTTCGCAGAGGGATATTGTCTCAGATAAGCGAAATTATATTATTCATCTGGTACGAGGCTAATTTGATAATTAATCTGATCACTGCTCTAATTTGGCAATATCACACTATGTTCTGGCGCTTCTTTTTCTCGTTTGTATATATATATATATATATATATATATATATATATATTTATATATATATTTACAGTAATTACTATTTTTTCTTATATAAAATAAATATTACATTTGGTGTTACCACTGTTTCTCAGTAAGACACTGACAAATACCATACATTTCTGCAAGCAGAGGAAAATTACATATAATCTGATTTAATACAATGGGCCTACATTATAAATATAGAAAGCAGATGAAACATAGATAACTTTGTTTACAACTAGAGATACGTAGAAATACTAGAGATAATTAAGGGTGAGCAGACAGTAACAGATCCTGTAGGAAATTATTTCCTTTAACAACCGCAGTTGTTCGAGAAATAAGTAGAAATAATTCAATTTTACTGCTTTTAAGTATGAGCAGCTCTGCAAAATATATGTTTATCTCTGATGAGGTGGCTTCAACTCTGCATATTTCTAGAGAGAGTAATAATCTGTAAACTGCAGGGTTCTGAAACAGAAAAGTGAAAAACAGGACATCCGAAATGTTTGTGACATTCATGGTGGGAGGGGTCTTGTTGAGTCGGATGTAAGTCCGGATTGAAAACACAAAAAGCAAGGGTTGTTTTACTACTGTACATGCGCTGTAGACTAATCTACGTCTTGGCCTGTTCTCAGACTGAGACTTAGCTCCCTCTCGCACCTCTCTACGCTTAGAGAGGCGGAACTGGGGAGGCAGAAAGGAGGCAAAGGTGGAACTAGCGAGCTGTGGGCTCCGGTGCAGGGAGGTGGGGCAGAGAGAACTGGGCCCCATTTTCTCCATGGGCCCCGGTGCTCCGCACCAATGGTAGTTCCGCCACTGGGCGTTTGCATAGTTCAGTAAGGGAGTATTATCGCTCTTTACCATCTGTACTGAGGGGGAAGTACCCGTAGATACACCTCTCGTAGGTGCATCTGTGGCGGCTGCTTTAGCCTGGTGTAAGACCTGACAAAAAGGAAATATGCGTAAAATGCGTTCTATTACAAGTCACATGTATCGTGAGATAATCACAGCTTGGAATACGAAATAAGTTATGGGAAGGAATTAATGCTTACATTGCAAGTGTAGATTGCTTTCGAATCTACATAATGCCCTTGTCTTCAGCTCCATGTACAACATATAAATCTATTAAGGGCATACTTGCCAACTTTTCCGCATTGGCTTCAGGGAGACCCCAGAGGAGGTGGGTGTGCGGGGGCGGGGCTTGACGAATTGCATCATTTTGGCACCGCCCCCTAAACGATTGTCACAATTTTAGCCAGGTACAGCAGGGGGTGTCACTAAGAGGAAGCAACATTTGCGTCATTATGCCCTGCCCCCATGTACCGCAGGGGCGGGTACTGGGAGTTTGCTCTCTCTCCCAGGATTACACCTGATCTGTAGCTGGTGCAAGTGTTAAGACTGAAAAATACGTACCTTACAGATGCCCAAAGCTTGAATCGGATGGCGCTGTGTTCACCTCTTACTGTACAATGACTACGTGCACAGGCCCTTCTTTCCCCCGTTCCACTAACGAAATCATAGGCTGTGAGAAGTGTCCTTTGCGTTCAAAGATGACTTGGACGTTGCTGTGTTCATAGGCGTATAGTCTGTTTCTAGGTATGCGCAGAGCGATTTTACGCAAAATACAGCACATATCGGCACTAGGTGGTA
Organism: Mixophyes fleayi; assembly: GCF_038048845.1. Classification (NCBI taxonomy): domain Eukaryota; kingdom Metazoa; phylum Chordata; class Amphibia; order Anura; family Limnodynastidae; genus Mixophyes; species Mixophyes fleayi. Next base: position 83,079,770 of record NC_134411.1, on the reverse strand, counting down.
AATTTATCAAGCTGCGAGTTTGAAAAAGTGGAGATGTTGCCTATAGCAACCAATGAGATTCTAGCTGTCATTTTAAAGAATGTACTAAGTAAATGACAACTAGAATCTGATTGGTTGCTATAGGCAACATCTCCACTTTTTCAAACTCGCAGCTTGATAAATTTACCCCTAGGTGTCTTAGGCATCATTTGGTGCATAGTGATGCATCTACTTCTGCTAGTTAGACACTTGGGGCTAGATTTACTAAACTGCGGGTTTGAAAAAGTGGAGATGTTGCCTATAGCAACCAATCAGATTCTAGCTGTCATTTATTTAGTACATTCTACAAAATGACAGCTAGAATCTGATTGGTTGCTATAGGCAACATCTCCACTTTTTCAAACCCGCAGTTTAGTAAATATACCCCTTGGTTACCTAATCCCTGAATGATAATTATAAATGTGAACTCTGAATTCATTGTCGGAAGGCTGCAAATAATAAACATGTTTTACATTCATGCGCAGGCAAGAAAACATTTTATGAATTGCTCCTTAAAGGGGTTGTAAATTTACTCACTTATACTTGTCCATTGAAAACTAGAATAAAAAAAACATAAAACTGGTATCAAGGAATGTATTAAAAAATACACAGGGCATTGTATAAGAAAAGTACAATTTGATTTATGGTTTATTGTACTTAAAAATGTTAATCCTACATTAGGATGAGGAGGTTTCAAGAAAAGATTATTCCAAAGTCAAATTTACTAATTGTATAAATTAGTTCATTAAAGAGAGCAAAGCAAAAAAAAAAAAAAAGAGTAACTTTGCACCTTGGCAAAACCATGTTGCATTGGAGGGGAGGTAAATTTAAAATGTGGGGACAGATTTATAGCTGGGGTAGGGCATGTCCTAGATCAACTTTAAATTTAAATGTAAAATAGAGCTATCAAGTATCTGTGTGCTACATGAAAAAACAGCCAGTATTTAACTTATGTGCAAAATAATAAACTAATTTGCACCCTTTGCATTGGAGCATGGTTTGTCCAGGATAAAAGTTACTCATTTTTATGCCCTACTCTCCTAAATAATCAGGCCCATCATGTTTAATTTGGATTGTTACTTGACTTGAGATGCCACATATATATTTTACAAATTCCACAGATTTAATTTCTGTCAGTTATAGTTTTAAAAAGAAAGCTATTGTAATTATTAGTGTTGTATTACCAGAATGTTCTAATTTCATGTTAATTAGTCTAGGAGGTTTGGGGCTAGATTTACTAAACGGCGGGTTTGAAAAAGTGGAGATGTTGCCTATAGCAACCAATAACATTCTAGCTGTGATTTTGAAGGATGCACTAAATAAATGACAGCTAGAATCTGATTGGTTGCTATAGGCAACATCTCCACTTTTCCAAACCCGCCGTTTAGTAACTATACCCCTTGAAGTGTAAATGCGTAACCGCTTATATATAGACATATCTCAGTACTTTTAGGTGTGTGGTTACTTTTTTTATGACCTACTGTTGTGCTCCTTATCCATTATGTACCCCCTCCCCCCATCTTAACGTCCTTCCCCTACCCTTCTTATTTTTTTGGGACCCTTATTTGAAATTTTTGCAAAACCTCATTAAAAAAAAATTCAGTTAAAAAACAAAAAACACCTATTTCAATCCATCCTGATCACACAGGTGCATCTGGAATTTGGATGTGGTAAATGGACCAGCAGGACCCCAAAGCCACTCGCTTTTTGTTGAAGTTGGCCAACAATGAGAGTCTGGCAGGACTTCCAGCAGTGCTGCACATAACTCGGCAGAGCTCAGCCACCTATGTAGTTGCTGTGGGTTCTGCTATAAGGCTTCAAGAAGGTAAATTGCCATAGCCATGACTATTCTGAAGGTAGACACAGCTGCCAGAACCTTATAGCTAAACTACCTCTGGATGTCTTGTCATAATAATCTATAATCTGTAAACATGGAGGGTATGGAATGTGCAGTTATTTATATAATCTACTTATTTCCTAATGGTTCTCCACCCACCTTGCAGCCTTTGTCTGAGGATTTAGAATTCTAGTGAAGTAAACTTTCAGTGATAATACTGTCCTGGAAAAGTTGAACTCATGACAGCCCTATGCAGAGGATCCACAAAACCCAAAAACCAAGTTGTCTTATATAAAAGAGCTAAAAAGAGGTAAGCGGACATATTGACAGCGGCTATCGGGGGAGGGCTGGCAAATTTTAACCCGGGAGGCGCGACTCTGCTAAGCAGGCTATTATGAATATTTTAGAGGAAAATAAATGCATGTAGCCCAGTAACCCCACCCAAGGTCGGTGGTAATCGAGTTATCGGTGCTGTAAACACAGACACTGTTTACTCCTACATAATTATTCCGATAATGAACTGAGCGACATAGAAAAAATAACTACTTACCAGTAAAAAGACACAGAGGAAATCCGATGAGAGGACATCACGACACTTCCAAATGATGTCAGTTGCCTGCACAACTTGGAAATTTCAGCTTTTAAAACGACAACGTGGGGAGTCAGGTAAGTATTACCTATACGTTAGGGGTTAGGGTTAGGAGTTAGTGACAGGGGTTAGGGTTAGGAGTTAGGGGTTAAGGTTAGGAATAAAATTAATATTACCATAGTCCGTGCGTTGCCCTTTTAAAAAAAAACAAAAACAAAGTCGTGCATGCAACTGACGTCATTTGGAAGTGTCGTGATGTCCTCTCATCGGATTTCCTCTGTGTCTTTTTACTGGTAAGTAGTTATTTTTTCTAGGTCGCTCTGTTCAATATCAGAATAATTATGTAGGAGTAAACAGTGTTGGTGTTTACAGCACCGATAACCTGTACTACACCCCCCAAGGTAGCCCACTATGGGACCGGCCCGTGGGGCATATGCCCCCTTGCCCCCCAGCCCAGCTAGCCCCTGGTGGCTATCCACTACTAACTATATTAAGTGCAGCCCTGAAGAAAACCCTGTCTGTCACTCAGTGTATCACTGTACCTGTAAAAACAAGCTTAAATAAGGGTGATCCCCAATTGCCTTTCTGGCCGTCTTCTCCATATTTAAACATTTGGTCCTTTTCTCCAAAAAGTTGATATTTCCTTTTCCATCAGCTCCCCATGTGATAAATAATCTCCTTTTTATTCTCTTATCATCGTTCCCTTTGTCTCTAATTTTCTTTCTGTTTCAAAAACTCAATTTTCTCCTGCTTATCCACGATGCTGGACGGAGCCAATATGAGAACTGCACTCAGTAATTTCTTTATTACAATTGGAAGCAAAGGAAGATCTTATCGTATTGAGAGTAGAATTGTGCAATCATACAGATAGGAGGAAACAGAGCATGAAACCCAACAAAATAAAGTTGTGTTTACTGATGTCGTTTTGCATTCTCCCTGCACAAAAAAATAATTTCAATGCACCATAAAACTGGACTCTCGCGGGGCCTTCATCAGTGTTTTCCCCGAGGCTAATGGACTTCTAAAAAACATCCCGGCAAGGACCATTAATTGCATGTGAATTATTGAGCAATGGCTATTGCAAGGCAATACAGCATTGCAGAGTTCTGATAAACCAATTATTTTAACTGTGAACTTTTCTTAATTAGAAGAGCACAGTGAGGAGATGGAAAAAAACACAAGGTAGAGAAGACGTTCCTTAGGAAAGTATAACAGTATTCTATTAGGCTTTAAATCAACAGGATATAGAAGATTGTGCATTAAATGTACCTGGTACCACAGGTCAACAATTTATAGTGGCATAATCAGCTACAAACTAGATAGCAACTTGCACTTTTGTAATAGTGCTAAAGATAATACGATTAAATAATTTGGTGTAATTATGTATAGCTACCGTGTGTTTAAAAGAAACCTCCAGTGCTAATGTTTAATTATCCCAAATGATATTAGGATTATATCCTTAATGGAACACACCAATCTGCCAGTCTTTGGTCGTACTGCTTCACACAATTCTATTGTTATGCATGTTCCCTTGCCTCTTTAGGTGCATATCTCTTCATTTCCTTTAGATGAACTCATCATGGAGCACTCTGATGGTGTCTGTGCTCGCTCCTGGAACACCCCATCAATGTACTTTATTTAAGACTCCGGGATCCACTAGTTCTTCATCTGAGGTACAGGTGTGTTTTGAGAAGTTACTGTGATTATTGTTATTCTGATCCTTTGGTAATAACTTGGTTGTTCCCATGACTATAACAGAACGCCAGTTCTTCCAGATCTTGACCTGTTTATGCAGTCACAAACCGTTTTCCAACTTCTTAGATTGTTTGTCTGTCCTTAGCCATAATTTGTATCTGCCTATTGGGGGTAGCCTGGGTCCCCACAAGCTCACTTGTGGAGGCCCCTGAGGAATACCAGGGTGCCAATAAGACTTTGTGGCCCGGATTGGCCAACACAATCTGGTTGCGGCAACGAAGAGTCTACATCTGCTTCAGTCCTCGCACTTACAGAGCTTAGAACACAATCTACCTTGCAGCTGTCTGTAGTCAGGCTGTATCTTTCTATATTATCATCATCATCATTTATTTATATAAAATAAATGGTCAGGAATCAAACTTATGACCCCAATGCTGTGAGGCAGAAGTGCTAACCACTGAGCCATGGTAATGCCCATACTAAAATATGTTTGTTGAGCAAACAAAGGGGTAAATTTATTAAGTTTCGAGTTTACAGAGGGTTTGAAAATTGGAGATGTTGTCTATAGCAACCAATCAGATTCTAGCTATCATTTTGTAGAATGTACTAAATAAATGAAAGCTTGAATCTGATTGGATGCTTTAGGCAACATTTACACTTTTTAAACCCACCAGAAACTGGCAGCTTGATACATTTACCTCAAACTGTCTGACTAGATTTCTGAACTTTATAACTTCATTGGACATTGAGTAAAGGATCTACCATTAGCATCTTCATCACCAGGAGAAGCAGCTTTGTAAATTGTCGATATATATCTCAGGTTGCATAAATAAATAATATATAATTAATAAACAGTGAAAACAACAATGTCCAGTGTCATTTAAACCTGTCACGAGCCGCGGCGGTACTCACAGCCGCCGCGGCTCGCTTCCTACCTGCTCCAGTGTCCCGGCCGTCACCATGACGACCGGGACGTCACTTCCCCTTCCTACCCGGCCGTTGCCAAGGCAACAGCCGGACGCCTGTTACATAGCGCTGCGTCCCGGCGCTGTTGGAAGCCGGGCGCATGCGCAAAAATGGACACAGCCTGTGGGCTAATTAGGGGACTAGTTACAGGCATTAGCCTGCATCTGGGTGCACCTATCAGGGATTAGCCCTGATTGGTCTGGTGCTATGTTCTCATTAGTCTGCAGGGGTGCATGCAGTGTCGGACTGGGACATGAAGGGCCCACCGGGGGAAATGCAGCGGTAGGGGCCCACTACAATGGGGTGTGGCCAACTGTAAGAGGGGTTGTGGTCAGTCATTAAAGGGGATGGGGTCAGGCCATGGAGGACAACGTATAGCACCTTAGTATGGTCCATAAAGAAAAAGAGGACATTTGCAGTGAGGAGCCGCGAAGGAAAAGACAGAAGAGAAGAAAGAAGTCAATAGGAAAGTAAGTGAAGGGGAGCAAATGCAGCATGGAGGGCACTGTGTGAAACAGGGGAGACAGGGAAAGGGGAGGGATGAATTGAATACAATCAATCATCATCAGCTATTTGTGTGCTGTCCATTCTTTGTGGTTAGTGTTCTCTCCCCTCATAGTGTACACAGAAAACAAATGCTATACTACAGTACTAGAGATCAACCATTCATCATATGAAAACCACAATATAAGGGTATAGACTAAAAATTAATATATCCATGAAGCACTATGGAGACCACAAAATTATTAGCATAAAAATATATGCACATTTAAAATATTACATAAATCTAATTACACTCTAGACACTGGCAAATAAAAACAGGACTCTAAAAAATGATCTACCCACAAAATGTACACTCAATAATAATCCAATGCCACTACAAAGGACAAAAGCAAAACATTAATATTAAAGCATATAGCAGATGCAATCCTATAAGGACCTAACTGTCTGAATGTGTTTTATTCTGATTAAGATATGCTTCTATAGGGAATAGAGTCCCACAATTGATTGAAAACAAATAAACATGGAACATGATATAAACAGTGAATTTGGTTACTAGTTTATTAGGAATCCATTCATTGGTCAGCTGCAATAGGATCCTTTTATAGAGGCACTGAAGACGTATATTGCAATGAAGCCATTCTAATTTATCTCCCTCCCTCCGAGGTCACACAGTGGAGAGCTCTAGAGAAGTTTGCACGATTTATTACTTACTGATTACACGGACTCACACTGCAGTTAGGATGGCAACTTTATGACTACAGGACGCCTGCAACTACAGCAGAAGGAGATCTGTGTCACTGTGAAGCATTTCTGCCTCTCTCTGTCTCAGGAGCAGGAAGTGTTCTCACGTGCTGGCTGTAGGCAGGGATTAGTTTGACAGTCTCCGTTTCATATGTAGACTGACCGCAACTCGGTAATTCTCTGCTCTGCCTCACCAACAAAGAGGGCGGGGTTATCAGGCAACAGGGCCTCCCGGGGGATACCCCGGCTCCCCGGCAGGCCAGTCCGACACTGGGTGCATGTAACTTTTGATTGGGCCAACTATGTATTTAAGGCAATGAGGTCTGCTGCCTCATTGCCGGTTATAGCGTTCTGTCCTCAGTCCTGCTGCCTGCTTGTGCTATCCATTTAGGTTCCTGTTACCTTAGATTTGACCACCCGTGTTTGATCCCTGCTTGTTATTGGACCTTTGACCCTTCTCTTCTGACCTTGACCTTTTGCCTGGAATTCGGATTTCGCTTCTCTGCCTGTGAGTTTGACCCTTTTGCTTGCCCTTGGATATTGCTTCTGTGCCTGTGACCTTTGGACCTTGGATTTCTCTTATACTACAGTCCACCAATCACTCCACTTCTGGGAAACTCCTTTAAGTCAGTATACGCTACTCGACCCTCAGTCGGCCCGCAGCCCAGTCTGTCCCCACCACTAGGGGCTCCAGCGAACACCTGGCCTTCTGAGTAGTTCCCGAGTTTCACTTTACTGACTTGGGAGTTCCTAACAAAACCATTCTATTAATGTAGTTACTTTGCTACAGTTCCCGCCTCTTAGTCTATGACCATATTGTTGCAGCATAAGATACTATGATGAAGAGATGAGTGAAATTTTTAGATCTATTCTGCAAAATATTTACCGCATTCTGAATTTGGACATTATATTTTGTGCTTTTCTCTGGCAGAACTTGAGTTTTAACAGTGCGGTCCTAAACCGTACCACGCAGCAGAATGAATTAAGCACCATCGTCTCAGTTCTGCTAATATACTAGAAATTGCAAAATGCTAATTTATGTATACATTATTGAATGACAATCTGTGGAAAGGCGAAGAGGATTATATCACTAGAACTCTGCAAAACAGTCTGTACTGCATGCTTGCCTACTTTGGGCAAGTTCTTTCCGGGAGAGGGGCGTGACAGGAGGGCGGGGCGGGGCAAAACGCGTCATTTGGGCCCCGGCGACGAAAGTGACTTTTGTTGCGGGGTGCAGGGCCAAAATTCACTACACTGAATATGGTTATTTGTCCTTATTATTAAGTCATTATAGATTTCAGCAGTATCGAACAGCCTAGACCTTTCATTGCTTCCATTGCCATACTAAAGAGGCTTGGTCAATGACTAAAATCGCTTTAAAAGTTTAACACAGTGGGCCTGAGTCATTAAGGAGAGCAAAGCATAAAAAAGGAGTAACTTTGCACATGGGCAAAACCATGTTGCATTGAAGGGGAAGGTAAATTTAAAATGTGGAGACAGATTTATAGTTGGGGGTCGAGCATGTCCTAGATCAACTTTAAATTTCAGTGTAAAAATAAAGCTATCATATATTTGTGTGCTAGATGAAAAAACAGCCAGTATTTAACTTATGTGCAAAATAATAAACTATCTGCACCCCTTGCATTGTAACATGGCTTGTCCCGGAGAACAATTTTTCAATATTTGGGTCACATTAGCCGTTTGATAGGAAATGTAAAACATAATAAGGCTTTGCTGGTTTTAAATAAAATGCAGTTTGCAATTTTTTACATAAGCCCCTTGCCTTGCAAGAGAAAACCGTAATCTCAGCCAAAACAATTAGCGATAAATTAAATGATGCTTTGTGGCAAAAATGAATTAAAACACTCAGACTTGTCCCCACAACATGATTAAGGAACATTGTTAATTTAATCATTCATGTCATTCAGCTCACACTGATCAAAACTACAGCAGATTTTAAGCCCCATTTCACAGACAAGGGCTGCTAAAACTGCAGTTTGATCTTTAAACAGCCCCCCTGTGCCCTCTTCCTATAGAATTAATTCATTTTTAGTATCCAAATGATTCCCCCCATATGAGCTCTGCAAACACTGGCCATTGAGCGGCACAGAATTCAGCTATTAAACATGTAAGGTAATTATTTCGCTCTGCAATGAATCTGTCCGCCATCCTTCCCCCAAGGCAAAGTTCTCAGCAAAATTCCACCGTATAATGTCTCTGCATTTTCACCCCTTTACAATACACAAAATATTATGTAACTAAAAATGCACAATTTTCCTTTTGCTAGATTATAGTAAGAAAATAAAGCATAAAACAAGTTTTTTTTGTGAATTGAAAAATGTGTGGGGTGCCCAAATATTCTGAAAAACAAACACTTCAGTCTGATATCTATTATGTTTTTAGTTAAAAAGTCATTAAAATCATCATTATCATTTATTTATTTATTTATTTATATAACGCCACTATTTCCACAGTGCTATACAGAGAACGCACCCACATCAGTCCCTGCCCCATAGGAGCTTACAGTCTAAATTCCCGTCTAAATTAAAACACACACAGACTAGGGTCAATTTGATAGCAGTGAATTAACCTACTAGTATGTTTTTGGATTGTGGGAGGAAAACCCACGCAAACATTAGGAGAACACTCAAACTCCACACAGATAAGGCCATGGTCGGGAATCGAACTCATGACTCCAGTGCTGTGAGGCAAAACTGTTAACCACTGAGCCACCGTGCAGTTAAAATACATTTTAGGTTACAAAAGTTAGATTTCTGTATGTGCATCTCTGGGGGAAAAAAATGCAGTAAATTAGTGATTTTGGATATATGGTTGGCCAACATCCAGGGATGAAGCAACTATGGTTGCTGGGGGTACAACTGCAACAGAACCCCCGACAGTGATGTTGTTTTTATTATTGGCCAAACAAAGATTAGCTACAGTTCCAGTCAATTAATATACATTCTGTATTCATACTGTGAAAAATAAATAAATCAAATACAGAAGTCCAAAAACCACAACACGTAAAATCAAAAAGTACAGAGAAACCATAATACTTAGCCATATAAAAACCAAACATGTGGCAGATTTATGCTAGTTACTATTAGAAGAATTTGACAGTTATTTGATTAAAGCCAAACATTTGCAACAAACCATACAAGATTTATAATTTGGTTTGATAGATCCATGTGGTTACAATGTCTACCTATAGGGGTCTCTCTTCCTACTTTTGCCTCTGTTGTGAATTCTGATTTGCCATGTTATTCTTAGATTAAACTTTAGCATTTCGTGCAGAAATCCAATGAGGTTGTACTCTTTTCAATTTAATCTTATAATGTAACACTCTACAAACCTGACCAGCTGATCGAAGTATAGCGAACATGTGAAAGTCCAACCCCACCAAAGACCCTCATTGCTAACATCTTCCTTACCCCCCCCCCCTAGCAGAACTGTGGGTTTGGGAGACTGCCCAAAACTCAGCACGGGAGAATCCAAGCACAAAAAGACAGAGTAGAAGTGCGGCTCACCGTCAGCAACGGATCTGAATGTTGGGATGTATTCGAAATGTCGACAATCAAAATGTCTACACCATAAGGCTGGCAGTCATGATGTCTACATCTCCATAATGGCAACAGTCATAGGGCCTGATTCATTATGGAAAGTAAGACAAAAAATTGAGTACGTTTTCTTTTGGACAATGCCATGTTGCAATGCAAGGGGTGCAAATTAGTTTATTATTTCGCACATAAGTTAAATACTGGCTGTTTTTCCATGTAGCACACAAATACTTAATAGCTTTATTTTGACATTGAAAGTTAAGGTTGATCCTGGACATGCCCTTTCCAACTATAAATCTGTCCCCACATTTTAAATCTACCTCCCCCTCACATGCAACATGGTTTTGCCCAGGTGCAAAGTTACTGGGGTTTTTTTTTGCTTTTGTTTCCTTAATGAATCAGGCCCAAAATGTCTGCACAGTTAAAATGCCAACATGTAAAATATGTACAGGGTTGGGTACACTTTAACGGTGTGGAAAATTCCAACACTGCAGAGTCCTACACCTAAAAACCGAATGTTTGACAAAACGATTTTAATATGAGCAGACTTACCTCCATACCGATGCTGTAGCTCTCCGACCGCAGCAGGATGCTGACCGCAAGTTATTCCGAATAGACAGGTGTCCGTCAGTAGACTTTTACGTCATCGCGACCTGTATCAATTTTAATTTAAAGCGGCAATGTCTTAATTTAAATCGGCAAGGCCTTGTTAAAGCGAGTATGCGAAACGCGCGTCAGCGTTCCCCTCGCCATGTTTTTTAATAATAGATCCTCTCTTATAGTCCTAGATAACATTTATTAGCGGCACTACCCCTGGTATATCCAGGACATGAACCGCTTAGAGTAGCGTTCTCTTCTCTATTATAAGTAGGCTACTCAGAAGATAGCATAGATTCAGGAGGGATAGCATTCCAGTATTCCACTCAGTAAGGGGATAAGCCAGGATAACTCAGCTCAATCTCCATCTAGAGACTGATATCTGAACAGAGTTGTCTGAATCTGGTGCAGTGCATTTCTCAATGTTTATTTCACTTGCACCTTATTAATCGTCAGACATAATATTCATCTGTCTATGTAACTTTTAAGTACTCATTGTTATACGGTATCAATTAGGACATTAAAAGAAATTATATAATCTTTATCGAGGGATTAGCAATTCAGGATCGCATAATAATTTATTATTGTGATTATTGATTCACTATCATATTTATTTAACATAGTGAGGCGGAGTAGCAGCAGCTTCTGCCAATTTTAAACACAAATCCTGCACTTTTGTCACTGTTCATTGTTGTTTTAAAATATTTCGCTACTGGTAGCTCATTGGCCATTTAGGGATCATTTTAATATATACCCAATAAAGTTTTTTATTTTAAAATATTACTCCATCACTCTAAGGGGCATATTCAATTGTTGGCGAAAACGCAGAAAATCTCGTGGCGTGTGCACTATTACCGTCATTACGGTAATAGTGCGTGTAAATACCGTTATTACAGTAGTTTTCTCGCTGGATTTCAGCGCGCAGCTCCCTGAGTCGTGAGCCGAAATCCAGCTTACTATTACCGTAATAATGGTAATAGTTTTAACGCTGCGGGGATTCAGAACAATTGAATATGCCCCTAAGAGTGTCCCCACTTATATTACATGTTTTCTTTCTTTTTCTTTTCTTATTATCTGTGAGCTATATATGGTTGGGGAGCCCCACCCTAGTAACTGTTGGAATGTTATAATTCAATTATATATTTTATACATCATACAGGGTGAGTGATTGCCTGGTGCAGTGGATATATTCTTTTTATAACCCCCTTGGTCTTCACCAGATCATCCCTCATTCACCATGACATGCCTGTTCTGTCTTACTGCTCTCGAGGTAAACACAAAGTCAGTCCGGGAACGCACTGAACCATCGGGGCGGCTCCAAGTATAGTTAACAGAGCCGGCCCCCAAGGATCCCACTGCATCCCACAAGGATGCTTCGGCTACCATATCCTGCAGCAACCTAGAAGTAACATCTAGCTTAGCAGTGCTGCTATTACAGCATCCTCGTTCCTCTATAGGACAGTTAAAATCCCCAAAAAACTCTAAACGCTCATTCTCACCAGGGGGTGCATACACAGATTAGGCTGATAGGCTCACCTGTACAAATGAGCCATCTACGATAAGCAATCTGTCGCAGACAAACTCCTGAACGGAATCTAGTTTGAAGAGGCTTCCCCTAATAAGTATAGCGAACCCCGTAGACTTACAGTCACTCCCGCCAGACCAATAGGAGGGCCCATGAGACCACTGTCTACCCAGATGTCAATACGAGCTAGAGAAAGGTAAAGGTAAAGAACATTCCTGCAACATATAAACATCACATTTCTGACTTTCAAGAAAGGTAAACACTGACTGGCATCTAATCTTATACTTAACTCTCCTCACCTTAATGGTAAAGAGGGAACAATTAGCCATTAGTTGGGAGAAAAAAGAAAGTTAGCACATACAATACATTAGTCACCATCCTTGTCAGGTGGGTCTTGGTCCGGTCTGCCCGTGTCCCCATGTTGAGATGAGAGCAGACCTCTCTCTTCCAGCTGTCGGGCAGCTGCAGGAATTCATCCACCTCCAACTCCTCCTCTGTTTCAGAATCCTGAACTGCCAGCAGCTCGTCCACCACCTCTTTCAGGGCCCCCTCCTGTGGAAGGGGGTCCTTGGCGAGCTTGACCGCTGGCTTCTTGTAAGATCCAGTGCCACCAGCTGGGCTGTCTAGCTCTTCCTCCTCTGTTTACTTCGCTTACCTGCAGTGGGTACAAAAGGGGGAAAATCTTTCAGGGAAAGGGAGGGAGCTGCAGTAGCGTTGGAAGGGCTTAGTGCTACGACAGAGGAGAGAAAAGGGAGGGTTGTGGCAGGGGAAGGGCTGAAGGAGAGGGCAAGGGACGGAAGCGGGTTGGGAAGTGGGGGGGTTGTGACCACAGGAAGGAAGGAAGATGCTGTCACAACGGGAAACGGGGAAGAAGGAGTGGGGAGGGAGGTTTGAAGGGGGTTGGGAAAAGAGGGGGTGGAAGATTTCTTGCCCACTCGAGGCTGCGGTAGGGACTTCTGTTGCTTCCTCTGAGCTGGCTTGGGCTGCAGGGCAGGAGCGGGACCACATTTCAGCAGGCCTTTCCTGGCAGTCTGCAGTGTAGCTTCTGGCCCTCTGAGAATTGGAGGTATTGTAGGAACACTGCGCTATATGGCTCCAGAAAGATGGTTAGATGGTGAACCGTATGGCTCTTCCAGTGACTGGTGGACTTCTGGCATAATAATTTTCGGATGTTAACTGGAAATTTTACATTCAGTATGGGTAATAAGATCAATATTTCATGATGTTCCAACATACTTCGAGAAGCTGAGTTTTGAGGCCAAAGACATCTTTCCCAAACTGCTCTCCAAGGAACGTCACCCCTGCTTGGGCTGGTATGGAGATATATGGCTGCACAAATTTTATACAACTATTGACTAGAAGAAAATAGAGAGGCAGACCATCCAACTCAATTTCAGCCAGAGGTGATGCAGCAATCCACCTATGCACCATGCCAGCCTATTGCCTATTCATTTCTGGAGCTCCGTGGAGCTAACAATGGTCCTCAGGATGTCCAGCGTATCCTGGGCTTTCCCTTTTTGTGTCCAGAATGGTCTTTTAATGAATATATAATTACAATGGGGATTAAACAAATAGATGGCTGAAGAGTACAATTCTTTTTGTCAGGATCTGCACTCGGCTTCACTCCAGCATCTTCCATAGGGATACTGCTTGTCTCCTGCAGCTCTTGTCTGCTGAGAGCTATGTTTGGACTTTGTCATTATGTAAACCTGGCCTGCAGTACTGCTCTACCACCAGAGGTACACCTCTGTACATTCCACCTCACTAGTAGGAGTTACCTCATTCCCTATTCAGTGCCCACACCAGTTCACAGCCTTTATAAGACTGCCTCTCCCAGTAATCTGTGGCAGGTCATTGTTGTATTGCCTGCTGCTGCTGCTTCTCCAGAGCATCCTGTGTCCTGTTCCAGTTTGACCCCTGATTGTTCCTTGCCTTCGCTGTTTATCTTCTGACCCAGACCCAGGCTCTGTACTTGACTACGCTCCAGCTCATTCCCTGGTACCTTTGTGGCTCTCCTGGCATTTCACCCTTTGACTTGTGTGACACTCCTCTATTCTGACACCCATGTATTGATCCAGTGCCTCATGCCTCCTGGCAAGTCCTCGAGTTCTGTCTACCGTGGTTCATCCAGTACCTCGTGTCTCCTGCCTCCTGAGTAAACCAGGTATCCTGCTACCTGTGATTCATCCAGTGCCTTATGCCTCCTAAGCCTACCAGGTATCCTGAAACCGTGGTACATCCTGTATCTTCAGCCTTCTCTGCTTCTCCAGCCTCTGAGCTAGGTCTGGTATCTGGCTACTTTGTACTGCCTCTACGACCTATTCTACCATTTGTGACTTCCTGAGTTATTCAGCTATATTGCCGGTCCTGCTGTTTGTATCTGCTGCCTTGAACTGTGTTGTTGTTTATCATTTACTGCCCCATTCTCTGCCTGTGAATCACTGCCTAATAAAGACACTTTATTTTTACATTATCAATCTCTCCGGAGTTCATGCTAAGAATCCTGAAACTTTTATAGCATCTCTGTATCCATTTTCTCAATATTCTATTAAAACAGAGCAATAATATTTAGCTTATCATGGTTGTGATTTACTGTTGCATTGATATTTGATAACAATAACCATTACATTGCCCACATATAACTATTATATTATACTGAATTTCTTTGCAGTGACATCTGCGGTACAGATATGTAATACCTCTTTCATGCTGCCACCCTGGCAATATCCCGGGGATATGACCCGAGGACATTGCCGGAGGACAGAGGCTCTTACCTGTCAAATTCCTGGGTCGACCGGGTTCAGTATGTCTACAAAAAAAAAAAAATGTCAACTTACCATTAGACTCGTAGTATTTCATCCGCACTGAATGTCCGGCGGTTGAAATTACGTCATTTCTAATGGTCAGGTTGAAAATTATGCATTTAAAGCTGCAATAGCGGACCCTATGCCTGTATAATGTAATCCAGGCGTAGGGTCTGCTATTGCTGCTTTAAATGCATAATTTTCTCCCTAGCCAATAGGAATGACATAATTTCTTCATGTAACCTGCCGGACAGTCAGTGATGAGGAAATACAAAGATAAGACTTTTTTTTATTCTTTTTTTTTTTTTGTACTTTTTTACACTAGTCAGTGGGACCCGGTTTGAAAAACCCGAGTCTCACCGTTCATAGTGCAGGTTTCCCGGGTTGGACCCGGGAATTACCCCACCCAAAGACCCGGGTCAGCCGACCAGGGAATTAGACCTGGAGTCATTCATACTGTAGCTAAAACCCAGGTCACGGCTGCAGTATGAAAGGGGTATTAAAGGAGGGTTGCTTACACTACTGTTGGATGTAAGAATATTTCTTTCTATTCTTTAGTAACAAAATAATTGAATTTTGAAGTGCTGTTTCTAATTATATGTGATAAAATGGATTAAGAAGTGGTGATGGGACACTTATACTGATCTAATTTCATATATACGAAAATATTTTCAGAAAGTTGATAGGAAGACATATAAAGGGACACTTACAACAATAACAGGTGTAACTTATACCTATTAATGATGTGAGTAGATATAACAGTATAACTGAACTACAGTTATTAATCCAGGGTCGATATTAACCAGAATATTTGGAACATTACAACTATAAGCTCAGTTGTGGTAGACTAATATCATATATACTTCTGAAATAAAGATACTCCATACATGTTAATAGTGATCAGTGTAAAAAATGTGAATAATTAGTAAGATATTACAATTATTTTCCCCTGGTCCATCCAACGGGTTCCTTGGGAACATTTTTAAACACTCTATTTTAACTAAATATTTCTCCGCAAAATAAACGGGTCATGATAGCAAAATCTTTTAAATGAATAAATAATAAAAGTTTACTTGATTTTAAAGCCTTACTGTGGATCCGAGTGCCTTGTTCCAAACATTCTGATCTTTCAGTAAAATTAGCTCCCACTCTAATAGTATATTTGTGAAATTATTAGACATATAATATTTGTTATCAAGCTTACACCCACATTGTGGTTCATACTATTAAAAACCTTTTATTGCATCTTTTTATGTGAGTCCAAGGGCCAAGTAACATCCACATTTCGGTGCAAACATAATCTTTTCTGTTATTATTATTTAACTCCATCATTGCAAGTTCATGTAGAAACAAATTGGAGCGGCATCAATTAAGCAGAGTCTTGTCTCCACTTCTAAGGTTGGGCTGCCACATTAATAACACCAGCTGGGCCCAAGGAGTCTTAAAGCATCTAGGCCTTGGCCCAGGAAACATAACACATTGGCTATGTACCACCTTTATGCTGATGACACTCAACTCTACCTTTCCTCTCCTGATCTCTCTCCCTCCCTTCTTTCCAGGGTATCCGCATGCCTCTCTGCCATCTCCTCCTGGATGTCCTCTAGATTTCTTAAACTCAATCTTGCTAAAACTGAACTCATTGTCTTTCCTCCCTCTCGTACCTCCTTCCCCTCTGACCTCTCCATCACTGTTGACAACTCATCTATCTCCCCTGTTCCCCAACTCCGCTGCCTAGGTGTCATCCTCGACTCCTCTCTCTCCTTTGCCCCTCACATTCACTCTCTTGCCAAATCCTGCCGTTTCCAGCTTCGCAACATTGTCCGCATTCGGCCCTTCCTCTCCCAGGATGCCACCAAATCTCTCGTCCACTCTCTGATTATCTCCCGCTTGGACTACTGCAACCTTCTCCTTATCGGCCTCCCCCTCTCTCATCTCGCTCCCCTTAGATCTGTACTTAACGCCGCTGCTAGGCTTATTTTCCTCTCTCGCCGTTCCACCTCTGTATCCCCACTCTACCAAGCCCTTCACTGGCTCCCCTTCCCCTACAGAATCCTTTTCAAGCTCCTCACTCTGACTTACAAGGCCCTCGCCAACTCCACTGCTCCCTACATCTCTAACCTTATCTCTATTCACACTCCCTCCTGTTCACTGCGATCGTCCAACGATCGTCGCCTCTCTTCCCCTCTGATTACCTCCTCTCACGCACGTATCCATGACTTCTCCCGCGCCGCTCCCCTCCATTGGAACAAGCTCCCCCGCTCCATCAGCACTTCCTCTAATCTGTCCTCTTTCAAACGAACATTAAAAACCCACCTTTTCCTTAAAGCCTTCCAGTCCCATGCCTAAACTCCCACCGGTCGGCTACCTCTCTTTCTCATCCCTTCTTCCCTTCTCCCCCTTCCTCCCGTCTCTCCGCCTCATCCATGTGTCTGTCTGTCTTCCCCTCCCTTTAGATTGTTCGCTCCTTTGAGCAGGGCTCTCCTACCTTCCGTTTCCATCACTTTTAACTGCGCTCTCCAGCTACTCAGCTCACCTCCTCTCAGTCCCTCTGCCTCCTCTCCGCTCCCCTTAGTGACTCTCAACCTGTCATCCGTGCCCACCCTCTTGGGCCATAGTTACCTGCCTATACTCACTTTTCCACTCCTTCCCTCTCTTTCATGCTGTGCCTGAGCCCCCAGAGTTATAGTGCTTACTGTTACTTGTACTGTGCTGTTTCACCTTGTACTGTGCCATTGTTTGTCCTTGCACGGCGCTACGGATACTATGTGGCGCCCTATAAATAAAAATTAATAATAATATGTAGTCCATCCTCATCCACTACCTGTCCCATTGGCTTACTGCCTCCCCCTGTCTACCACTATGGGCGCACTGAACCTCCTGAACCTTCTCACAGTCAAGGCCCAGAACACAACATCTAACAGGCTCTCCAATCCCCAGCTCCATCCCTAGCCGTTTTAGAGCTGCGCTCCCCTGAGCCTGGCCAAGAGCAAACTCCAATTAGGCTCCTAAAGTTGGGGGAGCACCAAAATAGCCCACACTTCCAGTTACCAGAATCCTTCAGTGTGTCATTCAAGCAGACATGCAGCCTGAGCTCCCTGCCTGGGGAAGTCTCCTGCTGCAGAACACTAAGCATTAGTCATAGGTACGCTGGCTGGAACCCACCATCACTCTGGAAAAGAACTGTGTCCTGAAGAGGTCCCTAGTCTACCTTGTGACTACAGCCCGGTATTCCAAAGGAGACACTGGGTGAAGGGAGTCCCAGCATTATCACTGCTGTGAGTAACTGTATTCCAGCACAGCATCATACATATCACCTGCACCAATATCACTTAGGTTTAGTGAGACACTCCTGCGCCTCCTTTCCTTTAATAGGCACCTGGCTTGTGGAGGCACATCCATCTGATACACACCATAATGCTGTCACAATAAGACTCCCTGAGCGTGGAACCTGGGCCCAGGTGCCCATCGTCCAGGCCTCGCAGTAGAAGAACAGTATGAGTTATAGTGGATGCAGGGGGAGAGACAACTACAGGGCCCGGAGTTGAGGAGAGGCCAGAAATGCCAGATTAATCCCACCTCCAAGGCCCCCGCTCCCCCCCACTGACTCCCCTCTGCTCTCAAAAGCATGCGTCAGATATGCTCAGAAAAGGTCCCGCTATATTGAGGGCAGAGAGAAGGGCCCAGGAGGCAAGAAAGACATCGCCGGGCCATTACCTAGATTTCGCTGTGCGCACTAACTACATGATTAGGATCCATGTAGCATGAGTCACCAAGGCTACAGACGTATGTGAACAGCTACAGAAAAAACACCATGGAAGCTTAAAACTCGAAAACAAAATTCTAATTCAAAGGAACATGAAGACATTACTTGGTGTGTTTTTTTTACCCTCAATAGAGATGTTTGCCCTTTAATTTAATTTAATTTGCCCTCTAATTATTTAATAGAATCAGTGGTTCACTGAGCAGTAGAGTGATGTTATTGTCTGTCTACTACCATACCGTGCATGTGTAACCATTAATATAATCCCCACCATGCTGCTAAACTTACATCACTGAAAGTGTTATGTTGTACTAGAGCCACCAGGTGGTAGCATGACATTTCACATATCTCCCAATACTTTCAGCAGCAGAAAATAGATGATTAACTTATTCTGGCAATGTGATAAAAAGGTGAAACAGAGCTCCATAAAATAAAATAATATTTATTATATTATCTAACTTTAATTATGCAAACATGTATACCGTACTTCACTTTAAGATCAGTCCGATTTTAAATTAGATATTGAATGACTATATTAATTTTGTTTGTTGCTGATTTGTGTCTTGTTGCAGTTATTAGCATTAAACAAAGCCATGTTCTTTGTGTCTTTTCATGTGTTCAACCAAAAACATGGGTGTGGTTGATGCTGGTGATGGGGAGATTGGCTTCCTGAATTAAAGTTCTGCATGCCCTGCTGTGTCATATGACAGAGTAGCCCTTGGACTGGCTTACTTCTGACATAAGGCTGTAGGGATTAGTAAGGATTGGTCTCTTAAGTATAGTACCACCACCGTGAATCTATTTACTGACACACTGATCTTCACTGTAAGCTTATCATCCATGCTTTCATTTGACTAGAATAATCATCAAGGCTGCAGACAGCGATCAGGGACCCTGGGCCCAAAAAAACTTTTTTTTTTCTCACTGGCAGATGCCCGGGCCCCCAGCGTCTTAGACTCAGCTTCTTCCCGCCCTCACTTTGAGCCTGTTATTCAGTTGTGAGAAAGAGTAACCAAGTGAAGTATTTCCTTTCCAGTCATCTTTTTGTGACAGCCTCAGAACCACCACTATCAGTGAAGTACCTGAGACCCTATCAAGCCCTGCAGAATGAAAGCTGTAGCCTGCCTAACCCAGAAGTGGAGAGTTACAGGCCCATTCTCAAGGTTCCAGTGTCACATTTTTATATTTTAAGGTCTTCTTTATTCTCCATCCACCAGGACATGTTTGATCACAGCATAAATCTTACTATGTGGTTTTAGCCACCAGGGGTGGTCATATTGCGAACGGAGCTTAGGCTAGGGTCCCCATTTGGTCAAGCGACCTCTAAAACTGGGCCCATAATAGTTTCACCACTCTATTTTTGCTCCGCTCCCTCTATTTTATTGAGTGCACATTAATTTTTTTACACCTACTCGAGAACCCACTCCAGTCTCTGCGTTGGGGTAAAGAGAGGGGAGGACGGGTGCGTGGAACAGCAGCGCAACCTATGATAGCGATTTCTGCTGCCTGATCTTGTTCAAGAAATTCCAGCACCTTCGATAGGCTACTGAAGTTCATTGAGAAAATGAAAACAGAACTGTCATCAGCAGCATCGCTGTGGCTCCCAATTATATCACATTGTCATCAGAGGAGGAAGAACACTACTATATACACATCATTAGAGGCAATTGCGTAAGTGCTCCCCCACTGACCTTATCGTTTGAGCTTTCTGAACATATGTTACTTTTTCCACCTGAACTCAGGTAGGGAGCCAAGCAAGAACTATTGAATGTGGGCTTCCTGTGCTGAATCTTCTCAGAGCTCATCAATCATTTTAAAAGCACAAGAAGAATCCAGCCATATTAAAACATGTTTGTATTATAAAACAGCAAACTCATACATTACAGCAGAGAGACAGCACGCCCTGGAATTAATCTGGACAATAGCAAACAGCCATCGCAATAAAATATCGACCTCAATTGCTTAATGTGTACACACAATTTTCTTTCGGCTCAATATAAATGTGCACTGTCTCAACCCACTGACTGAAACAAATCTGAATCCAAGTGTCTTTCCGTATCTTGTACCTAGAGAAGTATAAGTAGAACAATTACAGCATTGATTAGATGTCTGTGTAGGTCTACAGAAGACACATCATTACCTGTAAGATGAAATGGTGCCTACAGCGAGCCCAGGTGCTCTCTGTCAAAGGCTGCCTCTATGCTGTTTTACCGAGCCTTAATGCTACCATTGCTTTCATAACTGTTAGGCATGACCAAACAAATATCCCAGGAAAGAATTTAAGAGAAACAGGCATATTAATACCACATCCTTTTTGGACGTGAAATGAAATGTTTGTCATGCATGGGAGGGGAGGCCTTGAGTGTGACCATGTGTTGCTGATGAGCTGCAAAGATTTTCTTTCACTGGTAATGGTTAACCTCTCTAGTGCGCTCGTCCTTCTGCGAGAATTGATATTGATCATGTGTGCATACTAATCATTATTACCTGACTCAGCCAATAATATCACAAGTGTGACATAGTTAAGGATTGCCTGTGTCGATTTTTTCAAGTCAGATATAGGCTTTTCCATTATAAACAGGAGCACCCCTGCACCCATTTCAGCCGCTTACATTATTGCTCCCTGTTTGCTTCCATTCCAGGTGAAAGTTAGCATGTTCCTGAATCAGTGACTGCAGGAGGAAGCGCTCATTGATAGATATCACCACGCACTTCCTCCTGCAGTCACTGTATAAATATCGTGGTTGACAGCAGGTGTAAGGAATATACAAGGAAGGGAGGGTACAGCTTCCTCTTGCACTCACCATGGGCCTCATTTAGAGCTGAAGGTAAAATGGCAAAACTGCAGGTTTGTGGCTGCATTTCGAGTCACACATATGCTAACATACATGTAACTTGAAATCTAGCATGTAGATGCGTCTGATGCTATAATACGTCATCAACATAAATACAAAGAAAATTGCAGGTCTATGGGTCTCCTAAAAGGCGCAGCTTAAGTCACACTTGCCTACTTTCGGCAAGTACTGACCGGGAGAGGGGTGTGACTGGAGGGCGGGAGGAGGCGGGGCGCGGCCATATGTGTCATTTTGGCCCTGCCCCGTGAAGAAAATGCTGTTTTGTCACGGGGGCGGGCCAAAATTACGCGATTCACCGTGAATCGCGTCATTTTGGGCAAGCAGTTGCGGGATGCGAGAGACTTGCCTGCTCTCCCGGGAGCCCGACCCGAATTTCGGGAGTCTCCCGTACATTCCAGGAGAGTTGGCAAGTATGGCTTAAGTTAAAAAAGATGCATCTCTAAATGACATGTGACCACCCTAGTGACACCTCTCCAAGCACAAGTTGACGCAAGGATGAGGTACGCACAATTAAAAATATGAATGCTAATTGTGCGCGTGTGTAGTACAACAAATGTTACGCGAGTTGTATTTTTACCTGGCGCAATGGACTTATGTCCAATTCTAAATGAGGCTTTTACATGAGGAATGAGGCTCCAGCCGCCAGATTTCCGTTTCCCTGGACTCTCTTTATAATATGTGCCTGTGCTTTCCTCCCAAGTGCAGCTGAAAATGTAAAATGTCTATTATTAAAAGTATAGGACAAAGAGGACTCTACACCAGCTTTGAGTATCCAGAAAAAACACCTCCGCAAGCACCATCGCAGCTATCGAAAGCCTCCCATCGCCACCAACTACAAATGAAATTTTGCCATAGCAGCTGAGTGATGCTCAGCTCCCCGGCGATACTGGACGGCGGTTGTAAGAGGAATCATGCCAATACGCCAGCCAGTCTTCAGTGCATCTGCCCACGCGTGAAACGGCTTTGCCTCCAATCCATTTTGAACACAGAGACTGGCTCCTTCTTTTCCTCTTCAAATATACTGTTTTATTCCTGTATTTGTTCCCAATTGTAAATGGATGCATGCTATACTGGCGTTATATAAACAATTGTTACTAAACAGTAATAAGTAAACATGCATTTAACACAGAGCAGAGCAACTATGCTCACATTAAACAAAATTAGGGCTCCAGTGACCTCAGGACTAGTCTCAATTTTTGGCATTTTTGTCTTCTTAACTTTCCCCTCGTACGACAGGCAAGTTATAATATGTGTATTAGTTTATCTATTGCCCTCTGAGGTGTACAGTAAACTGCTACCAGATTCAGGAAACTACAAGAGAGCGCAACACCAAAAACATTGTCACATCTGGTGGAGGATTATCTTGGATAACTGTTAATAAAAGCTTCAGGGGTTCACTTAAATATATAAACCTTAAATTGCTGCCTCCACCTAAGCAACAGTATATGTAGTAAACTATATAAATGGGTTATATACGTATGTCTGTATCAAATAATGCAATTCTATATGTGATGCTACGCAATGTCTTACAAAATTACTAGAAACAAACCATAAACAAGGTGAATATATGAACGGGATGAAGTGAGACCCTGCTCCTTCCATTATCTTACTCATAGGGGAGATTCAATTCAACGCAATGTGCCTCCGGACATCGCCACCGGTTAGGGTAAGGAATCTCTACTCATTATTCTGCGGGGTGCAAGGAAAAGTGAGCTGAGATTTCAGGACGGACATCGCCTTGGAGTGTTGCGGAGGACAGTTCCAGGGGCACATCGTGCTGAATTGAATTTCCCCCTTAGTCTGTGATTTGCTGCTTGCCTCCATTCTGATGATCTGATTGGCTAATAAACAGAGTGCACACAAACGAACAGGAGATAAAGACTGAATACAATAGGTAATCAAAAAACACGGTAAAATGTGCATAAAAAGCATAAAAGTAAAATATAGAATTACGAGTTTATATATAAACATGACATAAAATTACATCATGGAATTCATAATATATGCTTTATCTAATATACAATGTCTAAAAAAAAAGATGTGGATTTAAAAAGATAGCCACTAATTATCTTTGATCCTTCTTTCAGTAAAACCATGAAAAAAACATTCCATTGATTATAGAAATAAGTTACTGTACATTGCCACTTCGTAAATAAACAACCAGCAATGCTTTTAACATCTGCGAGGCTACCAATTACAGTTTTAGATATTCAATTGCTTATCATTTTCATGTTGGATATTATGTAAAACAAACAGTTGCTATTCTGCACCTGTATTTCTATGGCATAGTGTAAATATAATATTGATTTCTGGAAGTGCCACTCAACCCAAAATGCAAATTGCATACTATGATGGAGCTCGATTTTAGCTACAAGGTAATATAAATAAATGTATGGAAGAAGTATATTTATGCACACCTGTGTCTAAATCTCTAGTCCAAAGAGTCACTCAGAGCCTGCAATTAAAAAGTACCGAGGGCTACTGGTTAAAAACCTAACCAAATAACCAAATAACATGATAAACTGTAAAACTAGATATATTATAATACTTATTAATAGCAAAATTTTTTATATATATATATATATATATATATATATATATATATATATATATATATATATATATATATATACATACATATATATTCCATTCGAGGTGGCTCACAAGGATTTTCTTCAACAGTATTTCCAGCAATAGGTGTTTTTTGTGAAATGCATTAATTATGACAGTAGCCTGACCTCATCTTCCCTAACAAAACAAATTATTGTTGTTGGGTATCTTCTTTCTGATCAGCTGACCAATTAGCACAGAGGTAGCTCGTTTGTATTCATCCCAACTATATCTTAGCATTCAGAGTAAGGGGAAGCGTGTTTGGGGTGTGCCCTGTTTGTGTTTTCCTACACTAAGTGATTGTTCTCACAACGCGCTGGGAAATGCACCGTTAAACAGCACAGCGGAACAAACACTGATCAACATCTGAAGACATCCAGAAATAAGCTGAAGGGCCGATGCAACAATACGAAACGATGACTATCGGCAGCATTATTTAGCCGTTCCTAATAGAGTTAAGATTTCTGCGGGTATGAGGAGGCCTGGAAGAGTTTGACAGCAGGGAGGTTAAAGAACTGGGGGTGAGCGAGTAACTAATAAGGTGATGATCTGAGAGGGGGGAAAGGAGTGTTAAGGAAATTATAAACTGAGCATAGTCTAGAGAAAACAAAGGTCAGGATAACCTCTTGGTGGCCCTTGAGGACTGAACTTGGACACATATGGCCTAGAGTCCAGTGGTTCCCAAACTGTGCGCCTAGGCTCCCTGGGGTGCCTCAGCGATCTCACAGGGGTGCCTCGGCCAGGGCCAATGGTAAGCAAGGCGGAGGACTACTTGGTAATTATTTTGGCTTAGGGGTGCCTTGAAAAAATTTTGGAGACCCTAAGGGTGAACTGAACTGAAAAAGTTTGGAATCCACTGGCCTAGACAGTCATTAATAAATGTGAAAGTAAAACTTTGCAATATGAAATGTAATTAAATGAAATAAAAACATCTATTGCTTTCACCTTTGTCAATCAAATTGGAATCTCCTTTCCTGCATTAGTCCAAAGAGAAATGTCAAATAAGTAAAATGTGGACAACAGCAGCCACACTAATGATTTAAGTACGATCACCTGGAAGGGCCAATCAGAAACGGCTAAATATTGCTGCCGATAGTCATCATTACGTATCATTGCATCGGTCCTCCGGCACACGCGAGAGAAACCCCTTCTAAAAGGCGCATCTATGGATGCATCCATGTCTAATTGTATCCCAATTAATGGAACATTACGGTATTAACCGAATACTTGCCTACCCCTGTCCACGCCAGTTTCACCTCTCCACACAACTCAATGATGCGCCAAAAACTAAATGCGGTTGCAATTTTGCTGCGCACTCGAAGTATGCTGGAAAAACGGATGAATGCACAACTTTAAATGAGCTCCATTGTGTTTAGTTGCCTTTTAATGTTTCTTTATACGCTTACAAACTGCTGTCTCTACCTTATTATTATTATCCTTTACTTACATAGCTTCAACAAATCTCACCTCAGACACATTAGTTCCTGTCCTATTGGAGCTTACAGTCTAATTTTCCTGTCACCCCAACCTACCAGTTCCAAATTAGTCAAAAGCCAATTAAACTACCAGTACAGCTGTAATAATTGACAATATTAAAATATTTACGGCTATCAATGCGATAAAAAAAAATAATACATAGACTTTCAACAGGATTTAAGATATTTTTATTGAAAAATGTACAACATAATAAAACAAAAAGCATTTATTATAAAACATAAAATAAATATTACATCGATTTTTGCTATAATACATCATAATAATATGTTTGACATCTTTTTACTCCACTTTAAAACATTCAAAGAACCAACCTCCTTTAGTGCCACAGGAGTTAAAACACACATTCATATATAAAACAACAAGACAATTATTATACATTTATTTACTTAAAGGTTTATCGTCTCCTTTCACTACAGATTAAAAAACACAGACCGGTCTGTATGTTTTTATTATTATTATTATTATTATTATTATTATTATTATTATTAATATATAATACACAAGTGATACTAATATATGTAGAAACTGCTGTAAATAATATCTATATAAATGGTGAGTTTGAATGTCATCACTTCAGTGTTGATTTGTAAACCTTGTGTATTATAAGGAATAATGCCTCCTCTGCTATAAATTATTATGGATATTAGGAGTCACCTTGGTTTTATGTTACCTGTATAAAAGAATTGGTGTATAGTTTAGCACTTTTAGATGATCACACAATTCCGCAGTGTCTTCTTTATAATTTACAGTAAGGAATGCATTGATTTGGGGCTTTTCTGCTTTTTTTTTTTAAATCAAGCCCTTCTTACAGTGTCTATCATGAGAAAAGTGTTCTAATGAAAATGATCAAGATACATTTTTAATACAGAATGTAATATAAATCTATTTAAACATTCCGTTTGAAAACAATAAAAATGTTTACATTCCCCCTCTTGTTATTTAGTTCTTGGATAGGATGTTTTTGAAAGTTGTAATTGTCACTACGGGTCATTCAGGGGAGGAGCAATGCCTCGCTGGGCTTCCTAGCAAAATTTTGGTAGTGGTTCCGATGAGTTTGTTCTTGCTACTTGGCCTCCGTTGTTCCGCTCTCAGTAGAGGGCGGGGCCTCTTCTGAGCATGTGCAGTCTGACCCATGTGACACTCAGAAGACCTCTGCCCTACTCTTTTAAGAGCATCATGGGCCGTCTCAGGGGGTGAGCAGGGGTCTCCTATGGGCGATGAACTGGCATAGACGAGCACCTCTCACCTCCGGACCCCATAGCTGTCAAACCTCCTGCACCCTTTATTTTGATGCCCCTGAGGTCTGTTTATCCCTGGAAGTGTGCCTAATTGACTGCCATGTACATTTTTTTTGTCCTAAAATACTGCTTGGTCACGGTTTATTTATCTCTTAAATTGATCAAGAGAGCGTGGGGTGATCGAGTCAGTCTTAATTACGTGTGCAATTCTTCTGTGTTTAGAGATCTTTATTACATAGGTGGAATTGTGTCTAAAAATGCAGTTTCTGCAGAAGGGCAACTAGAATGTGCAAAATATATCCCATTACAAGTAGTCTGACAAGACCCTATCTCCAGAACCTCGGAGGTGATGGAGAATTCAAGGAAAATCATCCAAATGCCTAACTTCTCCCATCGGCTTGTGCAAACTCTTGCATCTCCTCCTCTTGGTTGTCACATCCATGCACTAAGACCAGAAGCAATCGCCAAAAAGTAATCATGTAACATCACAAAAGAAGATTTGTGCTGAGGTTGAGCACTTTTGCGGTACGTAAAATGACTCTTTCTGCTACTGTTCATGATTTGTGATTAAAATAGATCCACAAATAGAGCAAACCCCTAAATATAATCAAAATGATATTCATTTTTCTCAGTAAATAAATGATCATTTACATTTTCAATTTTTTTTACACATAACGTTTAGAAATAAATTGATCGGTAAGAGCGCTCCTTTAAATTGTTGTGTGTGTTAACTTGTACGTAAAATTACGGCACTAGAGGAAAGAGATAAAAGCACAGTTTTCTCAAAAAGTGTCTTCTTCCATTTTCCAAGATGTTTATTGTAACTGACCGCTGTCTAGAATTAGTGCGGAGTTAAGTAATCATAGATTTAAATGTAACATTTAGTGCTGCAGCTAAACTAAATGTCATTCATCAATGATAACTTGTGGGATTAAGCAGAAATCCCAAAAAATAATATGCCACGCCTCATAAAATTATATCAGAGCACAGCGATGTCTAAATTGTTTTGGGTTTTGCCAACTGAAAGAACTTTGTTTTAAAATAAATGTTGAATTTAAAGTGACATGGTGAGAATTCAGCACTGGAAAGAGGCTTTCACTGGATATGAAAGTTTATCAATCCAGTAGCCCTAGAATGTCTTCACCTCCTGCAGAATTCACCAGTCGGCAAACGCCAAACTCAACTTCTGAGAATCGAGAGCTTGGAAATAGCGAAAGTCCCAAAAGAACTTCAATGTTCCACTACTCATTGAAAGGACTTTTCAATAACCTGTCTTACTCATCTTCCCTACTACGTAATCGAACAACATAGTCACAATACACAGCATTTCTAAACATGTAACATAGCAGCCAGGTAATGTGATTCTTTACATATAGCACCATTTTTTTACGGAAAATTTATGTCGTTCTATATCGATATGTCAATTAAGTTCATCACTCAGTGAATGATATTACTGACTTAAACATAATATAACCAAGGATGAAGAAAAACACAAATTAAAACCAGCGTACAGTACAGTATCTAAAATGCTCCCTAGAATATATTTCTTTCTCCTCCTTGTATCTTATGTTAATTTACTACAAGAAAATAAAAAGAAATATTGAATTAGCACCGCAAAGAAGGACAAGTGATCTGAGTGATGCAGAAACTAAAAGTAGATCACAACCTCGCTTTTCCAGCAGCAAGGTGGAAAAAGCACCATGTCTTGATAATATATTTTCTTTTTACATCGTCAAGTCAACATAACATGACCAAATAATCATACCACGAGGGTGCAAGCACCATAGGAGAACAATCTTTACAGTTCCTATTCAGGCTGATTGAGTGTTTGTAGTATTTTCCATACAAAGAATATTAATCCAGATCTCAAAATTCCATGAGGAACTATCTGTCTGACCAGCTGCAAAATACCAATATGGATGTCCATGACTTCTTGTTTAGTTGTCCAACAGTTGAACCATTGGTTGGGTGCAGTTGAGTAACTTGCTCATTATTTGGAAAACCTATGGCTTTAATTATTTATTTTTAAGGTACAGTCCATGTTGGTCTCACCAACTTTGACCCACTGCGCAACAAAAATGGACAACCAGCTATTGTAGAATGTTCAGCTAGAAGTTCGGATAGTCCTTCATCCCACAAGCTGTCTACCAGTAGTATAAAAGTCTTGTATCATTGCAGTCACTTTCTTAAATCTCGAAATCTTAAAATGCTTCTTTAAGGACGTTTATGCTGACAAGTGCGACCGTGGAACAACATGTTAAGGGCACACATTTCCTCCTGCTGTACCTGTGAGTGACCATGTTTGTTTCCTGAAGGCCTCTCAGAATGGCAATTTCACTCCGGTTAAGCGTTGTTATGTTCATTGCCGGAATGCATCTGTGAGCATTAAATATGAGAAAATCTGATTATCTGGAACTTCTCTGTTACTCAAAATTTCCAGCTGGAAGATCAAACAATTTTTCAGAGATGATTAACTTTTTGATTGTATGAATTTCAGTACAGAGGAAATTTGTGCTGTGATGATAACAAAATTGGCATTGCTGAGAAGTCATCCAGTGTCACTATAGTGTTTCTTTCTTGTGCACGACTTACAGCACTGCTTCCCATAGAATTTGTGGTTGCAGACTCCATGTTGAGGGACAAGGGAGCACCAGTTGAAATAATCCAAACATGATGGATCTTCTGTAAAGCAAAATGACATGTTATGTTGCTTTTATTAGGCTCTTACATTGTTAAAGCAGCAGTCCCCTGAAAACATCAGGGGGTAAATGTATCATACCCTGGTGTTTTCAACTCGCGGGAGATCGGCGTCTTTGCAGCTAAAATTTAAAGGGGCGGTGGCTTGTAAAGACAATTTTGCCTTTACAAGCCATCGGCCCTTTAAATTTTAGCTGTGAAGACGCCGATCTCACGCGAGTTGAAAACACTGGGGTATGATACATTTACCCCCAGGTGTGGTTTCTTCTTTAACATAAATCACTATGGTAGGTTATAAGAAGAATGTTAGTATTGACCATTTTTCCTTGGTTTTTTCAGGCTACAATTAAAGTTTTTTTAATTCTGGACTACCATGGCAACCACAGTCACATGACACATGATGTAATGAGCAGAGAGGGATTGGAACACCTCTGTCAGCTCTGTCTGTCATCACATGACATGCTGAGATCTGTGAGCCTGTGTCTTTGTCTGGCAGCCATACTTGTTTGCCAACCTGAAATCTATTGAGAAGGAGATAATGATTTGTTGGAGGATCGCTAAGAAAAATGACAGATGTTTGAAATTTCAAACTCAAAAATTAAACTCAAAATTCAACTCAAAGTTTTGAATGGAGTTCAAAACATTATACAATTAAACTGCATAATGCTCAGCACTGATCTAGCATTCCCCCTAACTTGGCTAGTCCTTCCATGCCATGTCTGTAGTAATCCACTAAAGCTTTAATTGCTTGTTCTGACACTTGTTTGGTCCAAATAGGCAACCGTTTTGTTGATTCCCTTCCTCCATGAACATCCCATTCACAAGGATGGGACATTTACAGAGATGGCAAATCCCAACATCCGATAGATTGTAAGCTTGCGAGCAGGGTCTTCTTACCTCTTTGTCTGCATTACCCAGTATTGTTTAATACTGTGTTTCTCTCCAATCGTCCCCCTATGGAATTTGCTGGCGCTATATAAATAAATGTTGATGATGGTGATGATGATGATGATGTTGACTGTTTGAAAAAAGTGCCAACTTTACCATGAGCATTGCTTGATCATTATAGATCGGGGTACACACCAAAATGAAACAGAACATCAGATCCCCAGGTAAATAGTTAAATAGTTTTCAGTACTGTTATATAACTTTTTTAATAGCAAACAAAACTGAATTTTTAATATTGTTAATTTTCCATATAGTTAATCAAATGGAGTTATAAAGAGATATGTATGTAATTTAGCTGTTTGTGCATTCCTTTCCTGTACCTATTACAGACAATAGTTACAGAGGCTATTTGAAGTCTATCTATTGTTTTTTCAGATTATACTCTGTCCTCCAATATACGGTAAAAACTCCTGCCCTACCACCATCTGCATGCCACTCCACTTCCTTACTGTAAGCAGAATTACCTTATGTTTTAATTGTTTTCCTAAACAGAACACAGATACAAAAACCATTGTTAGAGGTTAGAGCGCCCTTATTAGAAGGGGTGTTCAGATTCACCATGAGGCTGGTCAAATAGGTTTAATTATGCAAGCCAGATTTCATAATGATGTGGACTAATTGAGAATTCAAATTCATATTTATTATAATTGTGTCGTGGATAGCAAAGTAGAAAACATATGGACCTATAAACATGTACTATCCAAAACCTACAGCATACACTGTGCTTCTATTGTACGACTTTACATCATTACCATATCATATTGCAGTTACTGCAAACTTTCACAGTACAGTAACACAGAAGGTATGCACGTTACTGGCTAGTTTTTAAGGCGACCCATAAAGTACACACAGTGAAGATATCATTTTTGAAGGATGAACCAGAATGCAGCTTGTCAATTTGCAAGGAACCAGTGGCATCCCTAAGGCGCTGTGATGGCGGCATTTGCAGAGTAGTAAAAGCTCTCTGGCCAATGGGAGACAATGAGTGGATCAAAGGTGTTTTTATCTAAACACCAGCCAGCTTTTTTAGCATTGGTCATACTGAACAAAGAAACAAACAGGTTTTTATACCTGACACACCCTAGCTTGATGGACATGTGACACTGCCACCTTCTCTTTAAAAGGGAGTTGTCTCAGCTGCTTCTGTTTGATTAGTCTTACTACAGACAGACTCTGCAGCTGCGGGAACAGGAACCTTCGAAACAGGTAAGTAAACTACACTTTAAACTATCATTTTGTTACACATATGTCCTCCTCCTGTTTATCTTTAAACTATGTCCAATGTTGCAAAAATATGTTACTCTGCTTACATCCTTTCTCTGCAGACTGCCAGCTAATTGCCTCCCTTTGTTACAATACATAGCCAGCTAATTATAGTAGACCACTTGGAATGTTGTTAATTGGATACCTTGTGTTCCTGAAGAAGGGCAGAAGTTTATGTTACACGCTTGTGAATTTGGTGGCTTCTGATGAGGCAAACATCCCACTGCAGGTCTACCCTGATGGAGACACTGGACACTCCGTACTTGAACACCTCCGCCACATGTTACTGTACACTAGAAAGGAGATAAATAATTATAGACATTAATATATATGTTGTATCACCTACCTCTGCCAATTCATCTCATAATGCAGGACATTTATGGAGGACGGGGTACAGTGAGTTAGGAATTATTGACTAACAACTATTTGAACAATAAATAGACACTGATGTACTAAGTGCAGCACAGGTGCATCCATGTAATAGAATATAACTGAGCATGAATGACATCATTGCCTAATCAGTACCCCATGGATTTGGCCAACCACTTCAAATATTTGGGGCAGTACGGTGGCCAAGTGGTTAGCACTTTTGCCTCACAGCGCTGGGGTCATGAGCTCAATTCCCGACCATGGCCTTATCTGAGTTTGTATGTTCTCCCCGTGTTTTCGTGGGTTTCCTCCGGGTGCTCTGGTTTCCTCCCACACTCCAAAAACATACTGGTAGGTCAATTGGCTGCTATCAAAATTGACACTAGTCTCTCTGTCTGTATGTGTATGTTATGGAATTTAGACTGTAAGCTCCAATGGGGCAGAGACTGATGTGAATGAGTTCTCTGTACAGCGCTGCGGAATCAGTGGCGCTATATAAATAAATGGTGATGATGATGATGATGATGAAATATCAAAGTACTAACTTTGCCTACTCAATAGTAAAACTATACAAAAAAGTGCATATATAGAGGTGCAAGGTGACTCGGACAGAGATTGGCCCGGCGAAGTCTTAAATTACTATTGACGTTCCCGACCAGTATCACCAGGAATATTTTTTTATAAATGCAAGAAAAATTAGTAATAGCCGCGATTGTATGAACCAAAGAGACTGCTCAGCAAGCATGACTGGTGCAAAACAGGTTTAGGTGGAACATTCCGTCATCTGAATTTAATTTTTCATTGGGTTGACTACCAGTATCCTGTTTACAAATAGTATTGATCTAATCAGCTGTCCAAGAGCTAAGCTGTACTTTTATCAACAACTTACTGGTTGCCACTGAGAAGAATGCCATCCGGACAAGGCGGTGTACGGCGTGTGCACAGGACATGGTTTGTTATGGCACGGCTGCTCCAGGGGTACATTTACTTTTCTGACACTACGACATCTTCTCTGAGGAACAGTGACAAGTCTGCCGTCAGTATCCTTCTCTCCGCACTTCAGTTCCCGCTTCTTTACACCAGGACCACATGTTGTTGAGCACTGTGCCGGAAAATAAGGAAAATGTGTGAATAACACAAATAATAGTATGAAATTAATCAGCCGGTAATCTCAACAACAGCCTTGATTAAGGGGAGGGGGCCCGGAAAGACCTATAGACCTGGGAACGTTATTGCTCTGCAAGGTCCAACCAGCATAACCAACCACTGCCGTCCTAAATCTCTTAGAGCAATTTTCATAGCAGGACAGTACTCAGGCGGGAAGACTAAAAGTAACAATTTCATTGGTCATTTCTATGGCAACATACAGCAGACCCCCTGAAGGTGGAAGCATTGGAGAGGTGTGTAACATTTTGCTAGAGAGTGTTCAGCTTGCGGGTCTTGTCATTAACTTGCAGAACTACCGCCTTTCCCGTAAAGCTTGACGTGCTCACAGGTACTTGGATGCTCCCAGATCTTAACTCTAATGTAGTGCAAGTTTATAAACAATACCGCAGCAGAAAGGCAGGAGTAAGGAATTCAGATGGTAGCGAGTAGTCAGAAGCAGGCCGAGGTCAGAGGCCCGAAGCAAGCAGAGTAGTCAAGGACAGGCCAAAGGGTCAGAGCAGGCAGCTAGCAGGGATATCCGAATAACAAGCTAAGGGTCAGGGCAATCAGAACGTAAGCAGAATCCAGAAACAGGTCAGGGGTCACAACAGAAGGTCCAATAGCAGAGAGGCAGAGTATCCACAGGAACACGGCTAACAGAACAGGAACAGGTCAGCAACAGACAAAATCAACGCTATAACCGTCAGGGAGACTAAGCCCTCCCAGCCTTAAATACACAAGTTGGCCAATCAGGGAAGAGAAGAGAGATGCATCATAAAAAGCCCCAGGGGCTGCATGATTAATACCTAGCTTATTAATTAACCCACAGGTTTATTAGAAGCTGGGCTGTCCAGTGTTGTCAGGACATGGCGCTGATTAAAGCAGTGTCCTGGCCATTGCCAGGCGGTCCCGAAAGTGACGTCCCGGCTGTTGTTACGACAGTTAGAGCGAACGGTAACAAAGAGAAGATTAGTTAGCATAAGATAGGGCCTCGACTTTTTATCTCTTTTTCTAATGGAAAGATTAGAGATGAATGCACACAATTCTTTTTGTCTGTACCACATAGTCTCCTCCCAGACCTCTCTTGTTAATCTTATTCATGTGCAATAATTCATGCAGGAGTTGGTTGTTCTAAAGAACACTCTGCAGCAGTTGACATTCTAATGCACCCTTTGTCTGCAAGTTCTTACAGCCCCACATCAACTTCTGCTTATTTGTGAATGGCATTTTTTTGTTAAAATGACAACAATAGGCACTCTGACCCTAGTCAGAGTTGAAGTTTTTCCAATATATTTATAGATGTATACTATTTGTCTAGGTTACCTCAGTCCACGCAGATATCACCCACTGCAGTCTGTCATTCTTCTGGCAGCGCGCTAACGTACAACTCTCAACGGACTCCGGCTTCAAGCTGGCTGCACATAGGTTTTCTGAAAGTATTTTATATTTCTCCGAGTTGACACTTCGGCAATAAACCTCTCGTTTCTTAACTCCCTTTCCGCAAGATCGGGAACACTAGTGTAGACAGAGAATGCAAGCTGTCAGACGATAAAATGCATAGCTCATAGACAATGTTTAAATCAACATGACATTATCATGGCTTACTTACATGAATATACACCAGAGGTGATCCCCTTCCCCCAACCTTCCCAGCTATCAGGGTTTATAACAAGCCAACTTTCAGCTTTCCCTAGCTTAATCTTTTTCCCCAATGCATCTATTCATTCAATGTCTCAGTCATCAAATCAGTCAGCTTGGCTGTTACACCTGTACTGAGACACTGGCAGCTATAAGACCTGGTTTATTACAAGACAGTGGGGAATAGAGTTTATGGTGCTCTTGAGCATACTATTAATTCAACTTTATTACTCATGAATATTTATTGGGTGTGTTCATTGGGCCAGATTTGCATCCTCTGTGTGCTTAATCAAGATAGCAATAAAACATAAACACCAATGCAACAATTAATAAAGGTCACTTTTTAAAGGGGGTTTTCTACTTTAAAAATAAAAAAGATTTCCTTATCATATTTCTTTCGGCGAACGATCCTTTCGTGGGAGCCCCACAATTTTCTCTACTTATCAGGATAGCGTGAAGCAGTACCAGTGGTAATGGCTATATGTTATTGTCGGGATCCCCCTCCACCATAATAATATAGTGAAAGAGGGAGAATTACTTGAAATGTACTCAAAGTGGGAAACCTTTACAACCTGAGCATCTGTGGCCTGTCACCCTATACTGTATGCTTATCTTAATTATTTGCCACCTTCTGGGTTGTTAATTGGCATATTGCTATATGCAGACATGTTCTGTAGCCCAAGGAACCAATCAGATGTTAGCTTTCATTTTCTAAGCTGCACTAGACAAACAACAGAATCTGATTGGTTGCTATGGCTTATAGAATATCTCTACAGCTTGCACAATGTTATTAAACAAGCCATTCTTATTTGTTGTCCTGCATTTCAATATTTCAGTATTATTCAAGGAGTCTAGCATCAATTTACTTGGTCTTTGAATAAAGATTTTTACTAATTTCACTTAAAGGGGCATATTCAATTAGCTTTCCGGTTCGCGAGATCGCGCCGGAACGGGCCGCGTAGTCAATACACGGTACCGCAATAACGTGGATTTTCGTTCGCAGCCCATAGGGTTGCGTACGAAAATCTGCGTTAATGCGTTACCGTATTAACGGCAATAGTGCGCAGGATTCGCGGTAACGCGCGTTATCGCGAACCGGAAAGCTTATTGAATATGCCCCATAGAGTTTCTCTCCAGGACCTGTTGTCCTCTCATATCATTTACCACTGGCATACAACGCTACCATTTCTTATGTAAAAGTTCAAAGACAAGGCGGATGATTACTATAGAAAATGCCAGAATTACTATGAAATTCCAAGGTAATGCATTGTAGTTGATTTACCTGGTCAAAATCTAAGCCTATAAAAAAGTAACAAAAACAGAGCTGTTAACTGTTTCTCTACGTATAAGCTGCCGTTGCAGGAATTGTAACAGTGAAGAGCAAGCAAACAACTACAGGAGGATGGTTGCCAATCCAGGATTATCGTTGAAATTATCCTCACTACAAATGAATAGCGAGATCCATCCTAAGCAGCTCTAGAACATAATCCTCTGCAGGACAGTAGTCAACATTCCATTCGTACCTGTGACCAAGGTCCTGTGCTCCATTCTGCTGGACAGTCCTGGACATTGCACTTCTGGACTTGGATGGGAGTGCTCACTGGACAGTTTGAGTGTCCCACCAATTCTTCTCCTTGCATGGTCTTCCTCTGGACACACTGAATTGTCCTCGTCTGTTGACCACCACCGCACGACGCACTACAGGAACTCCACTCGCTCGTCGACCAGCTGCAAATAAAATCACCTGCTTAGGACACGGCACAATGTATGAGTTATATATATCTACATATAATGATGAACCGTCCAGTGCACATCAAGGGGTCCACCTACTCTCTGCTCGTGGGAAACAAATCTGCTAGAAGAGGACCAAGGTGTGCGGAAATTCAGAAATATCTGAAAAGGTGCACAGTGCAAACTCCAACCTTCTGCCACGTAAAAGCCACCCCTTTCATTAAATGCAACATTTCATGTTTTCTCGTTAAAATACAGAGCAGTTTAGCCTTATATATGGCTTTAATAAATGAGAAGTGAGAAGGAAGAATAGGGCTATTTTCATCACATGTGCCACTTTTGTATGTGTGGGACTTATCACTACATAGGTCAGAGTGAGCTCTTCTCCATGCAACATGACAGCACAAATTGGGACCCATTAAAATATAAAATGAGACCTGAAGACTGGTTCAGAATGTAAATTATTTTGTGGGGAGTGGAAATGTATCACTATCCTACTTATATATCATCATTCTGTTACTGTACAATGTATCACTATCCTACTTATGTATCATCATTCTGTTACTGTACAATGTATCACTATCCTACCTATATATCATCATTCTGTTACTGTACAATGTATCACTATCCTACTTATATATCATCATTCTGTTACTGTACAATGTATCACTATCCTACTTATGTATCATCATTCTGCTACTGTACAATGTATCACTATCCTACTTATGTATCATCATTCTATTACTGTACAATGTATCACTATCCTACTTATGTATCATCATTCTATTACTGTACAATGTATCACTATCCTACTTATGTATCATCATTCTATTACTGTACAATGTATCACTATCCTACTTATGTATCATCATTCTATTACTGTACAATGTATCACTATCCTACTTATGTATCATTCTATTACTGTACAATGTATCACTATCCTACTTATGTATCATCATTCTATTACTGTACAATGTATCACTATCCTAATTATATATCATCATTCTATTACTGTACAATGTATCACTATCCTAATTATATATCATCATTCTATTACTGTACAATGTATCACTATCCTACTTATGTATCATTCTATTACTGTACAATGTATCACTATCCTACTTATATATCATCATTCTGCTACTGTACAATGTATCACTATCCTACTTATGTATCATCATTCTATTACTGTACAATGTATCACTATCCTACTTATGTATCATCATTCTATTACTGTACAATGTATCACTATCCTACTTATGTATCATCATTCTATTACTGTACAATGTATCACTATCCTAATTATATATCATCATTCTATTACTGTACAATGTATCACTATCCTACTTATGTATCATCATTCTATTACTGTACAATGTATCACTATCCTACTTATGTATCATCATTCTATTACTGTACAATGTATCACTATCCTAATTATATATCATCATTCTATTACTGTACAATGTATCACTATCCTACTTATGTATCATTCTAGTACTGTACAATGTATCACTATCCTACTTATATATCATCATTCTATTACTGTACAATGTATCACTATCCTACTTATGTATCATTCTAGTACTGTACAATGTATCACTATCTTACTTATTTATCATCATTCTGTTACTGTACAATGTATCACTATACTACGTATCTATCATTCTGTAACTGTACAATGTATCACTATCCTGTTGATTGAAATAGTAAAGTTTTAAACCCTACCACTGCATGGTTAGAGCCTAGCCCTCACAGTTCCGTGTAAACGCTGTATCCATGCGGCAGTTGCACACATGGAGAACACTTACTAGGCTGGACAAGGTTGAGCATTGCATAGTTTCGGTTCAAGAAGAGGCTTGCTCAGTGGGCCACACAAGGTGGAATTCACTTGACTGTGAAGGTCTTGTAAGCACACAAACTCTGCAGTCATTTGACCTAAAAAAAAATGACATGAAATGCAAAATAAATATTTAAATCAGTCTGTTCGTTTTTAATCAAACCCCATGCCTCAGTGATGTCATTAGTTCCTAGTGAAAAGGCTGAATAACCTTTCACCCCACAAAATGGCTGCCTCCTCTGTGCGTAGGAGATAAGTACATTTTAAAATTAGTCTGTTTATTTTTATAATATCTGTTCTAATACGGTTTCACCTGTTTCCCTCATTTAAGGTCAATAAGGGAGACAGTAGATGGAAACTGTATACATCAATCTCACAGCAGTGGTTTGAGATCATTAACAATATCATACTTGCCAACTCTCCCGGAATGTCCGGGAGACTCCTGAAATCCGGGTCGGTCTCCCGGACTCCCAGGAGAGCAGGCAAGTCTCCTGCATCCGGCAAATACCTGGCCATAGTAGCGCAAATCGCGTCATTTTGGACCCGCCCCCGCATCAAAACATCATTTTCGACGCGGGGGGCAGGGCCAAAATGATGTGATTGATCGCACCCCGCCCCCTCCCGCCCTCTAGTCACGCCCCCTGTCCGGGATCTCCCGCACCTCAGTGCCTAATAGTAGGCAAGTATGAACAATATGCAAATGGATAAAATAAACAAGCAAAAGTCTAAATGTTTAAGAAGCAAATACTTAAAAAAATTGATCAAATGATTAAAATAAAAAGTCATGCTCACCACCGCCACATGTTGCAGAGCACACTGTATACACAGGAACCCATGAAAATCTTTTCTTCCCAGTTGGTTCTTCATTTGAGGAATGTGGTAGTGTATACTCCCATGAAAATCCGCCATTTTTTCCCTGATAAAGAATCTGGATAAATAAAATGACCACATTGATTATCATGTAGTCATTGGTCAAACATGCAAATTTACACTAAAAGTATAGCAACCAATCAGACATGTGCTTTTATTGCTATATTGGACTAGGCATGTAAAAGCTAATTGCTGATTGGTTGCAATAGTTTTAGTTAAGAATAGTGATATTGTCATGAATTATTAGGCCATTGAAAAAAAAAGGTTATTTGTTAAATGACATGTCTACCGTGAATGATTTTATTTTAACTGAGGTCTTCCTTCATTCAATTAGTGGAACCATGTCCGTCTGATTCTTGAGAATCCTGCAGTTCAGGAGATACATATTCTCACTCAGCCGGAGTGTCCAATGATTGTGATTGGATGGCTGCTGTGGTTTGTCAAGTCATCACCAATCAACAACCTATTTAATCCCCCATGAGATTACATTTTGCAGGCTGTTCGAATTGATAATAATCATTTTATAATACATATTTTTATTACGGTAACTTCTGAAGTTTACAGGGGTGAGAATTTCTTGAACCGCATGGATCCTAGGCACGGAGCTTCAAAGCGATTTATCATTAAGGTTTAGGTAGGGCCGACGCTACAATGATGTGAAACTAGTCGGTCACCTAGGACTCCATGGTTTAGGGAAGAGGTGCTCAAACCCAGTCCTAAAGAGCTACCAACAGGCCATGTTTTCAGGATTTCTGTCTGTAGAAACAAGTGGGATAATTACCAACTCAGCCAAATAGATTAACTCACCTGTGCATGATTAAAGAGATCCTGAAAACATGACCTGTTGGTAGCTCTTGAGGACTGAGTTTGGGCACCTCTAGTTTAGGGAGCACCTAAAACACTAAATAAGTGTGAGTTATACTGGGTTTTATTTTTGCCAGAAACTAAGTGCCGACTACTGACATAGAGGAGAAGCAGCCATCACCTTCTTACCGGTGAAGCTGATGGCTGCTGCACCTCCTCCAAGGAGAGTTGGGGGTACCAGGGGACCAATTTGATAGCCGCCAATCAACCTACCAGTATGTTTTTGGAGTGTGGGAGGAAACTGGAGCACCCGGAAGAAACGCAAACACGGGGAGAACATACAAACTCCACACAGATAAGGCCATGGTCGGAAATCAAACTCATGACCCCAGTGCTGTGACCCAGAAGTGCTAACCACTGAGCCACCATGCTGTCATAATGCACTTTCCAGTATATAGTGCCCCCTGGAAAAGACAAAAGGAGTCACATCGACAGTAACCTTAGACCGGATTTTCAGTTTCAGGCTGAAAAGGTCTCTGTGAATCCCCCTACCCCACTAAATTTGGAATGTCCCTGTTAATGGGAACTCTTCAAAAGCAAAATACCAGATTGGCATAACAAAATCCCGGTTTTGCATGTGGGCACAATACATAGGTAACAAGATGGTAATCATCCAGGTTTAAGAAAATATAAGATCATAGAGCTTAACTTCGAACACACACACACACATATATATATATCTATATATATATATATATATATATATATATATATATATATATATATATATATATATATATATATATATATACACATATACACACACATATACATAGACACACATATACATAGACAGAGGTGAAAATATTAT
Source organism: Mixophyes fleayi (assembly GCF_038048845.1). Lineage (NCBI taxonomy): Eukaryota > Metazoa > Chordata > Amphibia > Anura > Limnodynastidae > Mixophyes > Mixophyes fleayi. The sequence continues at coordinate 83,038,800 of NC_134411.1, read as the reverse complement.
CGCATATATCATATTACATTATTTTTAATTCACAATTCTACCAGAACATACATTAGGTTATTATTCTTTAATCCCACCAGATATTATAAAAAGTCAAGATGTCCTCCAGGATACTAAAATTGCTTTTTATAGACCTGATTCGGTTTTTTATTTTCTATTTTTTCACATAGTAAAACAAATCACACCAGACTGATAAACTTTCTGTTACTAATCCCTGATTCAACCCCTAACCTATTTCAATGTGAAACAAGACATGAAAAAAAAAATGCTGAAAAAGACTTAAGAAACACATATTCATTCCAAGTAATGAAGTGACTACAGTGATAATAATATATTACATAAACATTGTTGTACCTTTTTGAAAATCCCCCAATCCTTAAACTGTGAATGTCTTTTACATTCTCCTACTTATTTTGTTGTCAAACATTTGATTGCAGCCCATGTCAGGCCTTAGGACAGATATTTTGTGTAGTCAAACTTTCATTACTTCCGAAGTAATAGAAATCCCAACGGTAGCCGCTGAGACTGCCTAAGGCTTCAAAAGCAGCCAGCATTGTGTGCTGCTATCTTTTATGATTGAGAAAATAGAATATAACTTTTCTTTAATTAATCCAAGTGGGAATGTAAGAATGTGAAACATGTTTCCAATGAATAATAAAAAGGGGTTTATAAGCCATACTACAGGAAAATGTATTAATTCTAACCCAACATTTATGTCAGGGTCAATAGCGGTATGTTTAACACATTAAATTTTCTTTTTTTTTCCTTTTAAAATTACTTCTTTTTTTTTTTTTTATTACTTGTGATGATTGCTAGTAAGGAATGTTTCTAAGAAGGCACACCCCGAAGTTTAGCATACATTAATTATTTTACAGTCTCTAAGGATGGAATCATGTTTTTCAGGAAAATATATTGACTTGGAAATGCGCTATAGAAAAGTGCACATTGATATAATCTATTTAGGGTGTGGTGGGATAAATGGTGAATAGTGATGATGCCAATCGATGGTTGTCTCTACCCACAATTCCTTGGTAAAAATTTTTAACCCTGTATTCTCTGGATCTGATGCTAGTCGCAAAGTCGCTGGGAAGATACGGATCTAACGGAAATAAATGATATATGTTAACTGTTCAACTACACATATTCTTAAAAGGAAATTAAGAATTAAGACTTTATTTAAGTCATATGGACCTTATAGTGCGCCTATTGCCTACACAGCTGAGGCAGTCATCATCATCATTTATTTTTATAGCGCTACTAATTCCACAGCGCTGTACAGAGAACTCACTCACGTCAGTCCCTGCCCCAATAGAGCTTACAGTCTAAAGTCCCAAACACATACACACACTAGGGTCAATTTGATAGCTGCCAATTAATCTACCAGTATGTTTTTGGAGTGTGGGAGGAAATCGGAGCGCCCAGAGGAAACACACGCAAACAACAGGGAACATATAAACTCACAGATAAGGCCATGGTCGGGAATCAATCTCATGACCCCAGTACTGCGAGGCAGAAGTGCAGAGTCTACAAAATGTTTGTTCTCAATGGTGTGAAGGTGACAGTTGCACTTTAAGATGTGGATTTTCACATTATTACATTTTCTGCTGCTACCTTATGGAGAAAATAAAGCACATAGTAAAGCTGTTTTAAACACATGTCCTTCTCTAAAGCAGAATACATTCATCTCATAAGTCTTGACTTTCACAGATCCCTCACTTGCCTCTTACCTATATTTAATGCTGGCCACAGGACTTGCAATTTTGCAAAGTGAATATCATTCACACAGTCCCCTGCCCCAGTGAAGCTTACAATCTATATTCCCTAACACAGAGACACTAGAGTTTAATTCATCAGAAGCTAATTAACCTGACAGGATGCCTTTAGAGCACCCGTAGGAAAACCCACGCAAACACGGGGAGAACTATCCAACTCCACACAGATAGGGCCATGGTTAGAATCGAACCCATAACCCCAGCACTGTTAGTCAATAATGCTAACCACTGTGCCACAGTGCATATAAACATATGAAGTATATGGGTAAAGTAGAGAACAGCAAAACTGCAGGAAAATAGCGGGAGTGTGAAGTTCCAGAGATGAAATTTTCCAGTTCCACTTGTTTTTACATTACGTGAAATGCCATTTTGGTCTTTATTTATGAATTCATATTTCACAGAATGAACAGAGCTTGGAAGAAGTCACTCAATTCCTCTGACGGTGTAGTGTGGTTGTGATGGGACTGGGAAAACCTAAGGCCTTATCCCTCTGGCAAAAACACACAAACTTTCACGACCAAATTCAGAACAAGGCAAATACACCGATCAGCCACAACATTTAAACCACTGACAACTGAAGTGAATAACATTGATTGTCTTGTTCACTCCTGTGAAGGAGTGGGATATATTAAGCAGCAAGTTACCAGTCAGTCCTTGAAGTTGATATGTTGGAAGCAGTAAAAATGGGCAAGCGTTAGGATCTGAGCGACTTTGTGAAGGGCCAAATTGTGATGGCTAGACGACAGTGTCACATCATCTCCAAAACGTAAGGTCTTGTGGGGGGTACCCGGTATGCTGTGGTCGCTAAAAGTGGTTCAAGGAAAGACAACCGGTGAACCGGACGACAGGGTTATGGGCTCCCAGGGCTCGTTGATGCGCATGGGGAGCGAAGGCGGTGGTAGTCACATCAACGACTACCTAAACCCCAACAGCAATTAGGCCTACATGAGAACAGCGATGCAGGCCATACCGATAGTGCTTTCCCCCGACAGCTTGCAAAACAAACTTCCCATAAACGCGGCGCATGACGATGTAAGTATACAGCGTGACACTGTCATTATTGCTATTACACTGTTCATTTAAAGGAGGCGCTGGCTGTAGCGCCAGTACAATGTTTTTGTTTTCAAAGCATTCTTCATTGTACTGGCACTACACCCGGCGCCTCTTTAAATGAACAGCGTAACAGCAATAAAGACAGTGTCGCGCTGCATACTTACGGCATTTTGCCCAGACGGCCTCTTCATGCGCCGCGTTTATGTGAAGTCTGTTTTGCAAGAGATACTGTAGTATAAATTGCTGAAAAGGTTAATGCTGGTTATGATAGAAAGGTGTCAAAACACAGAGTGCATAGCAGCTTGCTGTGTAGGAGGCTACGCAGACTGGTCAGAGAGCCCATGCTGACCCCTGTCCACTGCCGAAAGAGCCTACAATAGGCAAGTGAGCGTCAGAACTGGACCATGGAGAAATGGAAGAAGGTGGCCTGGTCTGTTGAATCATATTTTCTTATGTAACCTGCCAAGTGCGTGTGCGGCGTTTACCTGGGAAGAGATGGCACCCGTATGCACCATGGAGAGGGGGCAAGCCAGTGGAGGCAGTGTGATGCTCTGGGTAATGTTCTGCTGGGAAATCTTGGGTCCTGGCATTCATGTGGACGTTACTTTGATAGCCCACCCTTTCATGACAAAGATATTCTCTGATGGTAGTGGCCTCTTTCAGCAGCATAATGCGCCCTGCCACACTGCAAAAATTGTTCAGGAATGGTTTGATGAACAAGAGTTCAAGGTCTTGACTTGGCCTCCTAATTCCCCAGATCTCAATCCGATCGTGGGATGTGCTGAAAAAACAAGCCCGAGCCACAGAGGACCCAACTCGCATATTGCAGGACTTAAAAGATCTGCTGCTAACGTCTTGGTGCCAGATACCACAGGACACCTTCAGAGGTCTTGTGGAGTCCATACATCGATGGGTCAGAGCTGTCTTGGCGGCACGAGGGGGGCCTACACAATATTAGTCAGGTGGTTTTAATGTTGTGACTGATCGATATACATTGCTGAAAAGTTTTGAAAACTTCACTCATCTCTGCAATAAAGTGGTGAAAACTGCTAACAGAGGCTACTGTACCAATTCTATTTTTAAAGTTGACGTGGAATAAGTCCAACAGTAATTTAAACATTTCCTAAGTAATAAATGAAGCCGTTTCCTAACAACTCCACATTAAAAGTCTGGACGAGCCAGTAATTTAAACCCTTTAAGTTTGGAAGGACCTCCAGGGCTTCAGCCTACTTAATTGGCCAGGATCCAGAACCTGCTCAGCCAAGTGGAAATAACTTCTAGATTTAAAGCTGGTGATCAAGGCCAGCTCGGAAGAGAGTATTTAGGCCCTACCACTGAAACATCAGCCACCTGACTTCAGACGCAGCACTCAGCAAGCCTGACCGCAGGGCAAAGACTTATAAAATTTACAGTTTCTTCATTTCAAAACCACAGACTCCATGCCTGGGACTTGCCAGATTCACTAAAATTAAACATAACGTTGTATTATTCAACGGATACCCAAACTAATGCTCTGCATTTTGTTATAGTGTTCTCGCTAAATAATAGCATTGCCTGACAATATTTACATGTCATTGGATTAATGCATCAGGTTTATCCGTTTTTTATTACTCTAAAAGACCAATTAAACCCCCTATTGGTATTATATACCACTGCTTGCCAAAGTTCAATAGTTTCTTTAGTTACAGAAAGAAATAAAAAAAAGTAGTAAAATATGCCCTATCCATAATTACAATTTATGTTTGTCGAGAGAATGAAATATAAGATCATTTGTAGCGCTGGCAAGATGTCGGGGGCTCCGAAACTAGTGGTTTCTGCATGCTCAGATGTAAATAAGTGTATTATATGTCAGAAATGCAATTTGCATTCAACTTAACATAAGCCAATAATAGCAAGCCTATATATAAAATATATAGTTTCTCTTCTGCCCCTATGTCTTTAGGAAGAGAAAAAACAGACTATGTTGTACTAACAGCACACTGGTAATCGTACCTCCTTGTGCCCAGACAGAGTCTCTGGGACCTATAGACTTAGAACTATTGGAATGTCCATTTTTGCACACCCCTTTCCTAAATAATTACCTTATTGTCATTTTTTGATAGTTATTTTTAGCATTTTTGGGTGGCAGTTGGCAGCATCTATCATAGATGTATCATCATCACCATTTATTTATATATATATATATATATATATAGCGCCACTGATTCCGCAGCGCTGTACAGAGAACTCATTCACATCAGTCCCTGCCCCCATTGGTGGAGCTTACAGTCTAAATTCCCTAACATACAGAGAGAGAGAGAGAGAGAGAGAGAGAGACTAGGGTCAATTTGATAGCAGCCAATTAACCTACCAGTATGTTTTTGGAGTGTGGGAGGAAACCGGAGCACCCGGATAAAACCCACGCAAACACAGGGAGAACATACAAACTCCACACAGATAAGGCCATGGTCGGGAATTGAACTCATGACCACAGTGCTATAGGGCAGAAGTGCTAAACACTGAGCCACCATGCAAAGCTTTGTATATGTAGGTGGTGATGGTCCCCTTAACACTTATAGTTATTTAGTTCCTGCTACTGTACTTTATTTATTAAAATTATGAAGTATTCCAATCATCAATATGTATTGGATGAGAAGGATTGTACCGATGGGAGACGACTAATATTTTAATTGAAGCCTATTGGCATTGTTGAATGTCTGCTCAGTTCCATCACCGATGCAGGACTGTTGCTTGTTTTTGGCCACTGTGAGCCGTAACCAAAAATAACACAATTAAACACAGTGTATTTCTGTTAAAAGGCTGCGTACATCAGTGAGAAGCTGCTAACAACACAACTCATTCATTAAACATTTCCCTGGTGGGACCCAGTCAGCCCAGATTATAATTAAGTGTTTATATTAGGTCAAATATGTCTGGCTTCTTGTAGTTAGAGCTTTGATCATGAGCAAACCACACATCGTCTTAACCAGCTTGACTAAAGATATCTTGTAGCCGAAGTAGTGACTCATATCTTCAACATCTCCAGGTCACCTTGCAAACATTTCTAAATCAATATAGCCTTAACCTCAAATTTATAGCTGGGATCCCTTGGCAAAATTAGTGCTAAGTGTATTTTAAGTTGCACAAATGTTGACTAGAGAAAGGTTTTCTGCCTGTATTATTATTAATGCAATACCGCTTGGTAGAGCTCAGTGATGACTACGTTGTAGACCAGTGAGAGCCAATCTGATACACTTACGTAGCTGCATAGGCGCACCTCTCAGGGGCAAACGCAGGATTTGTAGAGGGGAGTTTCCACGCCACGCCACCAGTGGGCGTGACCAGCATGCATGGGGGCGTGGCTGTAATTTTAGACAGTGCTTGGCTGCTCTCCAACTCTTCCTATCGCCATAATATACATGGGCAATGCTGCGTGCACTACTGTTAGGTGCACACAGCTCTCCCTTTTTAAGCAGAGCCGTGTGAATCAGGGGCAAGGTCCAGCTACCTCAATTATACATTATCCCAGGCTTGGAGGGGGTTTACAGGCACTAGGAAACCCCCCCTCGGTTTGCCTATGCCTCTATCCTTCAAAAGGGCCACACATCAGGCTAAATCTCAGTAACAAGTTAAAACAATACATTTAATCAAAGAAAAAGACAACTGTCAGTAATAACACATCAGCAGGCATTTTTAACAAGTGTGTTACAAGCTATAGAAAATAAGTTTGATAATAAAGCAGTAAGGAGCTGGGGGCCGCCAGTGAAGGCTTGGAGGGCCGCATGTGGCCCTAGGGCTGCTTGGTGCCTTTAATTGTTGTAGATAACACATATACATGTTCTGTACAGGGCAGGTTTTAGGGAAGAAAAGAAAGGGCATTTTCACTGTCTTACAACTGCAAGGGGAACTAATAATATGATTTAATTTTAATACAATATTTTAGAATGAAAACTGAAGACTTCTCCCTAATAAATGATTGCCATAATGCCAACTTGTATGTGTCGGGCTTAACAGTGGAATGGGAAACGGTCCAAATTGGAATTGGTTTCCCCTTGACATCTCCCCCAACAGTAACACCCACCACCACCCCTCATCAACTGAAACACTGTGACTGCAAAACACCAGTTGACGTTTTTAACAGGAATAAGAAACTTTCTTGTTCTGCATTCTTGTGGGATTATTGTGTAGTGACTTTAGTGCACAGTACTCACAATTTGGAAAGTGCACAGCACTCACAATTTGGAAAGTAAAAACACAAAGTGTGTTCTGTGGCAAAATACAAACCAGTCTATGTTATTGTGTATTACCTAGCTTGTCTATTGTGGGAATCTTTAAAAAAATGGCCAACATTTGTGGAGATGTTAGATAAGTTCACAAATCGCAGTACTTCATTACAATGTCAGAATATGTAAATTCTTACTTCCAAAACCAGAGTTTCATTTGTTGGTCCAGCTGCATAAAGACTTTCGGGCTGCTGAAACGACCTTTTATAGGTAAAAGTAGTCCCGGCAAATGAGAACTTCCCAGGCCAATCAATGGTCCAATCTCCAGTCAGGTAATACTTCCTGTTCAGGTTTCTCACAGCAAGGTAGCTGGTGGAAGACTGAAGCTCCTGGAAATGAACACTTCTCGCGCCAACTGGAATGGTCACAATGGAATAGTAATCTGACAAAAGAAATAGAGAATGATGGGCATTTTTCATATATTTATTGCAAATAAACAGCAAACAATTCGGTCTCATATATACGTGCGGTTGTGGAGCGATGTATCTGTGCTGCTGGAGGACCCTGCTCTTTCTACTGTCAAACTCTCAGACTACTTAATGCAGGAAGAAAGGGAATGAAAAGCAGGAAGTCATGTGCACCAGAGCTGTCACTTACACAATCACATGTGCAGACAGAGAGGTAACTGCCTCCCACGTATACTTTGCGATCAGGGGAGGCCTGGCAAATATTAGCCCAGCGATCTAGATTCAAATCAGCAGCCTATTAGGAACATTTTATAGAAAAAAAAAATGCATGTGGCCGTGACCCAGCCCAAGGTTTGAGATGCTGCAAAATCAGCTTTATGTATCCTCACCCCCTACCACCCCAAAACGCAAGAAGGACAAATCCAAAGTATGCATACCATGGGGGCAGAGAGCGACACAAGACATACAGTTACCTCTCTCTTCTTAGTAGTACTGCCTCTCTCCTATCCTACTTTTAATATTGTCAATTTAACAGCTTTCTCCCGATGCCACATAAGTCCGTGGTTCCTCATTGGACAGAATGTTAAGTGTTGAGGGTACAGACAACTCTCAGCAAGGAGAAAGGACAGACAACCAAAATGAACTTGTGCAGATGATATACGGTCATTGCTGAGTGAGTAGCCTCATTCTAATACAAAAGCATATGTGAAGATACATGGTTCCCAAATCACTCGGACACGGTATTAGGGGAAAAATAGAAGGAGGATTTATTCGGCAGAACAGGATTAAATACAGCACGGCCCCGTAACGATAGCAGGTCTAACAAATGAGGAAATCAGTTAAAATAAATCCAGTGAGATATGTTCCACAGCGTATCTCAGGCAGAGCAGCACCTCTTGGCCAAAAGTTAGTCGCACACGTCCAGCTCTCAGGGTAGCCTCTTTTATCACCTCCTAATCCCACCTTGGGATCTGCCTGTCCAGGGGAGTTGCAGAAGGTCTCGATTGGTGGGCTGCTTACACTATCCTGACCCCTACCCTACCTTCCCAGGTGTCTTCCCTCAGATGACCCCTGCTGGGTCAGGCTCCTGGCTGTCTGTAGAGCTCCTGAGTGTTCCCTGTGGAGGTGGATTTTAACCCCTGAAGTACTTCTCCAAGGAGATGTTATAGTTACATCACTGATACGTCCTGATAACAACATGGCTAAAAAGTGCAGTTCAGGTATGGATTAAATTAAGGGGTTGTAACACCATACACCATGCCCGTTGCTTTATAGCATACGTCTAAGTTAAGTAACCCTCCGGGCTTTCAGTCAGTCTCCTCCACGGGTCCATAGAGGAGTTCCCTTGGTCATACTCTAACACAAACTGTCATAACAACAATCTAAATGGCCAAAGGACGGCATTGTCTAGTGTTCTAGATATATACATGGTATTGCCAGACTACCACAAATAAATGAACAAAAATGCAGCTATCATAAAAGTCACAAACAATACCAATAAAAACCCACTTACAATAAAACAAAAAGTCGATACAGCAAATTTAGTAGGATAAAAATTGTAACCGGAGAGGAATGTTATCCATAAAAAATCTCTAAGAGCCCAAAAGCTACAATAAGTAGGCTGACAACCGTGCAAATTGGACCCAACATTTCCGGGAGAGATTAAACGATCCCTTTGTCGAACACAGTTAGTCTGATGATACACTACATCCTCATACTTTCACTACATCTGAAGGACCAATATGCACTCTTATGAGGCTAATTGGCAGTGATATGGAGATGGGTAGGTCTTTAAATGAGCAGCTCCAACGTGTTTTACATAGACCCCAAATAGGCTACTATAGAAAGAAAGAGAGATAATAAAATGTGGGTGGAGTATACTTCAACGCTGCCTCACTAATGGTGAATACAGTGTAAATACACTGTAAATACTAGAGGTGCTCACTGACCCCCGTGAACTGGTTTTGGTTTTGGATGCCCTCCCTCCCAAGATGGAATTGTCCTTGGGACCGCCCTCCCTCTCACCCACCGTTATTTTGGATCTTAAAATGGAATCCAAAACTCGTGAGATCCGAGGACGTCATGATGACGTTTTCCTTCATTTTCAATTCCGAGGGCGCGCGACAGTACCGAGCCGTAGGTACTCGGATCCACTAAGTTCGGGTGTGTTCGGTTTCCGAGGAACCGAGCCTGAGCATCTCTAGTAAATACGTGATTATATATCGCACATGCTCTTGCCCAGGACCCATGGAACGCGGTAAGCCCAGCAAGCGCAACAGAGTGCTGCCGCTAAATGGCTCGCCTCGTTAGCCTGCCTGTGCTGGAATAAATTTCCTTTTTTCTGCACGAACGTTGTAACACTTTAAATTCCAAGGCCCTGCTTTGTGACTAACGAAGGTGGCATCTGAAGAAGCGCTTTTGCATGCACCGCAGAGTACTAAACTACGGGCATGAGGTCATTTTCTATTCTGCCCCCTTAAACAGTTCTACTTGAGGCAGGTGCCTAGTTTGCCTATATATACCCAGCTCTACATTTAGGTCCAAAAAGTGTTACAAACATCTGTGTCTACTTTAGTACACTGAGAAAAAAATGTTTTCAGCAAATAAATGGTTTTTAGCTATATTTAATGCACAGAAGGATCCCTTGGCAAGTAGTCCGATATGTAATATTGTGCCATATGGTATATGGGATATTCTATCCCCCTGAAAACAATAGAAATCTGCTGTGAGCTCAGGGAAGTATTAAAGAAAATATATCCATATTCCACAGCATTATAAATCGCTTACCGTTAGTTTTGTGATAGTTCAAATACTGTCCTCGGTAAAACTTGCATGTTGAATTATCACCTTTACAAACCCCGCAGGCATCCAAAGTTGCTTTTGATCCAAGAACATAATCACACCCTACAAGCTGGCACAGGAATTACAGAAATGAAACCTGTGTTAGGAAACTGTGAATGTCGGAACATATCATATCACAGGATGCAGAAAGATAATTTCATGCACTCTCTCAGCCAAACTGAAATTAAAATCCGCTCTCTCGCTTGTACGGTACATTCAGTAAGATGATATTTTACACCATTACAGATAATAGAATTCTGAATGCAGCCAATTAATTAAATACTTAGTTAAAAGTCGTTCTGCAGTTAATGTGAATTACATGTCATTTTTTTTTTTTTTGACGGTTTAAAGTAGTCTTGTGTTTCAGCGTCAGATAAAGTTGGTCTTTCTGTGAACTTGTGAAACGATCATTACAAGGTTTAGGAATGTTCGGCTCAGTGGGCCGAGATGCAGTCAGGAGAAACAGAAAGTTCATATCAGCACATTAGAAAATAGAAATAAATATACTGAATTCTACAGATGAGTTTTTCATGACCTTGTGAAGTCACAAATATGTATAAGCAGCTTTTGATCATTCTTTTTTTTTTAACTTGCTACTATAGTAAATGTATGTTTGTGTGGATAGTATACACATGTATACATTTACTACTTTGTGCAATTAAAAAATAATTAACGCATAAGGTACATGTGATTCTCATTTGTTGATAAAGTGTTGGCTTGTGTGCACCCTCTGGCAACTTTTACTAAAAAAAAAAAATACTTTTATTTTTCCCAGCTTCTTTGGTACTTTTCAGGCATGTCTTTATATCACATTCAAAGTAGTTTATTTGTTTTGCCCAAAGTTAAGACCATGGGGTAAATGTATCAAGCTGAGAGTTTCCGGCGGGCTTGAAAAGTGGAGATGTTGCCTATAGCAACCAATCAGATTCTAGCTGTCATTTTGTAGAATGTACTAAATAAATGATAGCTAGAATTCTATTTGGTTGCTACAGGAAACAACTCCACTTATCAAACCCGTCGGAAACTCTCAGGTTGATACATTTACCCCCAGATTTGGATCATTAGGCAACCTAGTTGAGGGAGGGCAGTGTGTTGTCTAGGATCCCAGGGGTGCTCTCTGGATAAAGCAGAGCTGTGTTGTGTCACAGGACAATGGAAAAACAACAACAAATCTGTCTGATGATATAAAGACAGGCTGAAAGGTACAGAAGCTACAAAGGATAAAACAATAACATACAGCAAAGGTTGAAGAAGAGCATCTACACACAAAGTAATTAAAGCTGTCTGAAAGTGGACTGCTCTTTTAATCCCTAAGGTTATTACCTCACAACTGCCATCGATACAGATGTCAAACCCATTAGCGGAGCACGGAGTTCCGTCTTTTACTTTATTTGATAATGCAAAGAAAAAGTCAAAGTCTTCCGCTGTACAGTACAGTTTGCAGATATTCTCCTCTGGAAAACACAAAAGATACACACCATAACTATTGACAACTATATAAATAAGGATTGATGCCAATGATCACAACAGTGGAAAACACTTAGGTTGAGTTCTACTAAAGGGCGTTTTTTGACAAACCGACGGCTTTTATGCTCTTTGATGTGTGGTTTGCAAACCAAGTAATTTACCAAAGGCGATACCGCACAGTACAACTTTACTGCGGGCAGACCAGCGATCAGCATTTATGGTGAAACATTGTAAATTGCCAATTTAAGAAAAAAGATTAACTTTCCATTTATACAGCTCACCTTCCACCTTAGTGTACGGTTTCCATTTGTAGTACCACCCTCGGAATGGCTTGCTGTTGTATTCGGCACATTGCTGGGAGCGGAAATCCAGAGTGTTAGGAGGACAAGCTTGGACATTACAAATCTGATAAATACGGCTTGAGCCCTGGCAGTATTTCCCTCCATACTGAGGTCTACAAGGTAAAGAAAGTCGCTATTACACCACTATAAAACTTATTACAGTACCCTAAAATTATTGCTGAAGATAGGAAGCTGAAGCTTACATTGGGTTGTTGCAGAACCTCTCCTGGTACATCACCCCGGCACCACAATCTCTAGAACACGCCGACCAGTCTGACCAATCCGCCCACCCTCCATTAACCGGTCTTGGTCCATGGTCTCCAAATCGTACGCACTGTCCCCTTCGGCACCACTGTGTCGTCAGTTCAAGTGTAGGGAGAAAATTATTGGTCAGCAAAAATAAATATCAATATATTTATAGAAAACAAGTCAAAAATGCAAAATCAATGGCTGCAGCAATGGGAATTTACATCAATGATCATCAATTTCATAAATATTATCTTACCATATTAAGTCCACAGACAGTGCCCTCTGCTGCAGGCATGAACTTTGTCTCACACCGGTGGCTGGATTTGTGACACCAAAGAGACTTGCATATGTCCTATAAAGGATATGAAGTGGGTGAGAACTTCTGCTTGTACTGGATGTCTCTAGTAATGACAATGGTTTGGGACAGAACAACCTGTACCCAGTTAGATCACTGTAATGTTCACAGCAGCACAAAGTAATCCCTGAGATAAACGTTCTCATCTTGTGTCCTCTTGTTGGCAAATTTTTGCTTTCAAGGGGACTAACTGCAGCTGCTTAAGCCAATCACAGCAGCCACAGTTAGACTATAAAATAGCCAATCAATAGGAGCTTGCAGACTTGCAGCATCCAATGAGATCTGGTCTACAATGTGAACATGATTTTATTGGATGGTGCGCATCTGCAGGGGCCCATGATTGGCTTCACGTGCTGGAGCCGCTCTGTATTCTAACTGCGACTGCTGTGATTGGCCTGAGCGGCCGCATTTGTCACTTTTGCAGATGGATGTGGAAGAGAGGAGCTGTTCTCTTTACAAATGCACCTCTTTTTACTAGAGATGTTCACTGACCCCCGTGTTCTGGTTTTAGTTTTGGTTTTGGATCTGGATTAACTTAGTGTTTTGGTTTTGGTTTTGGCAAAACCGCCCCTGCGTGTCTTAGTTTTGGTTTTGGATCCTGACTTTTGCTAAAATCCCTATATTTTTTTGCTAAAATTACATATCTTTGCTTTTTTCCCTCTAAATTAGTGTTATTGAGGTTAATAATAATGTAAAGTCATTTGCAGTCAATTTTGACCACCTCACAGGTCACAATATTATTTTCATACACTTTCAACCAAAGACTGCAGATTTAGAAGACCAAGCCTGCCAGACCTATTATTTCTATTTCAGCAATGACATTTAGCAATGGAGCAATGGAGCTCTCCTGAATGTCACTGGAGACTTTGAAGAACACTGCTACCCCTCCTCTTTCTATTCTACCTATGACGCTGCCAAACTGCACTAAAGACTGCCAAGAACTGTGCTACCCCTTCTGTGTCCCTCTGTGAAATGGCGCTGGATCGCCGTGCAGCGCGGTACTTATAGAATCCAGAGCTCGCGAGATCAGACATCCGATGACGTAATGATGATGTTTTTCCTCGTTTTCAATTCCGAGGGCAAGCAAAAGTACCAAGCCGGCTCAGCTCGGTACTCGGATCTGCCAAGTTCGGATGTGTTCGGTTCTCAGGGAACCGAGCCTGAGCATCTCTAGTTTTTACCATCCTGCTAAAAGGTGACAAGTGCGGCTGCTCAGGCCAATCACGTTAAAGGGTAGGAAAAGAGAAATCAGGCTGAAGGTAATAGAGGGATAGCAGGTTGTTAAGAGAAGCAAGAGAGAATCAGCTGTGGGAAGAAGAGAAACAGAACAATAAGGAGGAATAAAAGAGAAAGAGAGCTAGAGGAGAACAGAAAAAGGGAAAAATGAGAGTGCGGATGAAGAAGAGAGCATATGGGACAAAGGAGCTGGGGAGAAAAAGCGAGAGCTGAGGGGAGAAATGCAGTTTGGTTGGGGCAGGGGGTCTGGAGGAGAGAAACCTGTGGGAGAAATTTGCTTTTGTTCTCAGTAATTGTAAATAAACAGATTGAGAGCTGAACAGCACAGAACAGTGATGTGAGGCTCCTGTCAATCTTCATAGGCAAACCGAGGAGGGGGGTTCCTAGTGCCTGAAAACCCCCTTCCAAGCCTGGGGCACTGTATAATTGAGGTGGCTGGACCCGGCCCCGCTTCACACGGCTCTGCTTGAAAAGGGAGAGCTGCTTGCACCTAACAGTAGTGCACGCAGCATTGCCCATGTATATCATGGGGATAGGAAGAGTTGGAGAGCAGCCAAGCACTGTCTAATATTATAGCCACGCCCCCATGCACGCTGGTCACACCCACTGGTGGCGTGGTGTGGAAACCTCCCTCTACAAATCCTGCGTTTGCCCCATATCAGGTACAAAAACTTTGTATACATCTCTATGAAAAGGATTTAATACAAACAACTTGCTCTGTTTTGGTTTTGATCATATATCTGTTTCACCACAGTGCAACCCCAGAATGTATCCGGCTAGTTCTTCTAGCGTAGGAATACCAAATATGTACTGTACACTTTTTACAAGGTCTGATGTAATTATAGAGCCCAGACACAAAGGTAGACATTTTGGTTTTAAGTCCTTTTTTCCACACACACATGTACAAATCCTTGTGGTTAGAGTGGGTATAGGGCCAGGAGTGGGCAGATACAAATTGGGAGGATGGCATATTTTTGTAGTATTGGGACCACACACATTCTGTGTGACATTAACGTATTTCTTGTAGGAGTGTATGACACAAAGTGCGCTAGCATCACGGAGGATGGTTGATACATAGGTACTGCATTATATGCCTGCAATCCCGCATTCTGTACTTTGTCACTGTGTTAAATTGCTTCATCTATAGCAAATATATTCCAACAGCAGACGTACCTTCACGAAACTCAGGCTGCACTGCTTGGCTTTCAGTCCAAATTGCCATTTACACTGAGTGTCTGCATCATAGATCTGCCCGGGCAGCTTCTCAGGATACTGGAAATGTCCTAATTGTTTTGGCTCATCAACAAGACAGGAGGATTGAGCTGTGCTGTGAAGGAATTCAGTGTGAATGATTTTCTCCTAGACAAATGGTAACTGGTTTATATTCAGTTGAGTCATGCTTTATTAAACGACAATTTAGTCAAATTGATTGAATTTGAAGCAAAACAGCTGAATGTGTCATATAAATGCTGTTTATCTCTCAGGCTTTGCCTCAAAATAATGTACTTTAGAAAATGTACTTACTCGCTTTTACCACAGAAAATCTCTATTAGAGGCAAGGCCATGTGAAATTCAGATGTTTTCTTTTAAAAACATTACATGTCACAGTGTTGATAAATATGTATCATTCATGCCAAGAAAGAATAGACTTCTGGAAAGTGCCATTCACATGGCAGATCTTTAAGTCAATGCCCCCAGCTACTGAGTTTTAATACATAACAATGGCTTGACAAAGACTGTTTCAGGCTACTGAGCTCATCAGTGCAGTATAGCCCAGTGTTGGCTAACCTGTGACACTCCAGGTGTTGTGAAACTATAAGTCCCAGCATGCTTTGCCAATATATAGCAGCTTATTGCTGGAAGGGTATGCTGGGATTTGTAATTTCACAACACCTGGAATGTGACAATTTAGCCAACACTGGTATAGGCTGTTCTGGTCAGCACTCTATTCTGGTCTGGGCAGATTACACGGTGGATCAGAAGTTAGCACCTTGGTTTCACAGTGCTGGGGTCATGAGTTTGATTCAGGGCTTTATCTCATACTTGCCAACTCTCCCTGAATGTCAGGGAGACTCCCTGAACTAGGGGTGATCTCCCTCACTCCCTGAAGAGTCTGGCATTCTCCCTGATGCTGAGCCAATACAAGACGTAGTTGGCTTCGCCATCTGTGGCATGATGACACAGTTCAGAAATTGTGTCCTATGTCCATGTATTGATGATTATGGAGGTGGCCATTTTCATGGAGACCAAGATATATTCAAAGACTGACAGGTAAGACAACATGACTTCAGTAATGGAGACAGAAATGTAAAAGACACTTCAGTCTCTAGAGATTCATTAGCTGCTTTTCTTTAATAGTTGCCTACTCTCCCGGAATGTCCGGGAGACTCACGCATTTCTGGGAGACCTCCTGGGCTCCCGAGAGAGCAGGGCAACCTCCCGGATCTCGCCCCGCAATAGATAAGTGGCAGGGCCAGGGCTTAATGACGCAAATATTGTGTCATCTTATCCCCCTGTTGTAATTGCCCAATATTGTGACAATCGTTTAGGGGCGGGACCAAAATGATGACATACTAGTAGGTTAAATGGCTGCTGACAAAATTAACCCTAGTCTGTGTGTATGCATTAGGGAATTTAGACTGTAAGCTCCATTGGGACAGCAGGGGCGCACTTAGGGTGGTTTCCCAGTTGCCCAGGAACTCCCCTATGCTCTGCAAGTAACCGGATGTTATTCCAACACCAGCAGAGAGAATTAACAAAAAAGGGGGGCAGACACAGAAAACATTTCACAGTCCAGGTGAATGTAGGGGACGTGCAGCCTATTACTGCAGCCCCTACTGGCAGCCCCGAGGGAACAGACCTGTCAGATCGTGGCTGCCCCACTACACTACAGAAAAGAAAGAGAGCAAGTGCACAAGAGGCAGGAAGAGAGCAAGCGCACAAGAGGCAGGAAGAGAGCAAGCGCACAAGAGGCAGGAAGAGAGCAAGAGCACAAGAGGCAGGAAGAGAGCAAGAGCACAAGGTAATTTTGTAAAGTAATGAAGAGTGGTAATTATGCAACAGAGGTAGATGGGAAGGAAGCACGTGGCCATTAAACAGCAGATCCCGCCCCACCTCCACTAAGAGGAGCCCCTCAATGCCTTCACTTACACGTTTCTCCTTGCCCACTCCTGTCTCCCCCCATGTTTGTGTGTATACAGTGTGTCTCTTGCCCCCTCCCCCCCTTTGTGTCTGCATGTATCATCCTCCCTTATCTCTGTTTCCCCCCTTTGTATTGTCTGTCTTTCTCCAGTTCTGTATCCCCATTTGTGCCTCTTCCGCTTTGTTTGTGGATGGCTCCCGCCCCTTTGTTTCTGTTCCTTCCTTTATTCCCATCTGTGTGCCTGTGTTTCCCTCCAGCAGTTAAAAAAAATTGTGGAAAAATAAATTAAAGTTTATAAAATAGATTCCATTTATTTAAAAAAACAAAAACAAACTTTAATTCATTAAAAAATGCTTTAGTCAAAGAATAAAGCATTTTTTAAAAAATATATTAATTTGTTATCACCATCCTGAGATGGCGATAACAGAACAGGTACTGCGGCAGTACAAGTACCACTACAATACTTGTTAAACAGGCTTCCCCGTGCAAATAATTGGAAACCCCCCTCTAAAAATCCTGCGTTTGCCCCTGGGCAATGAATGACCAATATTCTCTGTACAGGACTGCGTAATTGGTGGCGCTTTCGCTATATATATATATTTATATATATGACAGGACAGCATGGTGGCTTAGTGGTTAGCACTTCTGCCTCACGGCACTGGGGTCATGAGCTCAATTCCCGACCATGGCCTTATCTGTGTGGAGTTTGTATGTTCTCCCCGTGTTTGTGTGGGTTTCCTCCGGGTGCTCCGGTTTCCTCCCACACTTCAAAAACATACCACAGGGGCGCACGCAGGATTTTTAGGGGGGGGGGGGTTAACAAATGTCAAGGGGTTTGAGCTTGCATTCTGCATATTGTGTCTGAGAGTATGTGGGATAGGACTATTTATAATGTAGAAGCAGTGAAGCAAAATCACTTTTTTAACTACAGTCTATTAACTTAATCTTCCTGTTTTTGTTTATTATAATGTCACATACTTGGTGCAGTGTTAACAAACACAAATACATAAAAAATATTAAATATATATTGTAAGCTTGCGACAGAGCCCTGTCACCTCTTTGTCTGTTTTACCCAGTTTGTTTATTATTACTGTATTTATCCCAATTGTAAAGCGCTACAGAATATGTTGGCGCTATATAAATAAATGATGATGATAATAATAAATTACTTGCTGAATTTTAATTATCAGCATATTTTAACTCGTTAGTATTATTTTTTATTTATGTATATGTTGCCAAAGATCATTTACCTTTACTGACATTTAGTATTTTTAATAAAAATAAAATCACATTCTTGTCTGACATTAACAAAATAATACATACCCATAAAAATGCCTTCTTGACACTACAAAGCTACACATATAACATGAACCACATAAGTGATGATGGCTCTGAATAATGCAAAGTTCTTTACTTGCAATCGTTGCCCCCTGTTGTCCTGTATCTCTTTAATATTTATAGATTTTAGAACTATGTTTAACTAAGTGTCAGTAAAATGTGTCAATTCTAAAATGAGTTGATGATTTTAGTGGGGTAAATTTAGGCTGAAGCAAATGCAAAAAGACACCGGACAGCTGCCAACGGTGTAAAACTTTTGAAGTCACTTAGAGTTCTGCTGTAAAGCAATACAAGATTAAATATATTACGTTGGCCTGAACCTTGGCAATAAAAGAAAACATATGGCAGAGCGGGTCAGGGGAAATTCATGCCAGCATTCGCTTATGAACGTAGAGAGTCCAGTCTTCCACTATGTCTCAACATGTACAGAATGTCGCTAAGAGGAAACAGAAGTTAGGAACGAAGGTATTGGTTAACAGCAACACCTGGAGAATGAAAGAAAAGGTCAATTTTGGAAATGCTCGGGCTTCGGAGAACTAGAGGAACATCTGGTCTGCTCTTCTCCAGGGTGAACACAACATCGGCTTGGGAGCAACTTTAACAGAAGCGACAGATATAAGAACTGATAATCCTGGCAGTAAAAATGCTGTAAGGATTCTTGGAATCATTATTATCACATGCAGGGCCTTTTTTTGTCATAGAACGCTCAGAAGGGAGTTCTGGCACCTTTTGTCCATGGGTTTTCAAAGTTGAATTAACGTTTTAACATTTTATCTTAGGTTTCTCTCCGGTGCTGCTACAGCGCAGCACCACATCTTAGTGTGTGTCCTGCTTCCGGCTCCGGCAGCGTGGAAAAAGTGAGAAGAGAAGCATAGAAGGTAAGTACAGACTACAGAAAGCGGAGGAGGGGGGTAGAAAGAGAGGGATACAGAAAAACAAGGGGGCAGAAAGAGAGGGCTACAGAAAAATGAGGGGAGCAGGAAGAGAGGGCTGCAGAAAAACGAGGGGGGCAGAAAGAGAGGGCTACAGAAAAATGAGGGGAGCAGGAAGAGAGGGCTGCAGAAAAACGAGGGGGGCAGAAAGAGAGGGCTACAGAAAAACGAGGGGGCAGAAAGAGAGGGCTACAGAAAAATGAGGGGAGCAGGAAGAGAGGGCTGCAGAAAAACGAGGGGGGCAGAAAGAGAGGGCTACAGAAAAATGAGGGGGCAGAAAGAGAGGGCTGCAGAAAAACGAGGGGGCAGAAAGAGAGGGCTACAGAAAAATGAGGGGGCAGAAAGAGAGGGCTACAGAAAAATGAGGGGGTAGTAAGAGAGGGCTGCAGAAAAATGAGGGGGGAGTAAGAGAGGGCTGCAGAAAAATGAGAGGGTAGTAAAAGAGGGCTGCAGAAAAAAGAGGGGGGCAGAAAGAGAGGGCTACAGAAAAATTAGGGGGCAGAAAGAGGTGAGTTCCGGCACCTTTTATCTTACAAAAAAAGCACTGATCACATGTAAAACTGTGAAACGCAACACTCTAATTAGAATACAGAAATGCGTTGTCTACATTTGATCACTCAAACATCGAATTTCTGACGACGGACGGCTCGTAGCCCTCACCTGAGGAACTCCTTCAAGTATTGTCTGCTGCAAGCCGACCAGGAAAACACGCCGTTGTTTCCACTCAATGTGGGGGACATAATGTTACCCTCTGCCTTTCTGCAAGGGTTCCCTTCTCCATCGTGAACCATTCCAAAACTGTTACAAAGAACAAGGTGATGAATTTTAATACATTTAATATTTCAGTACATAATAGCAATAATGTGGCTAGATCTTAACATTGCTCAAAGAAGCAAAATTTGCCCTAAAACCTAAGCAACCAATGAGCAATTAGCTTGCATTTGTCTAATGCTTCACAGACCACGAAAGCAAATGTCTGATTGGATGAAATGGTTTTAGTGCCGATTTGCACTTTGGAGACTTTCTTCATTGTCTTTACACATACTTATAGCAAAACAGGGTAGCTTAGCAGCAGTTACACAATCAGTTATTGTAACTAACTTAAACTAGGTATTTTTTGCAATAATTAAAAAAAAAAAAAACAATCATAAAACAGAGTTAGTGATTAATTATTTATGTGATATGTAAATATATAAAACATGAAATGAGCAAATAAATGGATTATGAGACAGTAAGAAAACAATGGTAGTCTACTGAAATGGGAAGTTTGACAGCAAACGTCATAGAAATCAGGTAAGGTCCTATAAACAAATTATTACGCATTAATTACCAAGAAATTTATCCTGTCGTCACTCAATTTAATATGTAACTGATTTATTTATTTTTAGCATTCACAGCTGTTTTCTTGAAGAAAGTCAGATATGTCCTAAATAAAACTTACTTGTGACCAGACTCGTGAGCAATAGTAAATGCTAGGCCCAATCCTGTGTCTTCATTAATGGTACAACTGCGATGCTTGCTGCACATACCGTTAATTGGTGCAAAACCTGAATTAGAATATATAAGGATGAGTCAATTACAGAAATCATTTGTGAACTATTACTGCAGATTAAGGTCGGTTACCGCCTGTCCTTAAAACAAATACTTTCACTAGTGTTTTCTATCATCAGTAAAATCTCAGTTGGGCATGGGCCTGAAATGTATTGGTTGCATAGACCCCATTCCTCACCCGCATGTATCTGTAGCCTGGGGTTTGGTCTTCTTAGGGGCCTGATTCATTAAGGATCTTAACTTAAGAAACTTCTTATTTCAGTCTCCTGGACAAAACCATGTTACAATGCAAGGGGTGCAAATTAGTTTTCTGTTTTGCACATAAGTTAAATACTGACTGTTTTTTCATGTAGCACACAAAGGGCTAGATTTACTAAACTGCGGGTTTGAAAAAGTGCTGATGTTGCCTATAGCAACCAATCAGATTCTAGCTTTCTTTTATTTAGTACCTCCTTCAAAATGACAGCTAGAATCTGATTGGTTGCTATAGGCAACATCCCCACTTTTTCAAACTCGCAGATTAGTAAATCTAGCCCAAATACTTGATAGCTTTATTTGTACACTGAAATTTAAAGTTGATATTTGTGTGCTACATGAAAAAACAGTCAGTATTTAACTTATGTGCAAAACAGAATACTAATTTGCACCCCTTGCATTGTAACATGGTTTTGTACAGGAGACTGAAATAAGAAGTTTCTTAAGTTAAGATCATACTTGCCAACTCTCGGAAACAAGTTTCCGAGAGAGGGGGCGTGACTGGAGGGCGGGAGGGGGCGGGACGAGGCCAAACGTGTCATTTTGGTCCCGCCCCCCACGAAACCATAATTTACGTCGCGGGGGGGCGGGGCCAAAATGACGCGATTGGCCTTGTCTCGCCCCCTCCCGCCCTCCAAAATGGCGTCAATCACAGAGAATCGCGTTATTTGACGCGATTCTCGGTGAAATCTAGGATGCGGGAGAAATGCCAACGAGGCCGGGAGCCCGAACCGAATTTCGGGAGTCTCCCGGACATTCCGGGAGAGTTGGCAAGTATGGTTAAGATCCTTAATGAATCAGGCCCCTAGACTCTGCATGTTCCAATTACTCGCATTCACTGAGATGAACACAAGGGAAGTAATACAGTGACCTCCACTGACAATCCACCCCCCCCCACCAAGCTTGACTGCAGGTGTAAGTGTTGATTACACCCTGCATGTCAAGTGCTATTGTATTTGACACGCTGTATTACTGGTGTACCAGGAAAAAAAACACAAAACTAATGAATAATACTAAAACCAGTACAATCAGGGGAGGGCTGGCAAATTTTAGCTCGGGGGACAAGATTCAACTCAGCCTATTAGGAACATTTTAAAGAAAAAAAAATGCAGTTGGCTCGGTGACCAAGCCCAAGGTAGCCCACCATGTGACCGTAATGGGGGGTGGGGGGGAATGCCCCCCTGCCCCCTGTCCAACCTGCCCCTGATCACAATAATAATAATGCTTACGGTACTGCTTATATACAATTACAAAAATACATGTCTACACTTATATTTCAGCTTAGTAAGTTTTTACATAATAAGAAGTGCATGAATATGTCTTTATAACTCTATAGAACATTCCCTCCATTATATTGGGGTAAGCTGTATGGTTAGTAAAGGCCAAGAAGCTACATGAATAATCCAATAAAAGTAAGTAAAACCAGCATTATTGTTTTATTTACATAGCGCCACCATATTGTATAGTGAATATCCCTCGCTCACATCAGTCACTGCCACACTGGAGCTTGCAGTCTGAATTCCTTAATACACACAGAGTAGGGTTCATTTTAGTCAGCAGCCAATTAAGTTACCAATATGCCTTTGGGGTGTGGGAGGAAACCCAAACAAACATACAAGCTCCGCACTAATAGGGTCCTGGCCGGAACCATACTAATGCCCTCAGTGCTGTGAGGCAGACATACTAACCATACAAAATTTGAAAACCTCGAATACTACCCTGGACACACACCCAGGTTTACAATATAATAAATGCAATGCATACAATGCAATATATCTTTTCTGGGATGTGGACAGTTGGATACCAACTTTCATGATGGAGAAGCAGTGACTCTAGTAGAGGTTCTAATAGACAGGGCAGCAAATATATATTTATCTGCCTCACAGCACATGAGTTTGATTCCCGACCAAGGTCTTATCTGCGTGGAGTTTACGTATGTTCTCCCCGTGTTTCCTCCCACACTCCAAAAACATACTGGTAGGTTAATTGGCTGCTATCAAAATTGACCCTAGTCTGTATGTGATAGGGAATTTAGACTGTAAGCTCCAATGAGACAGGGACTGATGTGAGTGAAAAATATCCTCTGTACAGCGCTGTGGGATTAATGGCGCTAAATAAATAAATGATGATTTATCTTATAGGTATGACCACACTACCTCTTAAACATAAACCAGTTAAAATCTATCATCATCATCATCTATTTATTTATATAGCACCACTAATTCTGTAGCGCTGTACAGAGAACTCATTCACATCAGACCCTGCCCCATTGGAGCTTACAATCCAAATTCCCTAACATACCCACACACAGACAGACAGAGAGAGACTAAGGGTTATTTAATAGCAGCCAATTAACCTACCAGTATGTTTTTGGAATGTGGGAGGAAACCGGAGCACGCGGAGGAAACCCACGCAAACACGGGGAGAACATACAAACTCCACACAGATAAGACCATGGTCGGAAATCGAACTCATGACCCCAGTGCTGTGAGGCAGAAGTGCTAACCACTAAGCCACCAGGCAAAATAATGCCTCTTATTTTTTGTAACTTGCAGATTACTAGTTTGATAACACATGTAAGGATTGGTGGACACTCGTTCTGGTTCACACGCAGGAGATATTGAGGAAGTCTCATAAATCTGGATTTATTACTTGAACCACTTACATTCTCTTTTACTCTAATCTGCACCACTTTTAATCTTTTAATAGAGGAAAAAATATTTTTCCACATTGACGTTTAAAGAAAGAAAAAAGTTTAACACAGTAATTTTATATAAAACTTATCTTTAGAACTCATATAATGTTATGTGAAAACAATATAAATTTAGACAGGAATTAGTATCTAACATTTATTTGGCTGCTTATGTTTCATGGTATCAAAAGAGTACCTAAAGTATCGCAAGGTTCGTTTTTCCATGAACAGATGTCCAATCCCGTCAGCAGGATGGCGTGATCGTGTCTTTTCCCATTTTTTCCCATGAGGGCAGATTGCCACTGACAGAAGTTGTTTAAGGACTGGTCAGCGTGGTGATTGATTGACAGCCCGACCTGCAAAACAAAGGGCAAAAGTAGTAATTATTATATATACATTTAACAAAGAAATAAAGAAGTAGAATAAAATGCATAGCAGGGAAGTTTTCCCCAAATAACACACCTGTGATAAAACCTTTATACCAGACCAAATAAAGACACGGACACAAAATTAAAGTTGGAATGAATGACGATATTTATTTATTTTAAACTAATAGGACTGTAAGGCGGATGAGAGCAGGGCAGTCAGGAACGCAAAACCAATACGGTGGAAAGGTCACACCATATTACCACCAACCCAGGATCATACCTTATCTATTGGCCGGTGCTAAGATCAAGTCTAACGGCAAGACTACGCCCCCTATTAACTCCGCCAGTATAAACCATACAAAACTGGCCCAAAGGTCCTACTAACAAAACGGACCAACCATGGTATGACACCATAACCGCAGGGGGGTAGTGACCTATGACAAGATCACCCAAGCACCATATGCACAGTTACAGACTGCACTGTTCTCCTACTCTCAACAACTCCGTTTAAAGTTATGTAAGAAATTGTAGGGAGGGCGGGAGGAATCCGTAAGCAGGAAGGACAGAAGCCTCTGAACATTGACTTATAACTGTGTATAAGTCCCAACCCCTTCCTGCTCTCATTGGCTGAAACTTCCAGGAATCCACAGATAATAGGTTCTTTGGTAAGTCCCTCACCCGCATGATTTTAACTGCGTTTAGTCTAAGGGACACACTTCTCTAATGTGCAATCAGGGAATTCACAAGATACTTTTCAGACAATGCACTTGTACTCTTATGGTTGGCTGTTGCACGTTACATTGTGGCTTTGTGAGAGAGCACAGGATTTCATTGGGCAATGGACAGATTAGCGCAGCTACTAAGTATGAGTGCTTAGCCGATCGGCAACTATATAAAAAAAAGTAATCTTTTCAAGGCTATTTAAAGGAGCAAACTTAGAATTGGCTAAGCAAAGAGTTGGAGGTGTGCTCTTCATTTGCGAGGAGCCACTGAAATTCCTTACAGTACAAGCAGGTGGGATTTCTGTTTAAAACAGGCAACCTATATGAAAGAAACACAGCCCCCGAGCCGTATAATTACAATATCAGTGAAATGAGCAATTAGATTATACAGCACTGGGGTCATGAGTTCGATTCCCGACCATGGCCTTATCTATGTGGAGTTTGTTTGCGTGGGTTTCCTCCAGGTGCTCCAGTTTCCTCCCACACTCCAAAAAACAGTAGGTTAATTGGCTGCTATTAAATTGACCATAGGCTCTCTTGGTCTGTGTGTGTATGTTAGGGAATTTAGACTGTAAGCTCCAATAGGGCAGGGACTTATGTGAGCGAGTTCTCTCTACAGCGCTGCGGAATTAGTGGCGCTACATAAATGATAATGATGATAGTAGTTTGGGATAGCTGTTTTAATAACCGGGTTGGGGTGAGCAAAAGGTGAACTTGACAAGAGCATCCCTACCTGCCAACAGTTCAAATTTCTCCTGGAGTTTCCTGATTGGCCTCTGTAGAAACGGCTGGGGAACTTGACCCGATTTGAGCATGGATAGGGTGGAGTGTGGGTGGTGTCTATTTGTCCAGAGTTTTCCGATTGGGTATGTTGGCAGGTATGCCAATCCCTGGGAATTAGTGACATCAATGAGGCAGGAGCCACACATTCTATATCAACTCTGCGTTGAGCCAGCACGTTGTAACTAACCCCTAGTATGTCAGTATCTGCAGAAGCTGGTAAACATGCCATATATAGTGGATCTTACAAACTTACTGGTTCTTCTTCCAAAAGCAAAAGACTCACAACAACGATATTTATGTCAGTTCCAATGGTCCCATCCTTGAAAAGACTGGACACCTAGACAGACACAGGAAAAAATGTTAATATTCATGGAAGTATAAATCTAAACAGTCAAAGGGCCTTTTAGTCTATAATTGAA
Source organism: Mixophyes fleayi (assembly GCF_038048845.1). Classification (NCBI taxonomy): domain Eukaryota; kingdom Metazoa; phylum Chordata; class Amphibia; order Anura; family Limnodynastidae; genus Mixophyes; species Mixophyes fleayi. Next base: position 83,012,615 of record NC_134411.1, on the reverse strand, counting down.
GTATCTTAAAATAAGAGAACTGCTACTAACAATCACAAATATACATGTAAAAGTTTTCATACATTCGCCGTACTTGAGATTTTATAAATTCTGTTTATAGTTGCAGTGCAAACTATTGTTCTCTGTTACCGGGTAACTTGTATTTTAGGTGATTAATGAAAATACAGGAAAAGGAGCCAACGCCTTACCATGTTCATCACGGTCAGGATGTAAGTGGTGACGCTCTCCTTGCCGTGTTTTTCCACCATTTTTTTATCAGCCACTACAAGGGTTTCAACAACCAAACTACCGGCCTGCTGGGATTTTGCTGCAGAGCGCTTTGACCGAGGCGGACGTGGATATTCATCTGGCTTTATATTGGTGTCTTTTGGGGAGAACCTAGGCATGTCTAAACATTTTAAAAAAAATACAGTTATACAATTTCCTCTGGCAGGGTCAAGTTTACCAATCTAGTTTGTCAAAATATTGTCCCGTTGAAACACACAATAGTCTAATTAGAGAATATGGAAGACGGCAAAACCCGCCATAAGTTTAGCTGCTGCTCATGTGTCTGTAATGTCTGGTCCAGTCTCCTAATCCACAGAAACATAACCCTCTGGAGCTAGCCGCATATATAGTTGAGCTGAGGTACAGAATGCTTTGTGAATACGGGAAGTTGCAAGAATGTGACCTCACTGCTCAGCTTCACTATGGACACAAGCTGCAGGATGTGCTAAACATGATCAATGTGTTTTAACAGATTAAAAGCCCAGGGATGAGACAGGATCACCCAAGACCGGTGCCAGCACTTATGCTGCCGGTATACTAGTAGGGTGGTATGCAGGGAGGGTGGTATGCTGGGATGGTGGTATACTAGTAGGGTGGTATGCAGGGAGGATGGTATGCAGGGAGGGTGGTATGCTGGGAGGTTGGTATTGTAAGAGAGTGGTATGCTGGGAGGGTGGTATACTAGTAGGGTGGTATGCAGGGAGGGCGTAATGATAGAGGGGTGGTATGCTGGGAGGGTGGTACATTAGGAGGGTGGTATGCAAGGAGGGTGGTATGCTAGGAGGGTGGTATGCTGGGAGGGTGGTGTGATTGGAGGTTAGTATGCTTGGAGGGTGGTATGCTGGGAGGTTGGTATACTAGTAGGGTGGTATGCAGGGAGGGCGGTATGATAGAAGGGTGGTATGCTGGGAGGGTGGTACATTAGGAGGGTGGTATGCTAGGAGGGTGGTATGCTAGGAGGGTGGTATGCTGGGAGGGTGGTGTGATTGGAGGGTAGTATGCTTGGAGGGTGGTATGCTGGGAGGTTGGTATACTAGTAGGGTGGTATGCAGGGAGGGTGGTATGATAGAAGGGTGGTATGCTGGGATGGTGGTATACTAGTAGGGTGGTATGCAGGGAGGGTGGTGTGATTGGAGGGTAGTATGCTTGGAGGGTGGTATGCTGGGAGGTTGGTATACTAGTAGGGTGGTATGCAGAGAGGGTGGTATGATAGAAGGGTGGTATGCTGGGATGGTGGTATACTAGTAGGGTGGTATGCAGGGAGGGCGGTATGATAGAAGGGTGGTATGCTGGGAGGGTGGTACATTAGGAGGGTGGTATGCTAGGAGGGTGGTATGCTGGGAGGGTGGTATGCTGGGAGGGTGGTATGCTGGGAGGGTAGTATGCTTGGAGGGTGGTATGCTGGGAGGTTGGTATACTAGTAGGGTGGTATGCAGGGAGGGTGGTATGATAGAAGGGTGGTATGCTGGGATGGTGGTATACTAGTAGGGTGGTATGCAGGGAGGGTGGTGTGATTGGAGGGTAGTATGCTTGGAGGGTGGTATGCTAGGAGGGTGGTATGCTAGGAGGGTGGTATGCTGGGAGGGTGGTGTGATTGGAGGGTAGTATGCTTGGAGGGTGGTATGCTGGGAGGTTGGTATACTAGTAGGGTGGTATGCAGGGAGGGTGGTATGATAGAAGGGTGGTATGCTGGGATGGTGGTATACTAGTAGGGTGGTATGCAGGGAGGGTGGTATGATAGAAGGGTGGTATGCTGGGATGGTGGTATACTAGTAGGGTGGTATGCAGGGAGGGTGGTGTGATTGGAGGGTAGTATGCTTGGAGGGTGGTATGCTGGGAGGTTGGTATACTAGTAGGGTGGTATGCAGGGAGGGTGGTATGATAGAAGGGTGGTATGCTGGGATGGTGGTATACTAGTAGGGTGGTATGCAGGGAGGGCGGTATGATAGAAGGGTGGTATGCTGGGAGGGTGGTACATTAGGAGGGTGGTATGCTAGGAGGGTGGTATGCTAGGAGGGTGGTATGCTGGGAGGGTGGTATGCTTGGAGGGTGGTATGCTGGGAGGTTGGTATACTAGTAGGGTGGTATGCAGGGAGGGTGGTATGATAGAAGGGTGGTATGCTGGGATGGTGGTATACTAGTAGGGTGGTATGCAGGGAGGGTGGTGTGATTGGAGGGTAGTATGCTGGGATGGTGGTATACTAGTAGGGTGGTATGCAGGGAGGGCGGTATGATAGAAGGGTGGTATGCTGGGAGGGTGGTACATTAGGAGGGTGGTATGCTAGGAGGGTGGTATGCTAGGAGGGTGGTATGCTGGGAGGGTGGTATGCTGGGAGGGTGGTGTGATTGGAGGGTAGTATGCTTGGAGGGTGGTATGCTGGGAGGTTGGTATACTAGTAGGGTGGTATGCAGAGAGGGTGGTATGATAGAAGGGTGGTATGCTGGGATGGTGGTATACTAGTAGGGTGGTATGCAGGGAGGGCGGTATGATAGAAGGGTGGTATGCTGGGAGGGTGGTACATTAGGAGGGTGGTATGCTAGGAGGGTGGTATGCTAGGAGGGTGGTATGCTGGGAGGGTGGTGTGATTGGAGGGTAGTATGCTTGGAGGGTGGTATGCTGGGAGGTTGGTATACTAGTAGGGTGGTATGCAGGGAGGGTGGTATGATAGAAGGGTGGTATGCTGGGATGGTGGTATACTAGTAGGGTGGTATGCAGGGAGGGCGGTATGATAGAAGGGTGGTATGCTAGGAGGGTGGTACATTAGGAGGGTGGTATGCTAGGAGGGTGGTATACTAGTAGGGTGGTATGCTAGGAGGGTAGTAGGGTGGTATGCTGGGAGGGTGGTATACTAGGAGGGTGATATGCTTGGAGGGCGGTATACTAGTAGGGTGGTATGCTAGGAGGGTGGTATACTAGCAGGGTGGTATGCTAGGAGGGCGGTATGATAGAAGGGTGGTATGCTAGGAGGGTAGTAGGGTGGTATGCTGGGAGGGTGGTATACTAGGAGGGTGATATGCTTGGAGGGCGGTATACTAGTAGGGTGGTATACTAGGAAGGTAGTAGGGTGGTATGCTAGGAGGGTGGTATACTAGTAGGGTGGTATGCTAGGAGGGCGGTATGATAGAAGGGTGGTGTGCTGGGAGGGTGGTATACTAGTAGGGTGGTATGCTAGGAGGGTAGTAGGGTGGTATGCTGGGAGGGTGGTACACTAGGGGGGTGGTATGCTAGTAGGGTGGTATACTAGTAGGGTGGTATACTAGAAGGGTAGTAGGGTGGTATGCTAGGAGGGTGGTATACTAGTAGGGTGGTATGCTAGGAGGGCGGTATGATAGAAGGGTGGTATGCTAGGAGGGTGGTATACTAGTAGGGTGGTATGCTAGGAGGGCGGTATGATAGTAGGGTGGTATGCTGGGAGGGTGGTATACTAGTAGGGTGGTATGCTAGGAGGGCGGTATGATAGTAGGGTGGTATGCTGGGAGGGTGGTATACTAGTAGGGTGGTATGCTAGGAGGGCGGTATGATAGTAGGGTGGTATGCTGGGAGGGTGGTATACTAGGAGGGTGGCAGTGGGCTATGATATCACAGCTCAGTGCTGCTCTCCCAGTTTTAGAAGTAGTAGATGTAGTACCCCACCTTCCACCTGCTAAGATAAAAAGGTGGGGTGGGGGCTCCAGCACCCCAGGGGGAAAGCACAGCATTTCCACTTGGACACAGAGGCTTTATTCATTAAGGAACATAAATGCCAAAACGTGCCATATTTTGTGTACAATCCCTCTGCACCTGCCCAGAACCGGACCCTATGCCGGTCAACACATCAACATCAAATTCATCTTCAACTGCAAAAGGACCCTATTGCAGCCTACAAATTGATGGGTGGAACAGGGAGGGGACTGGGCATATGTATGTAGTCAATGTACAGTCAGACAGAGCACTTCTCGAGCGTACGAAGCAGCGTCCCATTCAAGCTTTGGGCATCTCAGAGGTACGTGCTTTTCTCCTTGCGGCTACGACCCACTTTGAATCCAAATGCAATTGCTCGAACACGCCCTTACAGTAGAACACCCCTTCTCACCCCATCACACCGTTTATATATAAATCAATTAAAATTAATTACTCTTATTTTCAACTCACATTTCTTGCGCCTTCCACAAAAGTGCTGCTTTTGTGCCGTGTTACGTGACTGGTTGGGAGGGCTCGAAGGAGTCTTTCCCCGGCGGAGGACCACTTTATTCTCCACTGAGCGTTTATATAGTACATGTGGGTGATGACCTTCTGGAGAGGTGAAATTGTGCTTTTCTGCGAGGTCCTGCGGCAACGGTGATATAAAAAACTCACTTGTACGAGTCCTTAGGAAACCTGACTGAAAAGAAGAGATTTTGTAAGCGCAGTTCATTAAAGTGCACCTGCATTCATTACTTCTGATCCATACTAAGGGCTAGTGGGCTGCAATTTTATGGAGACAACGGTTCAGTTGAGGTCTTCTGATACACCTTGCTTTGGGATGTGCACCCAGGTGTCCAAAAGTCACTGAGACAAAATATAATATCATAGATATCTCCTGTATTAGGCTAAGTTTGGCATTAAACCACTGTCCCCATAAGTTTTGATGGGGACTGCCGTCTGGGGCAGTTTTAACATGCATTCTACTCCATGGGGAGAGCATTGGGATCTTTGGACCCCAACCACAGCCTTCTTGCTCTCCCCTCCAGTACTATCACAAAGTAGCTTTGCAATAGTCATTGGAGAGGAGAGACAGACTACAACAGTTTAAAGGTAACTAAAGTCATCGCTGGGACAGACTCCTATCGGACGCACTGTCCCAGGATGATTGTTTCAATAAATAGAGCAGAAAAGTCATCTACCACCTTTCAACCTATTAAATATTGAATAGGCACACAAAATTAGACTGTTCACAGGTCTAGACCATTCAGAACATTAGACTGTTCATTGTTCAAAAGTGAAGATGTTGCCTATAGCAACCGATCAGATTCTAGCTGTCATTTTGTAGAATGAACTAAATAAATTATAACTAGAATCTGATTGGTTTCTATAGGCAACATCTCCACTTTTCAAACCCAAGGTTTAGTAAATATTAGAGATGCTCAGGCTCGATTTCCCAACAACCGAATATACCCGAACTTAGCAGATCCGAGTACCAAGCTCGGTACCTTTGCACTTTTTCGGATTTAAAAACGAGGCAAAACGTCATTGTTACGTCGTTGGATCTCAGATCTTGAGATATTTGGATTTCTTTTTAAGATCCAACATAACGGTGGGTGGGAGGCAGGGCCCAAGGACAATTCCATCTTGTACCATTTTTCTTTTCTGCCACTGCTGTGTGCCAATGTGTCCTAGATGTGCTAGGAACTGCTGTGTATTTGTGTCATTGCTCTGTCGCTTACCATCCAGCCAGGTCGCTGCAGTCTTTTTCCGAAAGTGTATGAAAATAATATTGTGATCTGTGAGGTGGTCAAAATTGACTGCAAATGACTTGAAATTAGTGTTATTGATGTTAAAAATAATGTAGGAACAAAAAAAGAGCAAAGTTATGTGATTTTAGCATATTTTAGGATTTTTTTCTAAAAAATCCAAAACCAAAACACACGAGGGCGGTTTTGCCAAAACCAAAACCAAAACATGAAGCTAATCCAGATCCAAAACCAAAACCAGTTCACGGGGGTCAGTGAGCATCTCTAGTAAATATACCCCAAGATGTGTTAAGCTGAGCCAAATCTTTGTGCGACAGAACAGTCTGTTCTGCAGAGGTGCGAAATTCAAGCAATACAATCTACAAGTCCACCTCACCATTCATGCTATTCCGCACTATCCTTCTAAACTCACATTTCACAGAATTTTCATTCTTGGATTAAAACTGGCAGGACGGTGGTCAATTCATTCTGCGCTACGGTAGGGGTAAGACTTGGAAGACTTAAGATCAGATTTCACCAAAGAACATACACAGTTTTACGGCCAAATGCGGAACCAGGTAAGTATTTTAAAAAAACAGCTTCAAACATTCTCCCCATCTGTTGCCTACACCAACTTGTAACCATTGAAATCATTAAAATATTCACAGTACAAGGGTTATCAGACTAGCAACAGCAAACAGACATAAGCATAAATCAAAATTCAAACCGGTTAGTTTATATATTTTCCTTTGAAGTCTATCTTTTTTATGGATTTGTCAATTTACAACGCTGAACTATTTGGCACTAAATCATAAAGTAATAATACACCTCATGTCTTTTTTTAGATCACTATAAGTATTTACATAGGGATGTATCATTGTCACAACAGGCTTTTCAATCCACATTGCTTTTTTTTTTTTGTTAAATTCATCCTTTTATAACGTATTTAGTTGAATGCATTAAAAAAAACCATATTAGAACTTTTAACTCTCAGGCACTATTTTAGTTATACTAATAGAAGTCCTGCATAATATGACTCCTCTGGCTTCTCTGTACTGAATCCAATTAGCTTCAGGGAGAGTAGTCTGTCATCTAGGGAGCGAGAGCAGACAAGTAAAAATGTAAACAAATAAATGAGTAAGCAACGTAAAGCCCTAAAATATATATTTTATAGTGTTAAAGGTTAACCTAATGTTTTTGTTTAACTATACATGGTACAGGGGACTATATTTATTAGACATAGGGGTAAATTTATCAAGCCTCGGGTTTTGAAAAAATGGAGATGTTCCCTGTAGCAACCAATCAGATTCTAGCTGTCATCTTGTAGAATGTACTAAATAAACGATAACTAGAATCTGATTGGCTGCTATAGGCAACATCTCCACTTTTTGAAACCCGCGCCATGATAAATTTACCTCATGGAGTTGGACACAAAGTGCGTTGTGCTGAGTATAATACGCTCTTTTCCTCTACACGCGCTCCCAATGCATGAGATACGGTTGCGGCCATCTTGTCCTTACAACCACTTGCTGCTCCTTACGACAGAAGAGGCACAGGGGAAGGAGGGAACATGTAAACATAGCCAAAAAACATTAAGGGCGTGTTGGCGCAAATGCGACTTAGGTAGACTGAGATTCAGATGCACAAGTGTCTGACAGGAGTCAATGCTCGATCACTAGTGTAAGTTATAAACTGATAATGATGACTGTTAGCTGAGGTGAGTCCGGCTCAACATACCTCTGTAAAATGTATATTTCTTTTTGGATGCAATTGACGTCTGCATTTTAGACAGATATTATGTCCAACACTACATGAGGCCCAGTTTTGTTATATTTTTTGCACATTCTCTCCTGAGTTTGACCACACCCCCCAAAAAAATGTCAAGCGTGACCCCAATGATGTCAACTATACCTCATAATTATAGGGACATCATGGGACCCATACAGTGCTTATAACAAAAAAAGATAAGAGGAATACAATTGTAATTGACCAAATTACTGTTTAAACATCATGAAATGTTGTGTTTAATTTTGTGTGACGTAGCATAAACATTGGCTCTATGGGTAACAGCTTTAGAGAAGCTAGGGAAATTTCCAAAATGTGAACATTACTACACGTTCATCTTTTAATGTTTGCACATCATGAAAAATAAACAATTTAGGCTTAGTGTTGCTTTTCATTTGTGGTGTCCACTTCAACCGCATAGTCATATATTTGTAAGAGTCGCCTTCAAGCTTCTTGGTTATGACAGGTGACTTTCTGATCCATGTAATGTTGGGTGTACAATATATTTTTCAAAGGAGAGGCAGGTGAATTGCTATGCAGATATCATAAATAAATCTGACACCACCTGGCCTCTAAAAACACTCCAGCAAGTTGAGACAACATCCAGTATGCTTATCCTCGAAATTACCCTGTTTCACTGATACACATCAACCCTTCCTCATTCTGATAGTCCAACAAGAGCCGTAACTTCAAATCTTAGCGCCTGGGGCGAGAAGGAAAACTGCCGCCCCCCCTAGCCTTCAATTTTAACCAAAATAAACCTAAAATATTCATAAACTGCGCTCCTCACCATCAGCATTGCGTCCTTGGAGGTCGCTCCTATCGCACAGCCGTAGTTATGGCTCCGAGTCCAACCATTTAAGTCAGAATGCTGCTAATTGCAGTTTTAGCTGAAAACTCAGAATCAGGTTGGCGCAACAGCAGCCATTTTGTCCTCCAGTTACAGTCAGTGTAATAACAGTGTCTAGGAAACGGGTTGTGACAACACTGATCCTGGATTAAAGAAACCTTAACGCAGGTGTCCTAAGGCGTGCTCAGGGAGGACAGAAACCTCCTGTGGAGCAGAAGGGCAACCAAGATTGATCTTCTATTTTGCTGTTGGCAAGTACAGTCAGTAATCATTGTGAAGCAATTTTTCAAAAAACAAAACACGTCAATACTCAAGCCACAAAGGGACCTTTGTCCAAATTATTTAAAGGGACTTTCTCGCATATAATCCAACATCAATGATCTTCCAAACATTGTCAAATGGCTGTCCGGACAAGTTAACTGTGCTCTGTTTATTATTTATCCATATAACTATTGTTCAGGCAGAGTTAACGGAGTATGAACACAGAGTTAGTTGGTGTTTTTATAAGAATCACTTTCTGCATCACTGTACACACGTAAGAGAACAGAGTGCTTTTTAAACCACTATGTGCCGGTTAGTCGTATACATATACTTATTCAATTTATGCTCAGAAGGTACAAAAGCAAGTGGGGACAAATAATCCCTCCTTTACAAATCCACACACTTATCACTGCTTGACTTGAGGATAAATATTTTAAATGGAACTGACAGAGGAGGACGGCAGCGGGACTGTAATTTCCTTGCAAGTTTATCAAAAGAAGAAAAGATTTTTGTTCAGTCAGTGCGAACTGTGTGCTTTGCCATTAAACAAACCACAAATGTATTTACTAGATAATGTGAGTCATTTATGAAAGCAAGTGCACCGAAAACTGTTATGGCGCCCGTTGCAACCAAATAGATTCTAACTGCTATTTTGTCCTAAAAAAGAATTCAAGCAAAATGTCTCATTGATTGCTATGGATGATGCAGTAATTTGCCTGTGATTTAGCTTTTATACATTATCCCAAATTAACTATCGGCATAACAAATGGGATATTATTTACAGACATCTTGAAGCGGCATTTATTTGTCAGAACATACTGAAATGCATATATTAGTAAAGAAAAATATGAATGTGCATTGTGTCATTTGTATCGGGTGTAGATATGTATGTATGAAAATGTGTTCTTTCTCCTCCTGAGGTGTATAACCAGTTTATGACACTAGGTGGCAATGTGGAAAAGAGCATTGAGCACTTATGAATAAGAAGTTTCTTCTTGTCTGCTGCTGTTTTAAGGAGACAGTTATGCTGAATAAACTGTGTTTGGGATATTACTGCGGAGCTCCTCTCTGCATCCTAACCACTCACTACACAACATCTCCCCTGACCAGTACTTTCCATATGCATAATTGCGAACATTTTGTTAGGCTGCAATGGGAGGGGCCGCTGCCACATTACGATGGGGGTGTGGCTACATTACAGTGGGGGTGTGGCCACACCGCGGGGGCGTGCCTAACACTTTATAAGCAGTAGGCTGTTCTGTTCTCTTCTCCCATGCAAACCGTTCAAAGCTGTCTTGATCGGAATGGCGGGACAGAACCCTCAAATCGCGACTGTCCCGCCTACATCGGGACAGTTGGGAGATATACATATGGGGCTGTCAGTCTGGGTCTATTATAGAAATAAAGGTTCTAATTCAAGGAAATCTTGTTCAGTTTTTTTACTCCATGGAATGGAGTGAACATTGTTACATAGAAATGCTGAATTAAATAAAGTATATAATAGAGTGCCTGTCATCTGCACAGATCGGAGACAGCTATTTTGTTGGATGCACTAATAATGATACTATCAATTCACTAGGAGCTAGTGACATTACTGAAGTATGTGTCCCCATTCAGAAATGCCATTAGTGAGTGAGGCATTTAGCCAGAAGGATTATAAACTCATGCAATGGGGCGTCAGAGGTTGGATGTTCAATGTGCTAAAGGTATATTAACCAATTAGAAGTCAGGGGAGGGTCTTTAGAGAGTCTTTATATATCCCGGACTTCATAAGTTATTCCTCTTGTTACAGCAGCAAGTTACCGCCCTCCCTCCCGGCATGGTAGCCGTCTTTGGGGTGTTTGTGGATCTTTATAGGTACCGGAGTTTGGGTTTTGAAGGTAGGAATGCTTGGCAGTCAGTGGTTAGAATATGGTGCGGGTTTTATCTAGTCACTGGTCACTACATTCCCCTCGATGTCACCAAATTGTTGGTCCACCTGTGAGGAGGACGCCTTGGCCCGTATCTGATGTTGGCCTCACAGCTTGTTCTGAGGGGGGGTAGTATAACCACTTGGACGGATAGTGGCACCAGCCAACTAATGTTTTAGCTTATTGCTATTCATTTTATAGTTCTTGGTGCATTGATAAGCTGCATTTTCATGAATATTAGAAGAGCTCACACAATGGCGTCCCACTTTCCCCCCCTTCCAAAAAAAAACCCTTAAATCATGTGCTTGCCCCTGCAATTTGATAGTTATTCAATGACTTCGGTTATTGTTTAAAATAAACATTGCAGAATGAGAATTTAACAATAGTATGATTTTGTTGTAAATGTGATTATCTGTAATCAGAGATGTAGAAGTAGGTTCATAAGGACTGATCAAAGCTTACATTTTTGTGCATTCGCCGTAGTACAATACATAAAGAAACTTGTTTTAAGTTCCCAACATCTGGCCCGATAAGCTCTGATCTCTTAAATAGATTTTAATGGTGTTATTTATGAAGACTGGCAGGAAAGGAGCACCTGGGGAAAGAAAATCAGTAAGTTCAAAGCATCGCCAGCCTTTAGGAGAGATTTGAAAAACGTCATAAATCATTTGCAAAGAAAATGTCAATCGCAGAAAGCAGATTTATATATTGCAAAAAAAATGACCATGTGACGTAAACGTTAAATGTTTTCAAGTATCTGTCGGAAAATACATGTGTGATCCAATTTGTTATATTAAGATATATTACATTATATATAACTCCCAACTTTTCAAGTTGTGGAATCAGGACAATGTGCGTGCATGCTCAAGAACGGGGCCACACATCGTGTGACCCCGTGGTGCGATTAGTTTTTCCTGCTTACCCATACTTGCCAACTCTCCCGTAATGTCCGGGAGACTCCCGAAATCCGGGTCGGTCTCCCGGAATCTCGGGAGAACAGGCAACTCTCCCGCATCCTGCAATTCCCTGGCCAAAATAACGCAATTCATGGTGAATCGCGTAATTTTGGCCCAGCCCCTGCTACAAAAATAGCATTTTTGCCGCTTTGCCAAAATGGCGCAATTGACCGCGCCCTGCCCCCTCCCGCCCTGTAGTCACGCCCCTCCCCCGGACTGCACTGCCTGAAAGTAGGCAAGTATGTGCTTACCGTCAGCTTAGTGCACATGAAGGTGCAAAGCCCCCATATGTTGGGTTCGTTAGGGGCCTAGATTTCACCAGACCCCTCAGCTACTTGGGCTTCTATGGTTATCGTCACGCCCATGCTTGCCTTGAAGTGTGCCCAGCGAGCCATTGGGCACATCGTTACAAGACCAACATAATTTGCTGTGTGCAACCAGCGCTCTTTGCAAATGAGGTCCACTGTCTGTGTATAGGTGACAGGCCTACAGTTATCATCATTTATTTATATAGCGCCAACATATTCCGCAGCGCTTTACAATTGGGTCACGGACATATTTTGGAACACGGGATTAGAACTGAAGTCCCATCTCTCTTTGTTTCTCTGGCCCTTTTTTGATCTCTTTACTCCTAAGTGCAACACCCTTCATCGGCTTACCCTGAATGACAGTGATAAACCGTTTGCAAGTACAGTGATGTCAGTTTTCCATTTGTCAGAGAATTAAATCATAAATGTGTTTCGTTTGGCATCTTCTCTAAATACGTGACCTACAGCTAAAGATCAAAGACGCTCATATCAATGCATATTATAAGAGCACCTGCTTTACCACAGCCATTATCTAAACTTTAGAAAGTGTTGTATACATCTAGAACCTCACAAAGATCAGACAAGATAATGGGCTAGATTTACTAACTGCGTGTTTGAAAAAGTGGAGATATTGCCTATAGCAACCAATCAGATCCTAGCTGTCATTTTGTAGAATGTATTAAATAAATAAAAGCTAGAATCTGATTGGTTGCTATAGGCAACACCTCCACTTTTTCAAACCCGCAGTTTAGTAAATATGCCCCCATGTGTGGTTCTTACAGGTAAGAAGGATTTGTCAACATCTCTCTCTGCTGGAGGGGTCAATACCCAAGCAGACATTAAGAAGGGGAATCTGAGGGAGCACGGTGGCACAGTGGTTAGCAATGCTGCCTCACAGCACTGGGGTCATGGGTTTGCTACCAGTCAGGGCTCTATCCTTGTGGAGCTTGTATGTTCTCCCTGTGCTCGCGTGGGTTTCATCTGGGTTCATTGGTTGCTGCCGAAATTAACCCTAGCCATGGGCGCACGCAGGATTGTCAGGGGATTTCCCCCCCGACCCAAAAAAAACAACCAAAACACCGTTTCGGCAGCGCTGTCCTATACAGCAGCCGCGGCGCTGTCAAAGAGCTGTATACAATATAGCACCGCCGCGGACGCTTCTTTGACAGCGCCGCGGCTGCTGTATAGGACAGTGCCGCTATGGTGGACACTAAGTTAGCGCTGGGGGGGTTTCTGGAGACTCATAAACCCCCCCTGCGTGCGCCACTGCTAGCGTGTGTGTGTCTGTGTGGTAGGGAGCATAGATTGTAAGCTGCACTGAGACAGGGACTGATTTGAATGACTAAATATTCTCTGTAAAGTGCTGCATAATATGTAACTGCTACATAAAAAACTGTTAATAATAATTCCCAACCCCAAGTCCTTGCCCTTGTCCATTAAGGTACCAGAACAAGCTGCATTACATGAAAGACCTACTAATAAAATTTAAAGATATATTTAAACCCCCTGATGGCTTTCATAAGAACTTATACAAGAACTTATTGCAAGTTGAGTGTTACAGGATCACCTACTGAGAATTAACAAAAAAGAAGTGTCAGTTATCACCAATATCCATAGTTGCCTACTCTCCCGGAATGCCTGGGAGACTCCCGAATTTCTGGGAGTCCTCCCGGACTCCCGGGAGCGCAGGCAATTCCCCCTGGTCCTGGCCAACTGTGTAAACTAAATGGAGGGGTGGGGCCTAGTGACGTCATGGACAAGTCATCATGGCCCCGCCCCATGTTTTTATTGGTCCAGAGTAGTAATGCCCGTTTGGCGCAGTTCTAAGACCTCGCCCCTACACATCCACCTGCACCCCGGACCTCCCGGGAATCATCTTGCCCATGTTGGCAAGTATGCCAATATCCCGGGACTGAATTAACACCTTTGTGATACGCTTACCTTTGACCTTTATCCAGTAGGAGTACCTGTACCCCTAATTTGTTTTATTGTTTATTCATGTGGAATTATCTATGTTTAGTGTGGAATAAAAATTTTGATCATGAGTTAAAAAAAAACTATTGCACTAGATTTTCCTTTAATTTATTTTATATTGTGATGACTCCATGAGGAAATTTCAACCATGATATCACTTCCAATCTATGATGAATCCATTGGGGATAAAAAGTCTTAAAATACATGAGAATATCAAGACTACATCCAGTAAGCCCAATACCTATAGGGGAGATTTAACATTGGAAGGTGGTTTACAAGTTTGCCCAATATGACGCCATTGACACAAGTTTATGTTTTGTAAGTTTACCCACAAGAGGGGAGTCACACCTTGGATGAACATTTCGGATTATGAATCATCACATTTTTATTTTACATTTTATAAAATTGGATTTTACTTGTTAACACAGTGTTGCACTATTATTTGTATATTTTATTGGGTGGGGTACGGCATATCTATGCCGATTACCCCAACAACACTTACCCCATGATGACTCTGAAGGGCTCCTTCCCAATGATCAGTGATGACGAATACTCTCCAAAGCGACTTCAACCAATCACGATCAAGTAAGAAGCCTGCTCCACTTAATGACGTCATTCACCACGGCGACGGTAGTATCGCCGCTAAGGGGGTAATGTAAGTATGCGCCCATGCACAATGTAGAAGAGGTGGGTTTTCAGAGAACGCTTGAAGGTTTGAAGACTAGAAGAAAGTCTTATTGTGCGAGGGAGGGAATTCCATAAAGTGGGTGCAGCCCGCAAAACAGTCCTGTAACCGAGAATGGGAGGATGTGATGAGAGTGGAAGAGAGACGCAGATCTTGTGCAGAACGGAGGTGTTGAGTTGGGAGATATTTTGAGACAAGTGAGGAGATGTATGTTGGTGCAATTTTGTTGATGGCCTTGTATGTTAGTAGAAGAATTTTACATTGGTTTCTTTGAAAAACAGGCAACCAATGTAGAGACTGACAGAGTGGCTCAGAAGAAGAAGAACGGTTTTCAAGGAAATTCAATCTAGCCGCTGAGAGCAAAATAGATTGTAGGGGTTCAAGTCTGATTTTGGGAAGACCAGTAAAGAGGGAATTGCAATAGTTGATGCGGGAGATGATGAGTGCATGAATTAAGGTTTTTGCAGTGTCTTGTGTGAGATATGTGCATATTCTGGAAATGTTTTTTTTAGGAGCGATAGCCAGCAAATTAATATTTCTTAAAAATATTTTAGTTGTGTCATTTTTACCAACAAGCGTATGATTGGATTTGGATTAATTTGAGCAGCTAATGAATTTGACGCGCTCTGAAGAACCCACCCCTTTTAATTACAGTTGGTTATATAAGCTCTGTGGCGTTAATTGGATGGTGAACAGTGCCATAAATAGGGATCATCGATCACTAGTGATACACCTATTGTCAGCGAAATTACTATGCTACATAACTAAAGACAGACCATGGATGCAACTTGATCTTAATTGTTGCATTCATGGCGTAATTTAGAGTAACGCACAAAGCAAATCACTGAGCATATTTGCACTTTGGCAAAACCAATCTGCACTCAGGTGAGGAGGGGGGGGGGGGGGGAGTGGCAAATTTAATTAGTGCGGACAGATTTCGAGTTGGAAGGTGGGGTGTCCTAGTTTTTATGGTGGCACTTTATAAAAACATGTTAACAATACACTACTAGGCCATAAAACCCATAAACAATCCAAGGAAATGTCTTCTTCACTTACAATTACTCCCTCTTTTATTATTCTGCTTGCTTGGTGCTCAGGAATGTTTATATAATTACACCATGTGGTATTACGCTGAATTGTCCTTATAGAGGATGAAAGTAACAATGTAATGGAAAGTGTACAGGTCCGATTATAAAACAGCCTTCGTCAATTCCCACTGCGGAGAGTTTATTTAATGCACATGTGGTAATCCCGCTTAACGAACCGTGCAATCTTCTCGCATTAATCTTTGTTTTCTTTTTGCTGGAACTAGATGCTACTTAGATAATTGACTAAAGTAAATAAACTGTTATTGCCGGCAGTGGTTTAAAAGAGCAGAAGCAAGTTATTGTCCAGCTTAGTAAAATCATCTAAAGACGTCCGTCCAGGACAATGGAGAAAATTGCCTCATTAGCATCAAAGTGTATTGGGTTCAACTTGAATAGAAATTACTGGTGAAAATGTGCACAAGTGGGACAGCATAAGCTGTATTGTAGATACTGAAGGTAAGTATACCACACGGATCGTTCTATTGAAGTAAAATTAAATACTATATCAAGCCTGGACGACCTGTGACTCTCCATATGTTGTGAAACTACAAGCCCCAGCATGCTTTGCCATTAGATAGCCAGCCGATAGCAGGCAGGGCATGCTGGGTGTTGCAGTTCACAACACCTGGAGAGCCACAGGTTGGCTAGGCCTGAACTATATCATCTATAGACATGAATGGAACAGTCACCTTCAGTTCTTTATCCTTAAAATGGTAAATAGTCCCTCCGAATTTTTAGTAGAAAAGACTTTTGGGTATTTCCTTTGATATGGAAGCCCGTTGAGTCAATGAACGAGAGCATCTTCTACCATTTCCAGTTGGTAAAGTGTGAATTGGCTTTTGGTACTGCACAGTTATGGGTCTAGAGTTTGCATATAAAAACATGGCCAATGGCATGAATGTGTGGAAAGAGGCCAACAAAAGACACCTTAAGTGGGGGCTTGTAGCTGACAGACGTGTCTATATTTTAAGGGAGAAAATCACTATATCTGACAAAAATGTGTGTTTTTGCTGGAGACAAGGCTTCTCCCTATTTATCAAAGGCTACTGTTGCGCTATCATTATTTTACAAGTGGAACAGGAAGACCAAGCCACGGCTTCTCGTTCCACTACGCATGCGTGATCCGGCAAGCTGGTCACGCATATGTTACATCAACACTGGGCCGGTGAAGAGGTAAGACTATTCTTAACGCTGCCGGACAGTATTTCTGGGCAACTGAATATCACTCGGCTTCTCTGGCGATATTTTAAGAGTAAATCGCAGCGATAACAGATAAACAGTGTTAGAAAATCTGTGCTATCTCCACATAATAATAAATAGGGGTCTAAAGTATTAATCATTGCAAAAGTTCTCCTACACAGGGACTTTGATAAACAAAGTTAGGGAAAATCTTGTACTTTTTCATGACTTTTAGCAAAGCATTGAAAGTGTGTTCTCAGTGCCTCCCTGCAGCATAGTGTACTATGTACTGTATTTAATGAGCGCTCCAATAGAGCTCCATTATTCTGTACTGAGCATTATCGCTCATGAACACTTCAGGCAACGTTGAAATTGAGCGAACTACAGCAAAGGAACCACTTATCAGAAAATGCGCATAGAGGTCAATTCATCTAAAATATTTTTGTACTAACAGCACCTAAGTGCGTTTAACGGGCTTTTAGAAGGCTGAAGAGCCCGTGTGTCTGAGCCCCTACTGTGCACATGCACAGTAAACTAAAGTAGTTACATAAAGATCACATAACAAGAGTAAGAGCGCAGAATCACAAAAAATAGATTTGTCAACTGTCTAAAAACTGAAAGTAATAATTACTGAACTGTTTTCAGAATGAAAAAGAAAGAATCAAAAAATAAATTCAATGAAGGTGGTGGTGAAGGGAGAATGAAAAGAGGTGGGGTGTGGAAATAGGGGGTCGGGAGGGGATGAGGGACCAGGTGGACCAGGGCAAGGTGATTAGAGAATTATACTGAGAAGGGAAGATGTATGTGGAAGTAGGAGCCCATTGTTCCCATACTCTAGTTGATTACTTAGAAGAACTATGAAGAGTGCTTGTCATGTACTTTATAGACACAGACTCTATTAATGACTGTACGGTGGCTCAGTGGTTAGCACTTCTGTCTCACAGCGCTGGAGTCATGAGTTCGATTCCTGACCATGGCCTTATCTGTGTGGAGTTTGTATGATCTCCCCGTGTTTGCGTGGGTTCCTCAGGGTGCTCTGGTTTCCTCCCACACTCCAAAAACATACTAGTAGCTTAATTGGCTGCTATCAAATTGTCCCTAGTCTCTCTGTGTGTGTCTGTGTGTTAGGGAATTTAGATTGCAAGCTCCAATGGTGCAGGGACTGATGTGAGTGAGCTCTCTGTACAGCGCTGCAGAATTAGTGGCACTATATAAATAGATGATGATGATGACTGCTTGTAGTGTTGGAAAATTTCCAATCAGTGGCTATCTGGCACGTGGCAGCTGAGACTATATGTCTGACCATCTCATTCTGGAGGGTAGTAGCTGTCGGGACCCCAAGTGGAAGGATGAAGAACCTGGGGGAAAGGAGGACATCTAAACAAGTCCCATTTTAAAGAATTATGAATATTGCTTTAAACAATTACAGACAAGAGTCCCCCTCATTAATCATGTAAATATATGAATATCTAGAATACTGCACTGCATCTAGAGAACATGTCATATCCTGACATTCTCTTTTTACCTTTATAAAAAACAGATGTTACTTTAACCTATAACTCAATCTGATTAGTAGCACCAACGCACAATTCCCTATCAGTAATGGAGATCTTGAGGTGGTGCATTAGAGTGGAAGATTTACTCTTTTCAAGACAATTACCGTGAAAATGGGTATTAAACAGAATGATCTAACTCGTGACGTAATTTGGTCTTGTCAGTTCTGTTCACTTCAATAAGTTTTGTGAGTCGGGTAAACTTAGAGACATGAAGAGACAAGTTTCAGAGACAGTTGGAAGTACCTAGTAAATGAAAGGAGCCGTATAGTAAAAACATTTCTGCATAAAGCCACACATTACTTCCTCTATCATAAGCCTGCTGATGATACAATCTCCTCTGCTGTACTATAATATACTCATATTATTGTCATGACACAGAAACTGTTACCAATAATCTACATATGGAACACTGAGATCAGAACACTGAGATCAGAACACTGAGATCAGAACACTGAAATAAGAACATTGAAATAAGAACATTGAAATCAGAACACTGAGATCAGAACACTGAAATCAGAACATTGAAATCAGAATTAAAGGGTGTTCGATGAGAGTCAGAGCACCGCTTTTCTATCAAATTAATTTCCTTCTTGTCGATGTGTTCACAGTTTTGAAGTTAACGGGGATAATAGCCAATCAAATGCTTGCAGTATGTAGGAGGCAGTGACTTGATCACCTGTTTGATTATGATAGTGAGAACAGGACTATATATGACAGGGTTCGTGTCATGGTAAAGGGAGGGGAATGGAGGAAAGCAGGAAGCCACACATTAAGAGTTACATAAGTAGAAGGAGCAAGGTCCTCCAGCAGCACAGAAAAGCAATGTGAATGTCAACTGTTACAAACACATGATATGAATAGAGATGAGTAAGGTTGTAACAACATTTGCACACATTGGATTTCGCAGAGATTAGAAATTACGATGATACACTCTTCAAGTTCTGCTTTGGCTTGGTCAACCCTCCGAATGGCCATTTCACACTATATTTGTAAACTTTCATTTTGCTTAGTCTACTTTATGAGTATGGGACGACGATGGTCAATTCATTCTGATGGGTGGTGTGGCTGGGATAAGGCCAAAAAATGTTGCTAGCGAAAGATGCAAAAATTTACATAACTTACAAATTTAGGTAAATATTCCTTTGAGCAGTTTTGGAAAATTTCACTCATCACTAGATACAAGTTTATACATTTAACTTTTCTTTACAGGACTCAATTTAGGAAAAGGATGTATAGTCCAGGCGGGAAATAGAGAAACCATGGGTAGATGCTAAGATTCTAATTGACAATTTAAATTTTTCTACGTGGTCACATATGCAACCTGGGATGTGCTATCTGGGGGTAAACGTATCAAGCTGCGAGTTTGTGGCGGGTTTGAAATGTGGAGATGTTGCCTATAACAACCAATCAGATTCTAGCTATCACTTTGTAGAATGTACTAAATAAATGATAACTAGAATCTGATTGGTTGCTATGAGCAAACACCTCCACTTTTACAAACCCGCAGCTTGATACATTTACCCCCCTGGGGTATAATCTTATTATAATACACAAGTGATGCTAATATATGTATAAACTTCTGTAAATAACATATATATAAACAGTAACGCACAAGACACACAAGCGAATTGGGACTGACACCTAAATCAGGACAGTTGGGAGGTATGAGTTCAGATGTGTGCTGCCTGCTTGCAAAGCAAAAATTCCAGAGATGCTGCTGTGAAAAACTGTCTTTCAAGATCATCGAACCTATCGTTAAAAAGTGACGAGAGTGACGGTTTTCTTTCGCTACTTATCGCAACAATAGAAAACTTCCTATCAACCATGACTTATTAATAAATTATTGCCATGGAATTCCGGACAGGAATGGTAAGAGTACACCTACCGCTGAGCCGAGCCTGTGTCCAGGGATATGCGCAGTGTAACCGAAAGCCCTGACATATTTTAATATAATTCACAGTTGAAAAAAATGCTTTAATTGAAAAACAAAGAAGTTTTTTATTGAGTGTCTCCGGCTAAAACCTTCCTGAGATGGCAATAGCAGGAGAAGCATTAAAACGGTACCACCGCGAACCTTGTTATATAGCAGTGGTCAGGGAGCGGGGGTAAATTACCCCAAATGTGGTAAAAATGAAATTCCTGGAGGTACTGCTGCCGATTCACATGCTGCCGGTTGGATTGTAGACCCCTTTAAATGTGAAATTGCTGTTGTACCAGAAGAGCCTCAAGGGTTGGCAGAGGCACTTCTTGAGCTTCGATGCAATAATGAAGCACCTATTGCATTTGAAAACAAAGCAGATCTGTCATATTTTTGGATGTCAACAGCTGCAAAGGCATTCAAAACTGCACATGAGGAGGCAGTCAAAAAGTTGCTGCCTTTTGCAACAACCTACCTTTGCGAACAAGGATTTTCCACTCTAACGAACATAAAAACAAAGCAGAGAAATCGATTGGACGCTGAAGACTGTATGCAAATTGCTCTGACATCAAAATGCCCCAATATTGATGCTCTCGTATCAAAAATGAAGCAACATCATTTCTCCAAAACCTGAAGTTTTGAAGTTGAAGCTTTCAAAGAAATTTTGAATAGATTCAATAAAATGTTGAATTCCAATAATTAACAATATATAATTTTCTTCCTTTCAAATCAAGGGGGGTAACGTCGGCATATCTAAATATATTTGGGGGTAAAAGGTAAAAAAGTTCCCTGGCCCCTGTTATATAGAATTCCTAATGTTTTGCATAATTTACTTTCTACTGTAAATTTATGAGGATATTTAAAATGAATAGGGAAGCTATTTGACCATATAGATTTGCAAGACTGCATGCTTAACCATAACATGACCCCATGCTAAATACATCACTTGGACGAATTACCTCTATTGAGTTTAGAGCCTATTTACTAACATTATATTTAGGATGTAAACCACAACTACCAATCAGTCACTTCCTTCCTTTGTCTAACTTGCACGAGACAGATAAAATCTAATTGATGATGATTTTTTTGTGGTTCAGTGCAAATGTTACACCTAAATACAATAATAGTAAATGAACCCTACTATGTGAGCCTGAAATAAGAGAATAATGAAAGAGAGTTGTGTGTTTTGGTGATCATAATGCTCCTCTTATCCAGTACTTTATCTAAGGGGAAATTACCTTAGCATTGATGCATCCGCACAGCAGAAAACAAAGTTGTAATCCCCTCAGACTGTCACTTAATTGCTTGCAAGCTGAGTGATTGCTAATTTATGCCTACAGGCACTAGAACTGCCATTCAAATGGTATCACTCTTTGTCATTATCAGTGATTGATGTCATTTATCATGAATCATTGGTTTTCATCTGGTGTCATTTTACACTAAATTTAGCAGCTCTTGATAAGAATCTCTAACTCAGTTAGCTACAAACTCTACATTATTGGGTCCAAATGTAGAGGGGATACTGCAACTTCTCATCAAATGGTTTAATTTCCCTCTATAACTTTATGTTGAATCTAAATGTTTTTTACAGTAAAAATGTACTGCAGAAAAAAAACAGTGGGGATGTAAAATCTTAGCCTAAGAACACAGCCGTGAATAAAGAATGGTACCAAAACATCCTCCAAGAGCAACTTCTCACATCCATCCAAGAACAGTTTGGTGACGAACAATGCCTTCTCCAGCATGATGGACACCTTGCCATAAGGCAAAAGTGATAACTAAGTGGCTCGGAGATGAAAACATCAAAATGTTGGGTCCATGGCCAGGAAACTCCCCAGACCTTAATACCATTGAGAACTTGTGGTCAATCCTCAAGAGATGGGCGGACAAACAAAAGCCCACAAATTCTGACAAACTCCAAGCATTGATTAGGCTATAATGGGCGGCCATCAGTCAGTATGTGGCCCAGATGTTGATTGACAGCATGCCAGGGCGAGTTGCAGAGGTCTTCAAAAAGAAGGGTCAACACTGCAAATATTGACTCTTTGCATAAACCTAATGTAATTGTCAATAAAAGCCTTTGACACTTATGAAATGCTTGTCATTTTACTCCAGTATACCATAGCAACATCTGACAAAAAGGTCTAAAAACACTGAAGCAGCAAACTTTGTGAAAACCAAAATTTGTGTCAATCTCAAAACTTTTGGCCATGACTGTACACATGAATCAGCATGCTGATCGGGACTTTTTGTTTTAATTGTTTCATCATGTCCTGCCAGCTATTGGCTGGCTATCTACTGGCAAAGCATGCTGGGGCTTGTAGTTTCACAACATCTGGAGAGCCACAGGTTGGCCAGGCCTGATATATGTCTTTGGAGTGTGGGAGGAAAACAGAGCACCCAGAGGAAACCCACGCAAACACGGGAAGAACATACAAACTTCACACAAGGCCCTGGTGCTACCACGTGTATAATTTATGAATGTTGTGATTATTACACCAACTTGTAATTTCAATATAGTGTTCCTTTAAATGAGATCATGACAACAAAACACCGTTATGCACTTTCACTTGGTTTAACTCCTGCTATTCTGAACGTTACGCTGTATTGCGTATTTCAGTCCATGTGTCAGCTCCTTTGTGTAACCTTAAAGGCATTAAAACAAAGATTTTAATCAATGCAGAAAAGGTGCGAGCGCTGCTTTAATGTCCTGACCTGTGATATCACCAAACGAATGTTATTCATCAGGAGTAAAGTCTGGAAGGGTTGGTGAAATTAGTAGGGGGGAAAAGATGTAATGATTCACGGCTTGTGAATTGAGCTATCGAGGAAAAGAGGAGAAAGTGGCACAATGAGTTTCCTTGATGGCACAAGTCGTAAATCTGTTCTGTTCTCAAGTTCTTTTATATGTCAGAGCTTGTTAAACAGGCTCAGAGGACCTGTGAAACGCCTTTTAGAGCACTTTCCCATCTTCACAACACTCCTGACACCAGTTTGTCACTTGTCCCAAGACCCATAAAACTGCTTCCTACAGGTGCAGGAGATAATCCCCCTTCCACACTATACACGGCATCACCGTATGATCCAAGAAGTCTCCAAACATCTAACCTAACACATAAGATTGTCTAGATTTTGCAATATTGTTCAGGGTTTAACGTATAATCAACAACTACGATCAAAATTGATCGTAAATATTAAACCATGTTACGTGATCTCTGTTACCCACAGCACACTATTATAGCTTATACTAGAAAGTTAAATGTTTTAAACAGTCACTTCAATGCTTCAAAACAATCAGTGCTCAAACTTTTCGTTCCATATTCACATGAACTTTGGTCATACACAAGTTGCAGTACAGTGTATAAGTCTTGCTGAATACGGGGGGAACACAGGAGCCACAACGTGACTCGGAGCCTAAGTGACCTGCAGTGAAGTGTAATAAGAATGGATCTGTCATCATAACTGAGTATTTTAGGATTGACAGGAACATAGTTACAACATTTGAAATAATTCCCAGAGATACTTTGCTCGTGGGAAAGGTAATTGTTCAGTGATGTCACATGTAGCAGTCTAAGGAGATCTTGATAGACTACAGTCTTGACCATTACTTGTTTAATAAAAGTAGCAATAATATCATTTGTATTGGTGGTCAGTAGAAACTTCAGATTTAGGGTTCCGGGAGTAGCTGTTTGTTGGGCAGATTAAATCCCAGTGTTAAACAGCAGACCAAGACCACCTGAGATGGCACAAAACATCTGCCATGGCTACAGAGTAGCAGGTTTCAATTTTGGGTGCTCATTTTTTTTTCATATCAGATGAATTTATTTAAAACAGCATGTGCCCGTTCCTTGTGAGTGATCATTGTATAGTTCTATGTTTAAAAGGCTATAATCCCAACAAGTTTGAAACAAACAGCCAACAAGAATGACTGAGAATCTTATATATAAAAATCATCGGTTTGTTTGTCTGTCCGGTTATGCATTCGGACACCCCTGCACCGATTGGGATGAAACCAATGCAATCTGGTCCAGTTGGATCCTGGCCAGGTTTTAGGGGGGTTAGGGCCCTGGTCGGACCTCCTGTTAGTGTACGCTGGGCAAAATTTTGACCCGAGGAGCCTGCATACGGACACCACTGCACTGATTGGGATGAAACCAACACTAGGTGATCCAGTTGGATCCTGACCAAGTTTTAGGGGGTTAGGGTCTCATTCGGACCTCCCATTGGTGTATGCTGGGCAGAACTTTGACCCAGGAAGCCTGTTCTGCGCCTTCCACTGGATTGATTGGACAAAAACTTCACAGGCTGGTAACGTTGTATCTCAAAAGACATACTAGGGGGCTGAGGTCCCAGTCGGATCTCCCGTTGTTGTAAGCAGGGCAGAATTTTGACCCGGGGAGCCTATTTTGGGCCTTCCACTGGATGGATTTAGATGACATTTAATATAAAAAACGAAAACGACACTGGGCAGCCACCTCATGTGGGTGTTAGAAGAGCTGCTAATTATTTTTAAAAGGTTGACAGTTACATACAACTCATTGATAAATTAATAACTCAAAGATTTAAACCAGGGCAACAGCTAGTTACAAACACACGTTGATTTGTTATACTAATAGTATAGAATTATACTACTATTAGTGACTGGATTTTTTTCAAGGTCTAGCTACATGTTTAAGGTATTTACATTTATCATTTATTTGGACCGTGTTAACTAAAATACAATAAATCAAACAGTCAATCAATAAATAACTCAATATTTGTTTAGATATAAGAAAAACAAAATATGCTATAAAATTAGCCTTAATGGTTTATTCAGATTCAAAGAATGTAACCCTTTCACTGAAAGCCTGTGTTCCACAGCTATAGGGTGCAGTGGCGGAACTGAGCAATGCAAAGGACGTAAAGTACACATACAAGTATAGCAATCCCCATTGTGATATTCGTTGTTAACACAGGCAAAGACAAAATACTGGGAAACACGGCACCATCAATTTTTAATGTTTCTTAATTAATTTAACATTACTGCATAAGGTTTAATGACACCTGATGCATATGAAAAGCCCAACATCGATTTTGTTTTTCACTATAATATTTGTTCGATGTCTCCCGCAACCACGGCACATAGCAGAATGAATTGGCACTTTCACGGACTCATGGCTCAGTGGTTAGCCCTTCTGCCTTACAGCACTGGGGTCATGAGTTCAATTCCCAACCATTGCCTTATCTGTGCAGAGTTTGTATGTTCTCCCCGTGATTGCGTGGGTTTCCTCCGGGTGCTCTGGTTTCCTCCCACACTCCAAAAACATACTAGTAGTTTATCAAATTAACCCTAGTCTCTCTCTCTATGTCTGTCTGTCTGTGTGTGTTAGGAAATTTAGACTGTAAGCTCCAATGGGACAGGGACTGATGTGAATGAGTTCTCTGTACAGCGCTGCAGAATTAGTGGCGCTATATAAATAAATGGTGATGAGGATGATGATGAATGATTGAGAATGCTGACTATATATACCTAGGGTCTGAGCCATTAAGGATACGAAAGCATAAAAAAGGAGTAACTTTACACCTGGGCAAAACCATGTTGCATTCAAGGGGAAGATCATCATCATCATCACCATTTATTTAGATAGCACCACTGATTCCGCAGCACTGTACAGAGAACTCACTCACATCAGTCCCTGCCCCATTGGGGCTTACAGTCTAAATTCCCTAACACACACACAGAGAGAGACTAGGGTCAATTTTGATAGCAGCCAATTAACCTACTAGTATGTTTTTGGAGTGTGGGAGGAAACCGGAGCACCCGGAGGAAACCCATGCAAACACGGGGAGAACATACAAACTCCACACAGATAAGGCAATGGTTGGGAATTGAACTCATGACCTCAGCGCTGTGAGGCAGAAGTGCTAACCACTTAGCCACCGTGCTGCCCTGGAAGATAAACTTAAAATGCAGGGATAGATTTATAGTTGGGGTAGGGCATGTCCTTGATCAACTTTAAATTTCAGTATAAAAATAATGCTATCAAGTATTTGTGTGTTGGATGAAAAAACAGTCAGTATTTAACTCATGTGCAAAATAAAAAAACAAATTTGCACCCCTTGCATTGTAACATGGTTTGTCCAGATGACCATTTACTCCATTTTTGCCGTACTTTCCTTAATGACTCAGGCCCATAGCGCATAACGGTGAAGCAAACCGGAACATGGAGATTGTATCACAGAACTTCGCCCATCTCTAGTTCCTGGCAGGTACCACATCCGCACGTGTATTCCGAGCTTACATGACATGTGACAATGTAACAAGGTTGACAATGAGAAAAGCCTCTCTCCATCGCAAGCAATTGATCGATGTGTAGATATACAGTGTGTGCGATTATGTGATGTTCCTTGGCCAGTCTAAGATCACTCAACCTAGGAACTCCTTCTAAATGAGTCCTTTCACTGAACGCCATTCAATGCGAGAATTAGGAGACAGCGGAGGACTGAATGGGTGAATCATTTGGGTCATCCAAAAATTAGATCAAAGAGAACCTAGCAGTCTATTGAAATGCAATTTCTTCCCAAGTCCCATTGTGGAGACTGAAGGCTTGAAAGAACAGGGTCAGTGTGGTTTTATTGTTGTGAAGCTACTGCTAATGAAAGCCACAGTGAAAAGATAAGAGCTGCCAACCGTATAAAAGAACCACCACTTTCATTTTATTTGCAGTGAACAAAGCGAGTTGCAAAGAGGGGCATCCAAGTGACAAAAGTAATTGGTGTAAAAAGGATATTGAGGCTATTCAGTCTTGGAGATATTGTTCGGCCTGACAGTGTGATGGCTAAACTTGGCTTCTGATGGGATAGTCGCTGCACTGATCATTTCCCCAATGCTAAACATACACTTTTAACTATTGAGTCACTAGCCGTGTCGGGAGATAATCCGCAGACAGGATTTAGATAGGGGAAGAGTAACTCGCTATAAAGGTGAGAACACAGGATGCTTTTAATTACACTTGTTTATCAGCGTCCAAATTACCAGGGAAGTTTAAGCACGTCAGATTATTAGGTAATTAGTAGATCTGCTCTTAAGCATCCCGTGGATTGATGGGATCACATGATTGAATAAACTGACAATCATCAATTCCTTAGATTAAGATACCTGCCTGCTTAACTGTGCTGTCAGTGCTGTGAACAAAGTCAGATAGAATGGTAATGGAACTTAGGTATACTTTTCTTACTGCTGCCAAATCAAAAACATTTCCCATTGGCTAAATACCTAATGGAGGGTTTTTCAACCTTTTGTATCCCGTATCCCCTTATATAACAGCATTGTTTTTGCCAAAATACCCCATAATATGTATCAATTGACCCCAAGTACGCCCAAAAGAGTCTACAAGTATTCGATATTATCGCTAATGTGTATGAAAGTAAATTTAGCCACACTAAACCTTACAATTGACATTTACAGATGTGAACCAGGGGCCTCATTCATTAAGGATCTTAACTTGAGAAACTTCTTATTTCAGTCTCCTGGACAAAACCATGTTACAATGCAAGGGGTGCAAATTAGTATTCTGCTTTGCACATAAGTTAAGTACTGCCTGTTTTTTCATGTAGCACACAAATATCAACTTTAAAATTCAGTGTACAAATAAGCTATCAAGTATTTGTGTGCTACATGAAAAAACAGGCAGTATTTAACTTATGTGCAAAACAGAATACTAATTTGCACCCCTTGCATTGTAACATGATTTTGTCCAGGAGACTGAAATAAGAAGTTTCTCAAGTTAAGATCCTTAATGAATCAGGCCCCAGGACTGTAAAATAATGTTATGCTGGCATCCCACTTTGGCTCTGTTAAAAAGCAAAGTATTACCTCCCTAGTTCAATACAGAGAGCAGGAGACCTTCCTACATATTTAGAAGGTTGTCCTAACGCTATCTGTTACAGGTCAAGCAAAGACTGCAGTCAATTGAGCTGCTGTTGCATCACATTTTAGGTCTACGCTGTTAGAGCAGCACCTCCCTCCTAACACCTTTGTGAAATAAGAGGATATAAGTATGAGCACTTCATTTATTTAATATACATTTTTTAGCTCCGTAATGGACAACTGTTTATGTGTATTAATGTGAATTAGTGGTTTTATTTGCAATTTTACCCAGTATATCTAAATGGCCTAATGATCATAAATTCTACAAATAGGCTTGGCATTACGAAGCAGTTGTTTTATAAATGAAGTGCCTCGTTGGAATGGAAGTTTCTATGTTTCAATCTGCAAGTAATAATGAGCCAAACCTAATACCACAGCATTTTCAACCTAACTAACATACAATAGTCTGCTTCAACTATCCCTACTTAGCAGTTTCCAATAGCAGTAACCTGTGATGGACTAATTAATATTATAGTTGACAGATGTTTTGATTCATACCAGTAGTGTAGCAAAAGGGGTAACAGCAGAAGCAACTTCAATTGAGACCAGGGATTATGGGAGTCCAGATTTGTCCCCAGTGAAGCATAAGACATTTTAGCAGCTATAGAATGCTTTTAAAATCGGGAGCAGAGAACCTCTACGAGAATTCAGGATTAGAAAATCTCCAGGTTGCACTGTGTTTTTCCTGCTGTTTTTGCATGTCTTGGAGTCGATGGCTAAGATTTTGCTGCAGGGCCCGGTGACCTTCAGCTAGGCTATTGGCTCATACCCCGATGAAGTGACGCTATAGTTCCACCAAACGCTTTGATTTCATTTAGGAGAACTTTACCAGTATTAACTATGACATGGGGGGTGGTGTAAATTTATCAAGCTGCAGGGTTGAAAAAGTGGAGATGTTGCCTACAGCAACCAATCAGATTCTAGTTATCATTTATTTAGTACATTTTACAAAATGACAGCTAGGGCCTGAGTCATTAAGGCAAGCAAAGGAGTAAATGTTCTCTGGGACAAACCATGTTACAATGCAAGGGGTGCAAATTAGTTTATTATTTTGTACATAAATTAAATACTGGCTGTTTTTTCATCTAGCACACAAATACTTGCTAGCTTTATAATTACATTGAAATATAAAGTTGATCTAGGACATGCCCTACCCCAACTATAAATCTGCCTCACATTTTAAATATACCTCCCCCTCCAATACAACATGGTTTTGCACAGGTGCAAATGTTACTCCTTTTTTATGCTTTACTCTCCTTAATGACTCAGGCCCCTAGAGTCTGATTGGTTGCTATAGGCAACATCTCCACTTTTTCAAACTGGCAGCTTCATTAATTTACCCCAGGGTGTCAAAAGTGCTATAACCCTTACACTATGGGATTTGTCACACATCTGCAAGTACTACTTTGTTTTATATCACACCATTGGGTGCCTACAATGTCTATGCTCTACATTGGATAGCTTTGCATGCAGAAAGTAGCTCTGTATCACATCCAAGGGGCATAAAAATCTGCCTGGTGATATAAATACAAAGCTGAAACACACAGAAGAAAGCTATGATTACAGGTCCTCAGAGCTGTCTTTCATAGAACTCTGGTGAGAGATGTCCTGGACAAAGTGATTGTTTTACCTATCTATGGGCCTAAGTCATTAAGGAGACCAAGGCAAAAAAGGGAGTAAATTTACTCCTGGACAAACCATGTTACATTGCAAGGGGTGCAAATTAGTTTATTATTTTGCATGTCAGGAAAATACTGGCTGTTTTTTCAGGTAGAACACAAATACTTGATAGCTTTATTTTTACACTGAAATTAAAAGTTGATTTAGGACATTCCCTACCCCAACTATAAGTCTGTCCCCACATTTTAAATTGACCTCCCCCTCCAATGCAACATGGTTTTGCCCAGGTGCAAAGTTACTCCTTTTTTATGACTCAGGCCCTACCAGTGCAGCTTTAAATAAAATTGCGGCTTCTCTTTGATAAGCATCATCACACGCCTGAGCACCACAATGCTATACAACAGAATGTGTCTGATTCCGATAGAACATAGAATGTAGAATTCCCAGCTCAGCAACAATGATACATTCACTTTAGAGCTTTCTGTGTCTCTTTCAGACATAAGAATGTTACACCGCACACCTACCTTTGCTAGATGTGCAGTCAATAAAACATCTGTCTCTACATGTGCTTCAAAGTAACAGGATCAGCGGAATAAGTTTAAAATCAAAGCATTTCTACTTACAAGCTGGAGAGAATAAGCCTGCACTTTGTGATACAAAAGAATAAGTCAAGCTTGGTAAATGTGCATAGGTGGGCTCCAGATATTGTTTATTATTTCACTCTATAATCCATTGTACTGTATTAACCATAGTTGTCTACTCTCCCAGAATGTCCAGGAGACTCCCGGTTTCTTGCAACTTAATTAGTGAAGTGGTGGGGCTTAGGGCGGGGCTTAGGGTGGGGCTTAGGTGGGGCGGGGCTTAGGGCGCGATTTGCACATCATCGTGGCCGCACCCCGTGCTGTAATAGGCTTGGAAATGTAATGTCCGTTTAAGGGGTATGGTCAAATGTCGCAATTTGCTGAGCCCCGCCCCCCCTCGCCCACCTCCCCCCGATCTTCCTGAACACAACTTGCCAAAGTTGGCAAGTATGGTATTAACCACCCATAACTGGATACTATTATAGGTTTTCTGTCATGTTAACTAGATTATAAGAGTTAGTCGATGGTATTGGCGTTTATAAAACACTGAAGTAAACAAAAATTTGTATTTTACACTGATGATGAAGCAATCTGTCTGTAGAGGGCATTCTGAGCCTGTGACAAGCTCTTACCCAGTAAGTCATAATACACTGACACAGGACCGGTGCTAGGGTCCTTGGCGCCCTAGGCACATTTTCAAAATCGGTGCCCCCACTCGGCACACTGTCAAAATCGGCGCCCCCTCCCCTCCCAACGTCTTTCCTTACCTTAACTTGCCTCCATAAAACTGCTCCTCTCTGCTCCGTCTCCTCTCCTCCACTCACTGACACTGTCTGGCCGTGATGATGATGTCACGCCCGACAGTCAGTGAGTGGAGGGGAGGAGACGGAGCAGAGAGGCGGCGGTGGTGATCAATAGCCTCTTCCCCCCTCCCCGTGGATTTATCTGAGGCTGTACGGCGCCCGTGGAAGGCATGGTCAGCGGTCGCCTCACAGTTTTAAAGTAATTTTAATTCTGTGGCGCCCTCCAGAGCGCCCTAGGCAACTGCTTAACCTTGCCTAATGGGAGCGCCGGGCCTGCACTGACACGAGGAGCAGCTATGAAAATGTAATTTCCCAGAAACCTCTGCTTCTTGACAGGAGTTGTCCTGTGATCCCAGTATTAGAAGATTCTTTAAAAAAAAAAAAATTGTATCTGATATTTATATTAGTTTTACAAATTCTAATTGGTAGTTCTATTTGAAAGCGCTGAAATTTGATCTTTTCTTCAAGGTAATTATTATTTTCTCTTACATAATGAGAACAGAGAAAAATGCAGAATAAGGAATAATATTGGATTGCCAAATGTTGTCAATAAAGATGATTTCTTAGTGCAATCAATGCGTGTGGTAGAGTGAAACAAGCAGTCTTTCGCCCATACCGGACTCATTTTCACATTGTAATAATACTCTAAAATCACAGTAGCCAATCAGCAATTAGCTTGCATCTGTCTAGTGCAAATTAGATAATAAAAGCAAATATCTGATTGGTCGCTAGGCTTTAAGTTTAGATTTGCGCCTTTGAACAAAGTCAGTGACTAACCCTCAGATCATGCATGGTTGCCCACTAAACAAGCAGTACCTGTCAGATTTTAAAAAAAGAGGAGGGGGCTCAAGTTTCAGAAACGTTATCATGTGATTTATACTGTTTAAGCATACTTGCCAACTCTCCCGGAATGTCCAGGAGACTCCTGAAATTCGGGTAGGTCTCCCGGACTCCCGGGAGAGCAGGCAAAAAACCCACAAATGGCATCTTGCTGTCAAAATGACACGATTTGCGGTGAATTGCAGCATTTTGGCCCCGCCCCCACAGCAAAAACCGGCATTTTGACGCAGGGCGGAGCCAAATTACGTGATTCCCGTGCCCCGCCCCCTCCCGCCCTCCAACCACGCCCCCCTGCCTGGGATCTCCCGGAAAGAAGTTTAAAAACGTTGGCAAGTATGTGTTTAAGTCTGGCGTCAAATTTGTGTTGTAGAACCAAAGTACTAATGCTACTCACAAAGTACTAATGCTCCTTGTTACATGAATTCATTAAACTAGGTGTGTTTTAGGATCGCTGCTTCTATACTTTAATAGCTTATTACAGATATGTGTGACATGCTGAAGCATTTTATATCCATCTCAACAGAAGCGGATTTCAGCCTGCAAGACCAGAGCGCCATGTGTTGCATTCAGGAGCGTCAAATGGTTTGGACACAGGCAGTGTGAAAGCAAAGGGCAGATCCCATAGACTTTACTGATATAAATTAACAACAGATATCTGCTTTTTAGCGGTAGGACACCAGCCTACAGCAGCTTGTATTTTAGGTTTAAATCGACATATTAGTTTACCCACCTAAACTACATTCAATGACATCATCAATAACTTTTTTAAAGGAGTCACGTACTGCACCAATACCCAAAAATGTAAATACCAATAAAGAAATCGTAAAGAACAAAAAATGCAATTTGCCAACAATGAGTAAATCAAGCAGAAAACGGTCATTATATTGACTAGGACTGTTTAAAATGACTTACCATGCCCACACATGTAGATATGGCCACCGAGGAGTTGTCATAGTTTCTGATAAATCCCTGATAAAAACAAGGCTCTACATTCTGTTCCACATCTGCTAGGATTCCATCTTTACCAAGAACATGTACGGCAAACTGGCTCGACAGCAGAGGAGAAGGCTGCAGATCCAAGTGTAGTTCCTGTCCAAATGCTGAAAATCTGTAGTGCAAGGAAATCTTTGAACTTCGCGTAGATCTCCTCTTCCTACTGTTGTGGACGATATCGTGTGAAATGTAAGCCCCGCTGGAGTCCACTTCTACTGGCGTAACAAAGACATATTCTGGAGGTGGAGAGAGTAGGATAACAGCAAATAAAGTGAAAACACATATGTATTTTCAGTGATCTTTTGTCTAAGTATCATTTTGACGCTGCTGCTAAATTGAAGGCTGTGAAATAATTTAAGCAAAACAGTTAAGTGTGACCTGTCAGTTGCTCAGTTGGGTGAATAGAACACTTATGGCACATATAAAAGCATAAGTAAAACAGCAATCGTCATCATTTATTTATATAGCGCCACTAATTCTGTAGCGATGTACAGAGAATGTACTCACATCAGTCCCTGCCCCATTGGAGCTTACAGTCTAAATTTCCAGACATACACACAGACTAGGGTCAATTTGATAAGAACCAATTAACCTGCTAGTATGTTTTTGGATTGTGGGAGAAAACCAGAGCGCCAGGAGGAAACCCACGCAAACACGGGGAGAACATACTAACTCCTCACAGATAAGGCCATGGTTGGGAATCGAACTCATGACCCCAGTGGTGTGAGGCAGAAGTGCTAACCACTGAGCCACCATGCTGTCCATCTCATCTAACTTGGGATATAACTACCAATGATTACCTAGAAGACCGCAAGACAACCATTTTTAAGTGCTTTGAGCAGGTATGAAGAAAGGAAAATGGGAAAGTTCAAAACAATTGAATATATGTGATGTTTGCACAATGGCACCATGTGAGACAAGTTACTCTCTACAATACAACAAAAACAGTTCAAGCAATTCCGAAGCTAGTGTCGATTTAAATGCACATTTGACAACTCAATCAAAACAATAGAGGTCAACAAGGGATTCAATCATTATGCTTTGGTACTTGCATAAAAAGAGGATTAGTCAAACTTTGCCTTAAGAAAGAGAGATGACAATAGGTTCTTTAGAGTAAGACATTTGTTGCCATCAGGGGGTTCTACTGATTACCCCATTCAGCACACTAAGAGTCAGCAAATAAATGATTTAAGACATAGTTTAAAGCGTTTACTCTGTTCATGCTCTGCCTGCCAAATATATTAGCCACACTCATAAGAGACATCAAGCGCACTGATTGATCTGCTGCTATACAAACTGTGTGATTCTTTCAACCAACTGCAACCAAACAAAATCAGTGGATTCAACAGAAAATTTCCCAGCATCCTTTTAGCTTTCTTCGGTTAGTCAATCTTAGCTTAGATGTTCAAACTAGTCGTTGCTCTATACAATCCGACAATCATAGTCGCTCATTTCAACCGAGCCCAATTGCTTTGTGATATAATTGATTAATACTCATCAATTTGTCAAACATTTAAATGCTTTCTTAAATCTACTGATATATGTTTATAGTATGTTAGCTTCTTACATCATTTTATTTCTTGTGCAATGTATTATACCTTTATTTGTGAGGACTTAAAGGCACAATGCTAATCGGGAAGAAATGTGAGCAACATGTACGTGTAAATTGAATTTCCAGAGATCAGAAGATGGACCATTCCTTAAACATGATCATTATAGAATTATATTTTAAATATTCATATCCACTAGATTAATTCTATACATCAGTGATGGGAAGCAGACGGACCCATGGGTGAATGTGACCCTCCTAGCCTTCGCCTGCGGATCCAGACTCCTTGTGAAGGTTAGTGGGACCGCCCATGCGGTACCTGAAGTTTATAAGTTTGCCCACCGCTGCTATGCAGCGTAAAATAAAAATAAATAAATAAAACAATACAGTAGGTTAGGGTTATTGTCGGAAGCAGAGAAGGCCCAGGGACAAAAATCTGCGACTGTCTTTGAAAATTAGGGACATTAGGCTAATATGCAAATAGCATTATTGGTAACGGATACTACCATTGGTTACAGCAGTAAAGCCAATCACACACATCAGTGGCCAGAATCGACTAGATCCATCTGCTCTATGGACAGGCCAAGCAGTCGGATCAATTACCCTTTCACTGGGGTCTTCTAGCACAGGCGCACAACACAGACCAACAGCAGTCATTTTATGAACGCATTTCCAACATGCTTGGTAGTCATTTGATCGATTTTGGGGCCACACAGACCTTTTGCCTGATATTACTAGCGATAGTGCAACACATGACCCCAGCTTTAGTCAGCTATCGTTTGTTTTACCTGCAACACAAGGCATGAAAATAGAGCTCACGATCTTTACCTGACACCAGAGCAGTATAGTTTTTACTGAGAAAAGAAGGCAGGTGGTAAAAGAGAAGTTTGCAAGAAAAAAAAGTTAATAAAATAATAATAACCGTCTATGTTCCCCATGAACAAAGCGGCCCTAGGCAGATGATTAGTTGTCCTAGAATAGCCCCGTTGCAGCACCCTCTGACTGACACATGGAAACACCTTTATTGACACATGGATATATTACAGCAGGCCTGTGGCTGTCCAAGTGTTGTGAAACTACAAGTCCCAGCACAACGTGCTGTGGCTGGTAGCTTCACAACACCTGGAGAGCTACGGGTTATTATTATTATCAGTTATTTATATAGCGCCACTAATTCCGTAGCGCTATACAGAGAACGCATTCACATCAGTTCCTGCCCCATTGGAGCTTACAGTCTAAATTCCCTAACATACACTCAGACAGAGAGACTAGGATCCATTTTGATAGCAGCCAATTAACCTACCAGTATGTTTTTGGAGTGTGGGAGGAAACCGGAGCACCCGGAGGAAACCCACGCAAACACAGGGAGAACATACAAACTCCACACAGATAAGGTTGTCCAAGCCTACAATATAATGTGCAAGGCGATAGACTGCAGTCACCATTCATTGACTGTTCATCGTCTTAACAACCGTTCTGTAAGCAACAACAACAGCTGTGATAGAAAAGCCACTCTGGAGGCACACGTGGCTTGTAGATATGTAGCATCTTCAGCCATGAATGTGTGTCTAGCAATCATTTCTAAACAGAACATCACGACCCTGGATAATGCTGAAATAAATAACTAGCAGAAGTTCCCAGACTGGGGAGTGCAGGAAGCAACATCTGCAGGAGAAGGGAATTCCTTAGCAACACTGAAAGGCAATGCACATAGTATGCACTAGACCTGTCATTAATTCATTATATCACAGAGAGAAGGCTTTTACAGCCCCACTGTGAGGCCTAGTCATTAAACTTGACAGTAAATTAATCCTGTCAGTACAAGGCAGGCCATGAAAGGGTTACAGGAGAAAACATGTTCTGTCCACTACACTACCTAAAGCACAACCCCCCCCCCCCCCCTGTCTAGTTCCCTTGCCTTTTGCAGAAGCCAAACTCTCTTTCAATAATCATTTAAAGAGGCTTACTAATGTCTGATCAATAAAAGCTCAAAGCAAATATAAACGAACGGTAGAGGTAACAATGCAATAAACACAATCCTGTATAAAGTATATACAAAAAGCAAAAAGTGCATACAATATAACAAAAACATTCTTCTTTTGTATGTCATTTTTGCTATAATAATAACATTTGTGCTATTCTTCTATAAACTGTTTGTAAACAACTGAGTGAATATAAAAATAAGATAAAAGCAACACAAAAGAACAGGAGAACATGTATGGGAATGAAGCACTGGAAAAACATTTACAAATAAATATGGGAAAACGATTTAATAGATATTAATTAAATATCTTTATAAGTTTTACTAAGCAATGCAGTATTTTTCACACGTCGGTAAAATTTCCTTGTTACTTCAATGTAACTGTTATATATATACAATTATGCATGCATTATTTATTAGGATTCAGAAAAAAAAAATGCAGAATTGATTATTTTTTTAAAAGCTATTATGAGTTATGCTTAAAAAACAAACAAATAAACAAACGTCCAGCATACAAACCCTGATTTACTTCTCCAAATCCGCTGTCACTGGTTAAGGAGGCTGCAAATGACACACAACACAAGCAGTAGAGCTGAAGTGTCTGCAAGACAAGAACAGATCGTGTAAGTGATAGATGAGGGTGCAAGAAAGTTCCCATTGAAATATTAGGGGAAACGTCAGGAAATTTGAACCTGCCTTGTCCAGGCTTCCAATCCACAGGATTGTCAGGAGTGGCATTGAGGTGCATTTCAGGATGGTGACAGGTAATGTCCACAGGATAAGTGCAAAATAATCCATCTCCTGCAAAACATGCAAGCCTGTATCCACTCCAAGAGGCAGGCAAAGCAGCAGCCTGGAGATTCTCATCATGTTGAAGCAGAGAGCATTGTTGTACTGCTTGTTAATACTCTCAGGTGTTGGCTGAGAGACCCAGTGCTGGAGGAGTCAATGCACTGATCATTTTAGGATGACCCCAGACTCAGCTCTATGCAGCAGCATTCACAATAATAGAAGGCACTCTAAGACCAGCATAGAATTTCTACTCCTGTCCCCTCCCATGTTCACGCCCCCCCAGTGTCACTCAAGTGCATTCCAAGAACATTTCAATATAGGTTCAGTGTGTGTGATATCTATGGCAAGTTCTCCCAACTATAGCTGAATATGACAGACATCAACGTTGGTGTTAACTATTCTGCTGCCAGAAAAGCTTAGGAAAGAACAGAGCCAGTGTAATGTGTTAGTGCTAGAGATATGATAGAATAGGTGAGGGCGAATATAGAAAGGGAGAGAGTGGGATCTTAATACACAGTAGTGAAAGGTAACATTTCACTGAATAAAGGGGCACATTTCTAATATGTAAGGTTCTGCGTCTCTTTAGGCTGCAGAACATTTCTCCCGATGCGACATCTTTAACGATTTTACCAACGACAGCAAAAAAAAAAGAAGTCCCGATCAGCATGCCGATTCCTGTGTACACACTATACACGTTTTACAAGGTTTACCTTCAGATCTGTGCTCTTCATCTGTCATAACCATCGGCTGAAAAGATCCTGACTCTGTACACTCCATAGAGATCTACGGACACTGCATACACACTAATTGGAACAACATTGTTCCATCGTCGAACAACATCTTAAGTCCAGTTTAAAAATCAAACAGAACAATACGATGTGCTTGGCAACGATAATCGCTCATCGCTGTAGAGTACACACACTAATGCGATATAAGTGCCTCACAGCACTGGGATCATGAGTTTGATTCCCGACCATGGCCTTATCTGTGTGGAGTTTGTATGTTCTCCCCGTGTTTGCGTGGGTTTCCTCCGGGTGCTCCGGTTTCCTCCCACACTCCAAAAACCTACTGGTAGGTTAATTGGCTGCTATTGAAATTGACCCTAGTGTGTGTGTGTGTGTGTGTGTGTGTGTGTGTTAGGGAATTTAGACTCTAAGTGCCAATGGGACAGGGACTGATGTGAGTTCTCTGTTAAGGGCTGCGGAATCAATGGCGCTATATAAATAACTGATGATGACTAAAGACTTTTTTACATCAGTGGACTCAACATGCTGAATTATTATTATTGTTTATTTGTGAAGACCCACAGTGATCTGCAGAGTGTGTTCCATAGAAACGTTAGTTTAACGCCAGGTAAATACCGATATTGAGGGATTGATTGATTCTTATGCCATTCTTCCTATACTATTCACATGGACAGCACTGTAATAAAAATGACTAAAATAAGGTGTCTTTCATTGCTGCTCATAAGTACAGCATACCCCATGCCGGCGGTATACATTCAGTGATATATACTAGCATTACGGGAGGGCTGGCAAATGTTAGCCAGGTTGGGGCCAGACTCGACTCAGCAGCCTATTAAGAACATTTTAAAGGATTGAAAAAAATGCAGGTGGCCCAGTGACCCAGCCCAAGGTAGCTTACTTGCCCCCCAGTCCAGCCAGCCCTCGCCTAGCGTCATGTTCCTTTTGGAATGCAAGGGTTTTACACTCGTGTGGATGATCTATTAAAGAATATGTCTAGTTACAGACATTTCCTTATAAAAATGACTTCCCCCAACATAATAAAAATCACACCATAACATCAGCATTATTTATTTATATAGCGCCAACATATTCAGTAGCGCTTTATGTTATAGTATCTATTGGCAGACCTGTCACTCCTATGGGTGGGGTGGGAGCCAAACCTCTCAGCACCTGCACCCCACAGCGCCGTGACTAAAGTATGAGTGGACTACAGGCAGTAAAAGAAGTGGAAGTGTTCTACCTCTCCTGCCCCTCCTCCACTCATGTGGAGATGTAACCCTTTTAGCCCTTTAAAAAGCAAACAATGTGAAACGTACGTAGTAAATTTTGAGGGGACCTATGAGATTAATTTAAATCAGGGGTGCATTTTAGCACTAGAGGACCCCTTGCATTAATCATTGAAATGCAATATAATAGATAGTGACCCAGATACTAGAATATAGACAGAGTTACTTCAATCAATGAAGTGAGTTCATTGTGTTATTTCAAACGATTGTACCTACGACTGAAGATCCGATCAGTCTGGAGATTCCTGCAGACGCACTGACACGATTTACCTTCTGATCTGTGCTCTTCATCTGGTCCTCTAGTCTTCAGAGAATGACAGCACAATATTCATTCATTATTGTCACATTGATTAAAACCGCCTTGTTATAGCGATCCACATGTCCTAACGAATTTCGTTAGCGTCTGTGTCTCTGAAACAAAACATTTTGTCTCAGAACGAACAAATGAATTATTCCGAACAGTGGTATGTTGGCTGATTTGCCCGATTATTGGACGAAAACGCTCCAGTGTGTAGCTAGCCTACGAGAAGTAATTGACACGAGGGTGTAAGGGAAACAATGTAGATCATAGATAAGTGGATTAATTAAAATAAGATATTACTAGTGATCAAACAGCAGACAGTGAATTAGTCAATCAGTAAGGGCTGAGGGGTGTAAGAGTAACAAATAATAGACAGCATTTGTGAGTAAAAGATGTCACAGTGTCTTAGGGCTAGATTTACTAAACTGCGGGTTCGAAAAAGTGGAGATGTTGTCTATAGCAACCAATCACATTCTAGCTTTCATTTTGTAGAATACACTAAATAAATGATAGCTAGAATCTGATTGGCTGCTACAGGCAACATCCCCACTTTTTAAAACCCGCAGTTTAGTAAATATACTCCTTAGTGTGTTTAGTCTTAAATGTGGATAAGGCTAATGACTGGTGAGAATATACAACATGAACAGAGATTTTACACTGATATGGCTGCAACTGTGCTATTACTGTAATCTACTGTGACACACCCTATATTGTGCATTTGATAGATGCACTTTTTGCTAGGAATATACAATAGGTTGTTATGTGATTAGGAGCAATATTCCGAAAATCCCCCTCTTATTAATCGCACAGTGATCTACTGCTAAATCTGAAGAAAATGAAGTTAAAGATGACCCTGAAATAAAGCTGTTTCTTTGATTAACTCGTTCTGGTGAAGGCTGTATGACACACTATCATATAAGTCAATGAATTTGGGCCCCAAGAATATTATAAAACTAAAATAATATATATAAAATGTTCCCTTTTAATATGATTGATTATCAGGAAAGGGAGCCTCACTTTCTTTTACTTAATAAATTTTAAGACACTTCTCACTTTTTCCACGAGCACATTTACTATATATCAAGCATTTTGTTTTCTAATATTTTGCTTGTATATTAAATGAGGACTCATAGGATTGATTGTGTATGCTGTATTAAATGAATAACAATAAGACTTTTGATGTTGTGATTGGTGTTGATTTAGTCTCTGAGGTCCTGAGTCATTAAGCATAAAAAAGGAGTAACTTTGCACCTGGGCAAAACCATGTTGCATTGGAGGGGGAGGTAAATTTAAAATGTGGGGACAGATTTATAGTTGGGGTAGAGCATGTCCTAGATTAACTTTAAACTTCATTGTACAAATAAAGCTATCAAGTATTTGTGTGTTAGATGAAAAAACAGCCAGTGTTTAACTTATGTGCAAAATAATAAACTAATTTGCACCCCTTGCATTGTAACATGGTTTGTCCCGGAGAAGATTTACTCCTTTTTTTGGCTTACCTTCCTTAATGACTCAGGCCTTGAGTGCCTCCAAGAGGCCTTTTTTCTGTTATTCTTTTGACCATGGGCTTAATACAGAGGTTGCAGGAAACAGCAGAGGTGACGTGAGTCACCTTGTGTTGCTTCTGGCAATTAAATAATGTAGAGAGCAGGTTGCTGGGAGCCTACAATGTGGCATGGCATTACAAAAGTCCATATAATGGGGTGGGACACCCGGGTACTGAGGAGGTGAGATGTGTTGGGGGGAAGGGAGGGTCCGTCAGTTTGCTCCATTGGGGACAGTTCTGCACATCCCTTTGTAGGAGGCCCAATTTATGAAGTGGTTCCCCAGCCAATAATCCAGGTAA
The DNA here is from genome assembly GCF_038048845.1 of Mixophyes fleayi. Taxonomy (NCBI): domain Eukaryota; kingdom Metazoa; phylum Chordata; class Amphibia; order Anura; family Limnodynastidae; genus Mixophyes; species Mixophyes fleayi. The sequence continues at coordinate 82,971,222 of NC_134411.1, read as the reverse complement.
GGGGGTGGGACACCCTCAGACATCCTTTAAGTAAAAGTAGATACATGTTGCTCCAGGTGACTCACTGAGACTAGTCGCCCAAGGCAGATGTGTAGCTTCCATAAAAGTATCATCATCAGCTATTTATATAGCGCCACTAATTCCGCAGCGCTGTACAGAGAACTCACTCACATCAGTCCCTGTCCCATTGGAGCTTACAGTCTAAATCCCCTAACATACACACACACACACACACACACAGACCGAGAGAGACTAAGGTCAACTTAATAGCAGCCAATTAACCTACTAGTATGTTTTTGGAGTGTGGGAGGAAACCGGAGCACCCGGAGGAAACCCACGCAAACACGGGGAGGACATGGAAACTCCACACAGTAACAGCTGCTCACTCTCAGGAGCACTATGGAGAAGTAATTATCTTTAAAGCTGCATTTGTTTGGTAGAGCTGTCCCTGCTGAACCAAACAAGAATACTCCCATATCAATAACATGATTTGTTCAAAAGTTATAGCTTGGTAAAACCAAAGTGATATCCTTAAATGTTCTACAATAATTTGGCTAATTGGGGGCACTATTGCATTGCATCTTGTGGCTGATATTTAATTCTATCTCATTATTGTAAGCAGCATAGAAAACACAAAAAAGCCATATATACAAATAACATTATTTACTAACAACAGCCTATCACTTGCTATGAATATATTGTATTTTCCCTCTAAACCACTAATTTATTTGGAATTGCTCCCGTTGAATGTTTACAAAAGTAAGTATAAATAATACCTTCATTTGATACTAAGGGGCATTACATACAGTATATCTACTATACATCACTTTATGCACAAAGTTCATACATGGCCAAAGATGCATTTTGTTTGGAGACAATTAAAGAATAAAAAAAAAACAGTTAAAGCGTTTAAAATGCATGTGTACTTTTGAAGTGTATTTGCAACACTTTTGAAGTTATTTTCTTTCAAGATTCTATTTAAATGTGTACGTTCCTGCAAATGTATAGTTCAAAGTGAGTACACACAGACATCACTAACTTAAAAAAAAGAACACAATCGAAATTTAGCAGAACTAAATACTCACTCGTTAAACAATACACATACACAAAGTAAGCTTTTATTACAAAAATAACATACAACATACACTGGTTTGCTCACTGAACCCCCCCACACCTGTATAAGTAGCTGAAAACATTAAAGTGCAAGGGACCTAAACACATTACAAAAGCATAGCATCAATTTAAAGTATCCAAGTTTATTTTACAAAATGTTATGGCCCGTCTCACAAAGCAAAACAAGATTACTCATTAAACAGTTTAAACATTTTGGGCCACTTTAAGAGTTACGAGCAAAGCAAAAAAACGGATGCAAATACATTTATTGTTTAATTTTTTAAATGGAGGGGTAATACTGGCTGCATTTGTATTTAGCGCACAAATACTGAACAGATTTATCTGTACAATGCAATTTAGAGTTGAGTTAGGACACGAACCCTCCCAACTCTAAATTTGTCCTCACATTTAAAAAAAAAAACAGTTGAACCCCTGCCATGCCTCCAATTCCAATAAAATATTCATTTTACTAAAACCACAGCCCAAATCTGTAAATCTCACCCTTTTGCCTGCCAAAAAACAGGTCTGTCCTGCAAAAATTGGGACTGTTGGAAGTATGTTACAAGTAGCTATGCAGCAACAGCAAGAAACAAATAATACAGGGGTCTATGCATTAATAATATGTGGTACCAGTAAATCGCAGTGATACATATTTAAGTACCGCCTTAATGCACCATGCCCGGGCTACTCTGGGAGCCACGACAAAGACACCCCACTGCTGTTATTAGTTTTTCCTATTTATCGGCAGCTTAGCGCTGCCTGTGATAGGAGGAAGTGTTGTGCGCATGCGCACAGCGCTAACACTCGGATTCTGCAAAGCCAGAAAGGCTTCAACAGAATCCAATAGGAAAAGACAGGTAACGCCATCCTGACTTGGCATTACCTGTCTGCACAATGCAAAGCTTATCAAAGCTTGATGATAGCAGAACATTGCGGTCCCCATAGTAATCTATGGGGACTGTGATGCTGAACGGTATTTGCCTAAACGAAGGAGATTTCTGTGAAATCTCCTCTGTTAGGCATGTAATGCATAGCAACTAAACTTAAAAGATGTGGAAACAGCCGCTTCCGCATATTTTAAGTGCCAAATTAGCTTAATACATAGACCCCACAGTCTGTGAAAGAAATGATACTCAATAGAATTTAACATGAAAGAATTGTGAAAAACACTGTTAATTAGTAATGCATGTTTTCTGTTATGATTAACCAATTAATGATTATCCTTACATGATACCCTAAATAAGGCTTTAACACAACTAAAAGCACATATCACACATAGGGCCTGATTCATTAAGGAACATAGGCAAGTAATTGAGTAAGTTTTCTTTCTTAAGTTTTCTGGACAAAACCATGTTATAATGCAAGGGGTGTAAATTAGTTTATTATTTTGCCCATAAGTTAAACACTAGCTGTCTTTTTCATGTAGCACACAAATACTTGATAGCTTATTAGTACACTGAAATTGATATTTGTGTGCTACATGAAAAAACAGCTAGTATTTAACTTATGTGCAAAATAATAAACTAATTTATACCCCTTGCATTGTAACATGGTTTTGCCCAGAAAAACTTAAGAAAGAAAACTTACTCAAATTCTTGCCTAAGTTCCTTATTGAATCAGGCCCATAGTATATTCATATGTGTTTACCTTTGAAGAACGCAAAACTTTCCATTTTACCAAACCTCAACTAGTTCTGCAAACCCACATTTACTAAGTTACACTATGCTGTCTAGAAGAAACATAGGTGACAGCATTGACATGTGGGGTTTCATAAACTCTAGGGCATTAACAAATTATGTTAAGACAACAACATTACTGGAACAAGGGAACCGTCAGTATGCCAGCAGATAGTACCAATTATTTTCCGAATATTTACCGGTATTAATTTTGCTTGTACACCATTTCCATTTCTAGTGGTATCTAATACAGTATTGGCTTCTTATAATATTTCCACAGCAGTTTCCAATACCTTATGTAACACTATAACAAAATAAGGGACCCCGGCAGCAGTTCTTTGTTTGTGTCTATTCAAAACGGTCTTCCTTCAATTAACCACTCTCATCCACCTTTAATTACTCACAGCCTATTGAAGGCAGGAAGCTATGCTAACGTGGAGTTAACATGGGATGTTAGGGAAGGTCTAGACCATAAAGAACTAAATTAAATCTAACAGCACAGTGTGAAGATCACCACATTTTGCTTATTGGCTAGACTTAATAAAAGTGTGCAAACGGCTGGGCGTGATATATGTGGGCACTGCTGGGTATAATGTACATGGGCACCGGCTATATGTACAACGATAAGGTTTTTAGGGAGTCATATAAATATTAGGGATGAAGTGTGGGCAATGTATTTATTTGAAGTGTGGGCTTCACCCTCGGAAGAATTCTCTTGAGTGTGGGCAAGATAGACCAGTCTGACATTGGTGTTGGGAATAAAAGAGGGGCCTGGAAAAGAGCAAGGTAAATTAGAGATGCTCAGGCTTGGCTCATCGAGAACCGAACACACACGACCTTAGGGGATCCGAGTACCGAGCCGAGTCGGCTCCGTACTGTCACGCGCCCTCGGAATTGAAAACGAGGCAAAACGTCATTGTGACGTAGTCGGATTTCGGATCTCGCGAGTTTTGAATTCCTTTTAAAGATCCAACATCACGGAGGGTGGGAGGGAGGGCGGACCCCCATTTTTCTTTTCTGCCACTGCTGTGTGCCAATGTGTCCTAGATGTGCTAGGAACTGCTGTGTGTTTGTGCCATTGCTCTGTCGCTTCCCATCCAACCAGGTCGCTGCAGTATTTTTTTGAAAGTGTTTGAAAATAATATTGTGACCTGTGAGGTGGTCTAAATTGACTGCAAATGACTTGAAATTAGCGTTATTGAGGTTAACAATAATGTAGGGACCAAAAAAGAGCAAAATTATGTGATTTTTGCATATTTTAGGATTTTTTCTAAAAAATCCAAAACCAAAACACACGAGGGCGGTTTTGCAAAAACCAAAACCAAAACACGAAGCTAATCTAGATCCAAAACCAAAACCAGTTCACGGGGGTCACCTCTAAGGTAAGTAGAGCTCTTTGGACAGATTTAGCAAAAACTATAAACTACAAGGTTTGCTATATGACCACTGTCAACATGCAAGAACCATGTTTAGGTCAGTGGTGGTCCAGAATTCAAACATCATTACACCATACTTACCTGTTTAATACGGGCAAATTAGTTTTGAGTCTGAACACATTGAGAGAGTACATGTAAAGCTACCAATCGTGGATCAGACTCTGCATCCATTGGAAACCGTATAGAGCCGTGGTAAATCTCAAAATAATAATTTATCCCCTCTCTCCTTTACAATAGTACTTTGGTGGGGTCCTCCCGAAATCCTCTCTATGCAAGAGATCGATAACTAGTACACTGTTTGATCTTCCCTGCTTCGGAAGGACCACAGCAGCTATATGGGAGCACTAGGACCCTTCTAAATAAAGTGAATTCTGGGGGTTCCAAGTGAGGGTCACCTACCTACATTAAGTAATAGACACGTTTGTTCAAAAAAATATGCACTACGCGTTTTACATTTTTTCCATTCATAACTTACCCTTTAGTGAGTTATCCTTACAATAATTTACTAGCCTTAGGTGAAGCTTCCCATAAACATATTTTTATGCCATTTATTCATAATGGGGCTATACAAATTTCACATGAGCCTAACAGTCTCCTGTTGTAGAAGCATTCATGTAAAGACATTAATTCTATTCATCTGGAGGATCTGACTCACTGGGGAGGTTGATGATTGGCATTCGCCAAAGAGCAAAGGATTGGCACAGATAACTGAGACATCTACTGGTTATGTTGGTGGTGAAGCCTTTTATCTTCGTAAATCCATTCTACCCACGTCTAGCCTGTGGTAAGCAGACAATCCGTAACTGTTTATGTGTTTCTAAATACTATGTATGCAATAGACATGCCCGCAGTAGGGAGACATACATACATGTTGTGTGCAGGAGATAATAATATCTTTATCTGCCTAACCAGGAATCCTGGCTCCGTACACTGATTTTCTTCAACAACACTTAAGCACAAATGTATGTTTTATATTGCAAATACTTTTTTTTTTTTTTTTTTTTAAAAACGTATGTGTATAAGACATTGGGCTTGATGCAGTTAGCCGCAAAAAGGGCGTTATTTATGTTTAAATAAATCAAGATGTAAAAAATTACTCATTTATTGTATTTGCTGAGCCGTGTTAATATCCTTGCATTTCGGTATTTAGGATATGCGGCCAGTTTTTACAGGCACACGTCATAGACACTTACGTTCCACTTGCGCCTATATTTTTATACATTTGATTAATGCGCAACAATGCATTCACTATTAGGTATCAGTAACTTGACCTTAATAAGCCTCTGTAATACAGCAAAAACAACTTTTGCTTAAATACGCACACAGAAGCTTACCGCATGCCCGAGAAAGCACCAATCAGCTGCAGTGGTGCAATAACAAGCAGCCAATGACAAGACGTTTTCAAATGTTAAAGACTGTCAGCATCATATGCTATTTACACCGGATCCTAGCCACCCACAAATAATACGGCTTCCTCAGGTGTATTTAAGTCTTCTTCCTGTTCAGCATCCGTTCACAATTGCACGCACACTCGCCTTACTGTATCCGACTTACTTTAGATCGTCCGTCACATCTATCTACACATAAGTTGGTGTAAGTGACAAAATCACACAAATCTGAATCATACTTGCCAACTCTCCCTGAATGTCAGGGAGACTCCCTGAAATAGGGGTGATCTCCCTCACTGCCTGAAGAGTCTGGCATTCTCCCTGATGATGAGCCAGTACAAGATGTGGTTGGCTTCACCATGATGACACAGTTCAGAAATCGTGTTGATGCCTATGGAGGTGGCCATTTTCATGGAGACCAAGATTTAATCAAAGACTGACAGGTAAAACAACATGACTTCAGTAATGGAGACAGAAATGTAAAAGACACTTAAGTCTCTAGAGATTCATTAGCTGCTTTTCTTTAACGCATAGTTGCCTACTCTCCCGGAATGTCCAGGAGACTCCCACATTTCTGGGAGACCTCCTGGGCTCCCGGGAGAGCAGGGAAAACTCCCGGTTCTCGCCTCCGCAATAGATAAGTGGCGGGGCTTAATGACGCAAATATCGCAACATCTTAGCCCTGCCCCCTGCTGTAATTGGAAAAAATTGTGACAATCATTTAAGGGCGGGACCAAAATGATGCGATTCATCAAGTCCCGCCCCCGCACGCCCACCTACCCCTGGATCTTCCTGAAGCCAACTAGGAAAAGTTGGCAAGTATGATCTGAATGGGCACATATGCGTATGCCCACTTTCTGGTCATGCGCAGATGTGTGGAGTTTGTATGTTCTCCCTGTGTTTGCGTGGGTTTCCTCCCACACTCCAAAAACACACAAGTACTTTAATTGGCTGCTGACAAAATTAACCCTAGTCTGTGTGTATGCGTTTGGGAATTTAGACTGTAAGCTCCAATGGGGCAGGGACAGATGTAAATGACAAATATTCTCTGTACAGCGCTGTGGAATCGGTGGCGCTATATAAATGATGATAATGATGATGAAGATACGCCATAGTACTCACTCCGTATCGCCCATTGTGTCCACATCTACTGAACATTTTATTATATCTCAGGGTTTTTCTTTGATTTTTTTAGTAATAGAACGTTACTGATCCCTGCTCACCCAGCTACCTGTAATGTGTTTATAGCTGTAATGTCCTTTACTGGTTTACAGAGTATGTAGAGTTATACCGACTTCAGTCTGTTGAGTTGAAGCTGCAAAACGCTACTTCAAAGACATGGTAAAATAATTTATTAGGTTTCCCATACATTTAAATTATATCAAGAGTCCACATAGAACATTAAACGTGGATCAAACCTTCCAATCATAACTGGGTGTTTGAGGAAAGTCCTCTGCATCAAGTAGTAAAGTCAGTGAACCGTGTCTTCTAGAAATATAGCAGGATCTACTGATTTGTTACGGGGAGGTGCGATCTGAAATTGTGCAGGTGGATGAAGGAAATCCTGGCCACAAGTGCGTTGTAAAATCAGTGCTCAAACCTTAATAGATCGTCACTATTCTAAAGCTTTCCTGTTCAATATTCCGGAAGTTAAGAAGGCAGCTTAAGTGTACAAATGGGAGAAACTTTTGGACCCTTGACAAATTGGATAGGGTGGTGACTATATTTAAGGGGTGATGTTGAGTTGGTCGTACGCCCATTTGCTTAGCGCAAATTAGAAATTTTACTCTGCACATACCCACAAAGAGACCCACACATTGCATGTGCTTGACACTTGCAACTCCTTATGAATGGAGAGGCGCGATGGGGGAGCGAAGGGTCGTTCTGACGTACGTAAGTACGTGGTCACGCAAATACAGCTGAGGCAGACCGGCACATAGAAGCATATACTCCTATTACAAGTCATACTGTATGTTTTGCGTGTGCTAGAGAGCAGGTGCAAATATAATCTGATAAGGATGAAGGTTGCCAACACAAGCTAGCCACGTCTGATTGGTTGATTGTGGATTCACTTCTGAAGCTAAGAGGTGCTTTCTTCATTGATTGTGTATACTAGAGATGCTCACTGACCCCGTGAACTGGTTTTGGTTTTGAATCTGGATTAGCTTCGTGTTTTGGTTTTGGCAAAACCGCCCTCGTGTGTTTTGGTTTTGGATTTTTTAGAACAAAAAAAACTAACAATATGCTGAAATCACATCATTTTGCACTTTTTTTTTGGCTCTACATTATTATTAACCTCAATAACACTAATTTCAAGTCATTTTGCAGTCAATTTTGACCGCCTCACAGATCACAATATTATTTTCATACACTTTGGGACAAATACTGCAGCGACCTGGCTGGATGGTAAGCGACAGAGCAATGACACAAACACACGGCAGTTCCTAGCACATTTAGGACACATTGGCGCACAGCAGTGGCAGAAAGGAAAAATGGGGGTTAGATTGGAAAGGATTATCTGTTCGTCTGAGCAGTTCAGAATGAGCCCTGCCCTACAGTGTGAATTTTAATGATTAGTGTAAGTCGTAGTCCAACAGTTAGTCCCATGTTTATGCAGACCCCAGGGCAGCCACCATATAAAGCCACAATTATAGCTCTGTACTCTTTGTTTTCTGAGATCGGGTTCCTGAATGACTCACTCATAGTTAGGATTTAGATTTTCTACTCAGCACAGATATACAATAAATATATAGATATAACGTAGATAAATTATGTTTACGATATTATTTGGTCAAATTCACAAAACCAAATTAATACATCAGGAAAAACTGACTTTTAAAAGGTGACATAGTATAGTCATAGATACTACAACATGATAATTGTATTTTAAACGAATTATAACACTTTCTTATAATATTTCTAATGAATTGTAAAAGAGACAAGTTTCCTATACTATCTATTTATTTCCTGATTGTATCAAAGTGTTCTGCATTGGAAAGCATAACTATCAGTAAAGAAAGCATAACTAAATGCGATAATCATTTCATAAAGGTAACTTGATTACTTCCAAAGTGAAACATATGTTATAATATATACCGTGCTACACGCTTTTAGTTATAAGCATATTACAATTCAACTCACCTTGTATGATCTGATAACTGTTTGTTGATATCTAATATCCTTATAATTGAAAATAGATTGACTAGTGAACACAAGGTACAGCATTGACCACAATATATGTCTGTTATTATTTGTGTATATGTGAGATATTTTTGAAACTGCCGTATACTTTTCCCAACTCTTTGGGTAGTAGCACATATTATTGCCGCTTTTGCTGGTTATAGCCAAGTGGTCTGGCATGTATTATTTTTAGCCCTCCAATCGATCATTAGGTTGTGCATGTAGAACCAGGGGTAACTTGCATAACAAGCATTTTATATAAAATGAGCTGAAGTACCTAATGTTTCCCGGGTTTGAATCTTAGAGTTATTAAGTTATCAATGAGTTGGATGTCACTCTCAACAATTTTAAAAATAATTAGCAGCTAAGATGTCCAAATCTATTCAGTGGAAGGCCCAGAACAGGCTCACTGGGTCAAAGTTCTGCCCAGCGTACACTAACGAGAGGTCCGACCAGGATCCCAACCACTCCATTAGGCATCCCAGACCAATTGGTACACCTCTGTGAAGTTTCTATCCAAATCCATTCAGTGGAAGGCCCAGAACAGGCTCCCTGGGTCAAAGCTCTGCCCAGCGTACAGCAACAGGAGGTCCGACCGGGACCTGAACCCCCTAGTATGTTTTCTGGGATCCAGTGTTACCACTCTGTGAAGTTTTTGTCCAAGACCATCAAGTGGAAAGTTCAGAAAAGGGAGGTCCGACTGGGACCTCAACCACTCCATTAGGCATCCCAGACCAATTGGCAGCACGGTGTCTAAGTGGTTAGCACTTCTGCCTCACAGCACTGGGGTCATGAGTTCAATTCCTGACCATTACCTTATCTGTGTGGAGTTTGTATGTTCTCCCTGTGTTTGCATGGGTTTCCTCCGGGTGCTCCGGTTTCCTCCCACACTCCAAAAACATACTAGTAGGTTAATTGACTGCTATCAAATTGACCCTAGTCTCTCTCTCTCTATCTGTGTGTGTGTGTGTGTGTGTGTGTGTGTGTGTGTGTGTGTGTGTGTGTGTATGTTAGGGAATTTAGACTGTAAGCTCCAATGGGGCAGGGACTGATATGAATGAGTTCTCTGTACAGCGCTGCAGAATCAGTGGCGCTATATAAATAAATGGTGATGATGATGATGTGAAGTTTTCCATTAAAATCCAACCAGTTGAAGGCCCAGAACAGACAGACTCCATGGGTTAAATATCTGCCCAGCGTACTCCAATGGGAGGTACAGCCGGGGACCCTAACCTCCCTAACACCTGTACAGGATCCAACTAGACCACCTTGCGTTGGTTTCATCCCAATTGGTGCAGAGTATCTGAATGCATAACCAGACAAACAAGCAAACAGTCCAATGCTTTTTATATATAAGATAATATGAAACATAATAAATATCAGTGCTTCGTATAGACGAGTTAATAAAATGAAAATCAGGTTCTCCTGGCATACAAATACTCCATAGAAAACTGTGATCACTATAAGAGTAGAAATTAAAGTTCTAACGGGTTATAACCCTACACGTTCTCTGTCCTATACAAATCGGTATTGAGGAAATCACACAATAAAGGCTGTCTGTTGGTTATCAATGATGCATGAACCCATTATTCACGATTGTTTCCTGCTGTTCATAACTGTTTCCATTCCATCTAGAATGATACAACAGAAGACCAGCCAAATGGAAAATGTTTCTTATAGCATGATTGCCCCAGACTCCCGCAGTACTCCCTGATGCCCCCTGTCTGTTCTACGCAGCGGGTACTTGCGCCAAACCGTTCATGCTCAGAAGAGGCCCCCCAAAAAGGGGGCCCAGAAGTCTACAATGGCATCATCAGGCACCTACTCAAGTTTTTCTATGGGGATTGGCGATGTAACATTCTGCACCTGCATTAAAGAGCTCTGAATTGATGTCAGACACTTATAGAGATAGATATGTTGCGTTTTGTACTCTAGATCTTTAAATTAGGGATGAGTGTAATTTTCAAAATTGTTCCACAAAATATTCCAGTCATTCTGCATTTGGCCACAAGATTTTGCAAGTTTACTTGGACTTAAGTGTTTCCAGTGCTACCCCAACCACACAACAGAATAAATTGAACATTGACGTCCTGCTTGTATTCACAAACTACGAATTCCGGGAAATGCAAACGTACAAATACAGTGCACTCTGGCAAAGCCAAAGTGAAACTCAATGATTATATCACGGGACCTCTACACCTCTATGAAATGGACCGTTCCACCATGAAACTCAATTTGTGTGAATTTTTGCTGCAACTTTGCTCATTCCTCCTTGACACAATGTCATTTTCCGAAGACCATGTTAAAATAAAAGGTCAATATTAGGTGACTGCTTCATGAGCACAGCAGTCAGTCCACATTGCTAACACTGCAGGAAATATATTGGACCTTTTCCTTGCCTACAATCTAAACAACTATGCATCGGACTCCTCCGAAAATCAGGACTGCTAGCCAGATTTCCTAGGCAGCCCAATCAAAATCTGCTCTATGCCGACTACGGTTTCATCAGGCAAAATGATCACTTAAAAGGGTCATTTACAAACTGCAAAAAATTGCGGACCTACACTGAGTCTTGATGTGTGCTTATTTGTACACATAGCACATTTTAAGGTACACGCCCATTTAGCCTTTGAAAATCCCCCCTTAAACTCATCAAATCAGTCTATGCCTACATTTACAGCTTGGTGGGTGCCACATAAAATGAACATGATGGAACCACCTTCTTCACTAATTTACGCTTGTAAGTTGTTCACCTAAAATATTGGTAATTTTAGCGTAATTTATGTCTTACATGAATCAGGAGAGTGAGGGGGGATACAGGGGCTGTTTATTGCATGTGTCATTTCTCTGTGTTTGAAGATGTTTGTTACATTGCTCTAAGAAATGCGCTATCCCGCAGCTGTACTACGGGAAGGTACTTAGTGCATCTCACTAGAAGTATAGGGATGAGACCAGGGGCTATATTTACTAAACTTGAAAAAGTGGAGGTGTTGCCTATAGCAACCAATCAGATTCTAGTTATCATTTATTTAGTACATTCTACAAAATGACAGCTAGAATCTGATTGGTTGCTATAGGCAACATCTCCACTTTTTCAAACCTGCAGTTTAGTAAATATACCCCCAGATCTCCAGCACTTCATGTCCGTCTTTGGAAAGAAAAATGTTGTGCTTCCCCACACAAAGCAGGGAATGTCCCTGTAAATGCACTTTCTCCACCTGTTTAAAAATCACGTAGCTCAAAATAAGCTGTCTTACCACTTGTAACAAAGGGGTATGTCACAGGCCTCTAAGAGAGGAATAAGCTATTTGGCTGACAGTCTGCAAGTAAAAGGCTGCAGACCAAGTTACATACAGGTGTAGCACTCCACTTAGGTTCAGAGACATACAGGTCGGAGACATATGTGTTACAAAGTAGAAATAAGAAATGTAGTTTAAACTTACTTGCTTTGCGTTGTCTCTTCCACAGCAACAGGAAGGTTGACAAGGTATCTTCAATCAAGAGGTTACAGAGCAGCTGCAGGGAACGCCTTTTAAAGGCAAGATGGGAGTGTCACCTGTGTGTCAAGTCAATTCTGTGGGAGGAGTCTTGTGTATAAAAACCTGAACTGTGCAATTATGCATTGCGACCGATGTCAGCTAGTGGCCGGTGAGCAGATAGGGAAGCTGGGACTAGTAAGCAGTTAGGTTGCCGTTTATTGTGATGCAACAAAAAAAGTGCTGTTTAATTCAAGGAAGAAGTTGTCTGAATCATCTGAGGGTGCTTGTGTCACAAGAAAGGAGCATTTGGCACACACAACAGAGCAAAACTAGGGTGCACTTGTGTCCATAATCCACTCTTTCCACGGAACAACCCCCAATCCATCTAACTCCTCCCATTGTTTGGTGCAGATACTGCTGTGCTGGCGTGCAAATCCATTATTTTCACTATGAAAATGGGTGCATCTATGCAAAAGTACAAAACAGCATTTGCACAAGTGGAATTGCACTCTTGCATGGTAATCAACTACCCTTTCTGCGTGGCCAACTTCAGGAAAAACATTTTAAAAAGAACATCTTACATGAAACCTCCTCTATTGAAGCCCAACACTATCACTAAGGTGATTTATGTCCAAATATTAACAAGGCACTGGTTCTTAGTCAATCGATAAACTTCAGTCTCATGAATATTGGTCCACAAAATGGCTGCCTCCGCAGTCTGTAGCTGAATATTTGTTTCATACAGAAACAAATGAGTATGTTGGCTTCCTCTCAGATATATTTTGATCACATTTAATACATAGTTAACAAGACAGTTATATATGTTGAATCAGTGTTACAGGAAAATAAGTAAAGAGGTGAGTTTTCAGGACTTGCCCTTTTTAAAGATGGAAACAGTAACGTCATTATTTTACTTCTCCATTATGTTGTTGTTTGTGTGATGGGTCACCTGAGGTCGCCAGTCATTTTTATTTTAATAGTCACCTACCACATACTCCATTTTATTTATTAAGGACATAAAAATGCTTTAAGAAAATAAAAGATTTTTCTTACAGGATGCAACAAGTCACAAGAATGAATGCAGACGATGAGAGATTCATTTTGAAGGAGCTTAGTCCAGTTTAAAAGAAATGTAATAGTTGGTCACACTTCCCAGAATCCCTTTCTCGCCAGGACAAATATCTGGATTTATAAACAATACCAGTTAATTACAATGCCCAATGCTACTATTCATGTCATATCTTTCAAGCCAAACCTGACTTCAGGAGGATGAAGTGATGCGATATAATAATATTTGGAGAAGTGCCAGCCATCTGGAAAAGCTTACAAAGTACCTGAAATTCATCTACATTGCAGCATATTGAGGTGAACAGAATCCAGATTCTACCTGAAGTCAACGTAGGTGGCCTAAGGCTACTTGAACGAAATCCAACAGAGGCACCTGGCTGTCCTGGAGCGCTGCCAAAGTTGCAATGCTAAAATTGTCAGACTATCTCAAAAATTGTGGAGTGTCAATAGATCATAAGCCTGCCATGGAGGGCTTTAAAAAAACAGAAGTTCTCTGTATAATTCTATGACTTGCCTCGTTTAAGATCAGAAAAGAGCAATTTTCTACATTTTTACATCTTGTCAACGTTAAGCAGCAGGTTACCTTGGTAAAATATCAAAGCAAAAAATTGTCATCTCAACATTTGCTTTGTATAGAATATTATACTATCATCATCAGCTATTTATATAGAGCTAATAATTCCACCGCGCTGTACAGAGAACTCATTCACATCAGTCCCTGCCCCATTGGAGCTTACAGTCTAAATTCCCTAATATAGACACACACTCAGACAGACAGAGAGAGAAGGATTAGGGTCAATTTGATAGCAGCCAATTAACCTACCAGTATGTTTTTGGAGAATGGGAGGAAACCGGAGCACCCGAGGAAACCTATGAGAACATGGGGAGAACACACAAACTCCTCACAGCTAAGGCCATGGTCGGGAATTGAACTCATGACCCCAGTGCTGTGAGGCAGAAGTGCAGTAGAAGTATATTTGCCGTTATTCAAGAAGCAAAATAAATATGTTTAGGGTCTGATTTAGTGTTGGTCATAAGTCCATTTGCACCAGGTACAGATGCGACGTACATAAAATTTGTTGGATTTGTGTCCGTATTTTGAACTAAATGCATCTTATTCTTGCACCCACTAGTGTTTGGAGGGGTGGATCAGGGGAGTTCACGTGTAAGTTTAGTAGAGCAAGGGTTTGAAGACACAAGCCAACCAATTCCCTTAGAAATGCATTTGATTTCGTATCTCTTTGTATGGCAAATATTTGCGTGTACAGATGAGCAAATAATTTGAAGCCGTACTAAATTCGATTCAATTGTATTAAGGTCTAGAACTTGTTCACGATAGGATTATGCACTCAAGCTGTTTCGATGCTGTGGTTCCAATTTTGTTTCTTCTCGGATCACAGTTCGATGTTCTTAAAAATTGTAAAATTTATTGTAAGAAGCTGCCTGTTCGAGCTTAAATGGATACAATTTATAGTATTTTATTTTAAAAGCATTTATTGGAATGGCAAACATTAATATTAAAGTGTTTGAGTTCAAGATTCACCAAATTGCGGTCGAGGTTCATCGACCGCATTGGAGAACTGTTAAAAATACTATAGAGTGCAGCCATAAGAATCAAACACATTCAAACAGGCAAACCTAGCTCCAATGTAGCTTAAATATAAAGTTCAAACATTTCCTGCGCGTTGATTTCACCAACCGGTTCTAGGACCACTTATAATTATTCGTTCCAATCTCGTTTCCATTGTGTAGTGTGTATAAGTTTCCGACCGACCCACAACAGTGAGTACGAAATTTCAGTTATTGCTCACGACAACATGGCTGTAAAAAGTCGCTAAAGGGACGTCCGCTCTTCCATTTATCGTCCTAAACAAGGCTAGTGTGTATGCAGTCCATGGACCGAGCGATCGGAACATCGATCGCATGTAAAATCGATCGGCATAAAAAGTTGGTGGAAATTTCTGTAGTGTGTACCCAGCTAAAAGGATAGATCCCTGCAGCAATTTAGAGTGTAAGCTCCTCTGGGTGAAGGACTGATGTAAGCCAATAATCATTCTGTGATTATACAGTGCTGTGTAAACTATTGGCTCTATATAAATAAAGTATAGTAATAATAATACATCTCTTGGGCATTAACACTTCAAAAGGTTTTCTCTCAAGGGTTTGGCTTCCTGTACTCTACTATTAGTAAAAGTGAATCTGCTTTCAACACCTTTAGCTTCCAGATAATCAGAACAAAGCCCTTCAGTTTTTTTTTATCCTACCAGAGGTTACTTTCAACAGGATGTCATTTTACACAGGTCAACCAAAGAGACAGTCTTAATTACCTTCCATTCATACAAACCATTTTGCTTTGCTTAAAAGAATTACATAAAAATATGACACACAAGACAAATTTACAGGTGGGTGAAAAAAATCTGAATTAAATGTAAAAAAAATGATAGGTGCCTTTCGCTTATTGAAATGTTAATCATAAGTTCAAGTCACTAAAGGTCATGTTACTGTAGTTTAGAAAATGACCATATTAAAAGGAAATGAGTTCAAGAAAAACATGAAAATATACTGAATGATGAGCAATCTATATTTATATAGTAGGAACACAGCAGTGTTGGATTCACACAGTATATCTCTGGGATACACACAGTATATATCTCTCTCTCTCTCTCTCTCTCTCTCTATATATATATATATATATATATATATATATATATATATATATATATATATATATATATATATATATATATATATATATATATATATATATATATATATATATATATATATATATATATACACAGGGCTGCCAATAGGAATTCAGGGCCCGGGTACAATAAATTCATGGGGCCCCCCCCCTCATAGTCGAGTAAGCCCCCAAAATTTTGGCGGCGCAAAAAATTTCGGGAGTGTGGTCATACATTCAGGGGCGTGGTAATGCGCCATTGGGGCGTGGCTAGCCTAACGGCGGTGCAAAAATTTTCGGGGGTGTGGTCATACATTTGGGGGCATGGCAATGCGCCATTGGGGCATGGCTAACATCAAAATCACTAGGCTCTGAATTCACCGGAGCGTCACATATGTCCCAGCACTCCTGACTTTTAAGACATCTAGCAACACAGTGTAGTATACAAAGAATGCAGTCTGTACACAAAGAGTTCAGTCTTTGCCTGCACCTTACATTGGGCTCGACACTCACCAAAAATTGCCATTGTCCCTACTAGAATCACAACATTTCACACACTGTGCTGCTCTCTCCTACCTGTTCTTCTCACTTTCACCACCTGTGACTGCTGCTTTCTTTAGTTGCGGCTTGTCTGGATCCTGGAATGTTGAAGGACCTATTTGGAAAAAAATGGCTACATTTAGAAAATTACAGTCAGCCCCGGCGTTAAATCAATAGCACCCATGATTAATAATTAAGCCTTCCTCCAGCCCCAACATTAAAATAATAGTATTCACATTTAATAAATAAACCTATTCCCTTCCTGCAAACAGCAATACCTATTTCCCGCAATCATTATTACTGCCATTAAATAACTCAATCACATTTAATAAATAGACCTCATTCTCCCTAAACTCACCCCCATATACAATAGCCCCAAAACCACCCCATCTTAAATTAATAGTCCCCACTATTAAATTGCCTCACCATCACCCTACAAACAAAATAGCGCCCATTAATTAGTGCTTCTCTCCCCTTTTATTTTAGTGTTTCTCTCCCCCTTGATTTTAATTAGTGTTTCTCTCCCCTTTTTTTTTTTAATTAGTGCTTTTCGCCCCTTTTTTTTTAGTGTTTCTCTCCCCTTTTTTTTTAGTGTTTCTCGCCCCCTTTTTTTAATTAGTGTTTCTCTCCCCTTTTTTTTTCAGTGTTTCCCGCCCCTTTTTTTTAATTAGTGTTTCTCTCCCCTTTTTTTTTTAGTGTTTCTCTTCCCTTTTTTTTTAATTAGTGTTTCTCTTCCCTTTTTTTTAGTGTTTCTCTCCCTTTTTTTTTTTTTAAATTAGTGCTTCTCTCCCCTTTTTTTTTTTTTTTTTTACTCTCTGCCTCTCTCCCAAGCCTACCAACTATTATCAAGTCAGTTAAAAAATGTAAGCTCTGCCCCAAATCTGCAGGGACCACAACCCTCAATTCACAACAAACTTCGCCCGATACACCCAATCCCACTTTCTGACCAACCACGTCCACCCCACCCATTTCAAGGAGCACAAATCGTAACTGTCACTGACAGTTGTGAGGTATGGTACAGGTATCGCTAGTCCAGAAACCTGTTACCCAGAAATCTCTGAACACTAGAAAGAAAAACAAAAGCTGTTTGCTAATAATGTCATACACGCAGAAATTATCACCAAGCGTTTCTTAACAGTCACTGCGAGGAACACTGCTAAACAATTTAATGGTGAGGGGAATACCCGGAGCAGTGTAAGTATATGTCCTTAGTACATTAAAATACTTGACATACGGTGCTCCAAATAATGGAAAGACGTTTTATCCAGGAAATCCTAAACACCAAGCATTCCAGATTATGACACCCATACCAGTCTCCCCCCGAAACGACACTGGCTGGCACCAGTAACGAGACTCTTACTGCTCGTCAGGCCAGTGTAGTGTCCTTCTGTGTATGCGTGAGCCAGCTGGATTTTGAAAAGTGGAGATGTTGCCTATAGCAACCAATCAGATTCTAGCTGTCATTTTGTAGAATGCACTAAATAAATGATAACTAGAATCTGATTGGTTGCTATAGGCAACATCTCCACTTTTTAAAAACCGCAGCTTGATAAATTTACCCCCAGAAATTAGATCCCTGTCGAGAAGAGTGGTTTCCTTTGACTTGAGTAGTTGAATAGGCATCCTATTTATCTATATATAAATAGAAAATGTAAAGAAATCAAAAAGTTCTATACTATCTTTCTGGATATGAAAATCCCCTTCTTTTAAAGCAAGCAGTCCAAAATAAATATGCAAAGTATGAAATAGAGGATTTCTTTGGGTTTGGAAGTCTGGCTCTCAAATTATCCTGTTGGGGGATATTTATAGTATTTCATATTTTTAAAATATGTATCTTTATAGTAAAAGCATATGTATGAAAACAGAAGCCAACATGCATGTTAAAAAATACAATCTCAACATAGCAAAAATGCAAATGCAAGACTAAAAAATTCACAAGTGATTAAAATGATACATTTTTGGAGACAAGTTCAGCTATGTGACCAGAAAATAGATTCCAAACAAATACGGGGATTACATTGCAGTGTAACAATATAAATCATCAGTGTAATACCATGTAGTTGCATTTTTCTTTTATTATCGAGTACCCAAGTTTCCTTTTGTGCAAAATCATAGGCAGAATATTGCTTCATTTACTGCAGAGAAAGCAATAAACAGACTTGTTTCATTTCAGTCTTCTCAGGTCGGCCAGAATAAATACTACGGCATTCGGAATACAATGCATAACTATAATTTTTGACATATAATTATTTTCCTCTAGGCATGACCAAGAGTTCTTGCCAGTGAAAACACCACTCTGCTTGGAATCTCCATAACCTCTGTGGTATTTCCTCTAGTCCACTACTGAAGGAGTCTACAACCCCTTTGTGATGTCACCAAGGGTTAGATTGATCGAACCTTCTAATAAAAGGAAAAATTGAGTTGTTGCCCACAGCAGCCAATCAGATTCTAGCTATCATTTATCTAGCACATTCTAAAAAATGATAGCGAGCATCTGATTGGTTGCTGTGGGCAATACCTTTTCTTTTCCTTTTCAGAAAGTTTGATAAATCTATACCAAAGTCAGTACGAAGAAGCATATCATGTGACTCAAGTCAATAGGTGCCTATATATGGAAAATCTAGCTACTTGACAAAAGGCTGAGGGGCTGGTCCTGTGTCCACATCGATCACCAAATGTGTTTGTGTCAGGTGCAGTCCCTGCTCTTACCTACACTCACACGGAAGGTAACCTTCCCATACTAGCCAACACCCCAGTTGCCCAGCAACCCTGCTCCACTCTGTCTGAAGAAACTCCTGCTATAGCAATACTTTCTGGTCCTGAGAGAATACGGTTACTCTCAAGCAGTCCAAGTCCTTGCTCTCACAAGATTCTCCAACAACCCCTCTCCCTCCCCAGACATCTCCTTTTTGTCCCTTCTGAAAAGACACCCAATCTTGGACCCCTCCCTGGGTCAACCCCCCTGCTCATTGTCCCCATGTGATTGGTGGTGTGAAGAGTTTGGATGGTAACAGGGGTGGAGGTAGAGCATGACATCAGTGGTCTCCCACCTCCTATGACCGTGCCATTCAGTTTGAGTTGAAGAGTTGCTGGAACAATAGTTAGCAAACAGGCAGATTCCACCTTCTGACTTTAGATAGAGTCATGACACTCCTGTTTTTAACCCCTTCCACTCTTTTTTTTTATGTCACAAGGTCCACAGATGTTTCACACTTCCTGTGAGCTGCCTCCCTCTCTGGACACCACAACAATAACAGATCTGGCCACCGGGCGGCATTTATTAACAGAGTGGGCCAAAGTTATTCAATTGATCCACTGATTGACAGACCGGCTTGGCCCAATATTCTCAATGTAAGGCCCAGTTTTGTCACAGTTGCTTTTATGCTAAACTGTACATTAAATATTTCATACCTGCTTAATGTATATATTGGGCCTCATTTATAGTTAATTCCAGCAAAAGGTGCAACTTTGCAAATTGGCAAAACCATGCTGAGCTGCGGGGGGGGGGGGGGAGGGGGGCAAATTCAAAATGTGCATACAGATTTAGAGTTAGGAGGGAGACACGTCATAGCTCAACTCTAAACCACAGTGTAAAAATAAAGCTGCCCAGATTTTGTGTGTTATATGAAAAACAGTCAATATTTCTATACATGCAAAAAAAATCTATTTGCACCCCCTGCATCACAATATGGTTTGTCCAGGTGCAAATGTACCATTAACAGGGTTTTTTCATAATGCTAAATGAGGCCCATGATATATAATATATATACCCCATGGTATAAATAAATAATGACCTAGTATAGGTTACAAAGCTCATGTTACAATACGTATATATGGTTGGAATGGAACGTTTCTGTATCTTTTAGACATGATACATGATGAGGTCCCAAGGCACTATGATCTGCTGCTAACATGACAGTAAGAAGAACAAAGAGCATAGTGCTATAGAGCATAGTACAGGTCATAAATCAAAAGAGGTGAGAGGTGAAAATGAGCATGTGTCTGTCCAGATCTCCAGATTATCCGTTACTGAACGTATCCATACTATGTTTATT